>NW_006159669.1:109284-113383 GCF_000334495.1 Tupaia belangeri chinensis
GCAATCCCTTTTCCTCCATTTTCCTCTCGGGATCTTGGGCACGCACGCACATGTGCCTGGCATGAGTTTTAAGCCACCGGGTCCAGGACGTGAACCGTGGTTGACTATATGGGAGTCCAGCAACATAGCCATTATGCTAACTGCTGGCCCCAAAGTTTTTTAAATGAATTATCTCCTACTGTCCTTTCCCTGGGAACAACACTAGGGATAAAATGTTCAATGGAGTTTTTGGTAGTTACATGTAAGTATGACAAAATCATTAATTTCAAAGGCCTTGAAAAATACTTTGTTGACACTTTCCAAATTCTGAAGATCTAAAGAACAGGAGGCTAAATCCAAAGTAAAAAAGGATGCAAGGTGGAATGAGATTTATTTATTCCCTTTTTGCTAAAGATAAAAAGTTCCACCAGAGGATGGGACTGGATTACTACTAAATCTCAGTTGAAAACACCCTATGTTTCAGTTGTCATGCATGGGACCAAATCAAATGGCATCCTGTACATGTAACTGCATACCTCAGTAAGTAGTTGGGTCAGAAAACTATCTTTAAAAATTCAGTTGTCATGCATGGGACCAAATCAAATGGCATCCTGTACATGTAACTGCATACCTCAGTAAGTAGTTGGGTCAGAAAACTATCTTTAAAAAGACTGATCATTTTTCAATCTTATGAAAATGATAAAGTCAAACTCTCAGTCCATGTATCAAAAGCTATATATACTAATGAATTAATGGATCTCCCAAAAAATGTTGAGTCAGTTCTGGGAAATATCTCTTAGCTTTTGGAATCACTAACTTGGTAAAAATATCTTTGTCCACTTTATGGCTATGGGTTATATGGATAATCTATGCTTACAATGTAATTTATGATTGTAGGTCTCAAGTCATGTGGTTAAAGCTGAATGTGTGTATATATGGGAAAGTGAAAGAAGTCACATGACGGGCAAGCATGTCTATGTAGCGAAACCCAAAACTCAATAATGGCTTGGATGACATTCTTGTGTTTTCAGTGTCCTGTGGGTACCATCGTCCATCATTGGTGGGAAAAATAGGCAATATCAAAAGAATTCTACTGAGAGAAAACAATTGGAAACGTGATCAAATGACCCATAGGTTCTACTTTATGCATCTTGTCCCCTAGCTTATTTTAGTGGATTCTTGCATAGTAATATGTCATAACAGTGAGTATAAAAATCTTTCTAGGTTCATAATTGCCTCTAAAAGTGACAAGTCCTCAGGTGAGCTTGAGGATAGGATCACCTTAACTTGCAGTTAAGTATCAGAAAAATCATGGTCTTAAGAGATAGCGGGACCAGCAGTTAGCGTAATGGCTATGTCACAGGACTCCCACGTAGTTGACCGTGGTTCAAGTAACTGACCTGGTGGCTTAAACTCATGCCAGGCCCGTGTGTGTGCATGCCCAAGATCCCAAGAGGACAGAAGGGATTGTAGCATGGCCATCCCCTGGAGTGTGATTTCTTGCTTTCTGTCTCTGTGTTTCTCTCTGTCTCTCCAGCGAGCTTACACACCCTATAGCAAAAACCTCTCGCCCTCCTCCAAAAAAAAAAAAGATAGCCAAACATCATACAGCAAAAGACAATACAAAGACAACTACAGGAAGGCATATAATAAGAAAAATGTCACAAACTAGAAAATGTTCACACTTGTCTGAGCATTGAGTTTCAGACCTCGTGGCTTGCTTTTTCACTCCATGCTCCTCCCCCACACTGAGTATGAGTCCCCTATAGCAAATTTAAATAATAATACATAAAATTAAGTAAATACTTCTTTACTTAAAAAAGGCTTTGGCTATTTAAAGCAAAATATTGCTATGGACTAGATAGATAATCTGTGTTTACAAAGTAATTTATGATTGTAGGTCTCGAGTCATGTGATTAAATCTGAATGTGTGGATGTATAGGAAAGTGAAAGAAGTTACATATTGGGTTTAAAGTATGTACAAGTAAAATGCATGAAGACATGGTAGAGAACTAAGAGAAAAGTGCAAATACACTATATAGAGTTCTTGCATACAAAGTGGTATAATTAAATGTTTGAAGGTACATTAAAAGTCAAATGTGAATATTGTGAACCATAAATAACCATTTCAAAAATGTTACACTTAAGGTAACAAAAAGTTCATGGACCATATATAAAAGGAAGTACATTAAATCTATCATGTTGCATTACTTTACCTTTACTTATTTTGTATAAATTATAAATGATGTTCATGGGAGACAGACTTGATTCATGTTGTAAAAAAATACTAGGTTTACAAAATTTGAAACAGTCCAGGGCAGAGAAAATAAAGCTATAATACAAACATAAAGATTTAATTGCTAGGAGAAAAGAGATATTATCATATGAACAACCTAAAAGTAAGAAGGCATATGAATAATGGTGAAGGGCTTAGCCAAAAGAACACTCTTCAAAAATAAATACATATGTACATATATAAAAATATATATATGCACACAAACATATGTGTGTATATGTGTGTGTGTGTTACTTAAAAGTGTAGAAAGGAAACATCTGAGGCACTGGAGAATAGTTAAAACAAGGCAGAAAGTGGATTAAGAGAATTCATAAAGGACAGTCTGTAAACTTTTCTAATTTTACAAAGGGAACTCTCCAGTTTGCATACAGATCAAAGAAGTAAAAGCTGCACCTTTACTGGCTCAGGGTATCAAAAGGTAATGTTCAGGGCTGAACAGACAACCAAAGAGTTGTGGAGAAGGACATAATTCCTAGAATAGAGCAAGTCAAAGAATATAACCCTCAGGATTTGCATATAAAACTGATCAAAACTTCTGGTGAACTACTAGAATACACATATACAGAACTTAGAGGAACCTATAAAAAAAGTAGCTATTAGAAACTGAAAGAAACGAAGAATCAACTCCACATCACTGCAAGGGATACAGAATTTGAAATATGAATCTAGCCAACTAACCAACTTGTAGAATAAAAATTAATCTTTTGAGATATATAATGGTATTCACAAGCTCTATGATGTATAATTTACAATATCCAGGGTAGAATTTAGAATTTGTATTTAGTAAAATAAAAGCAAAATGTGACTCATATTTCAGAAATAAAATCACTCAAATAATACAGATATTTCAAGTAGCAGACAAGAAAGTTAAACTATGCATAAATAAATTTATAGCATTTTTCTACACTAAGCATGAATAAACAGAGAGAAATAAAGAAGGCAATGCCATTCAAAATAACCACAAAAACTATTTGAAAGAAAACTCACCAAGAAAGTGAAAGACCTCAATTAAAAAAATTATAAGAGCTGAACAAGTTACTTGAAAAATATGCAAAAACCAAGAAGACAGTCTTTTTCATGAATATGATGAATCAACATAGGTGCTATGCCAATACTATGCCACAGTGATCTACGAATTCATTGCAATTCCTACCAAAAAACCAGCAACATTCTACAGAGAAATAATTATAAAATTTATGTAGAATCACAAAAGACCCATATAATCAGACCAATACCGTACAAAAGGAATAAAGTTGGAGGCATCTTACTTCCTGACTCCAAAATGTATTGTAAATCCATAATCACCAAAATATCATGGTACTGGCACAAACACAGACATACAGGCCAACTGAATAGAATAAACAGAAAAAAAAAAAACCTTAATGTAGAACCAACTGATTTTTGACAAAGGCCATAGATCAAGCCTGTGGAGGAAAAAAGAGTTTTCAATAAATGGTTCTGGGAGGACTGAATATCCACAAATATTAGAGTGAAACTAGATCATCTCTTACCAGTTACAATTAACTCAAAATGGATTGAAGACTTCAATATAATGGTCAAATTTATAAAACTACTAAGGAAAATGTAGAACAACAACATATCAGAGTGGGTGAAGACTACTTAAATAAGACCCATGAGGCAAGGACAAAACCACTAAAAATAGAGAAACTTGATTATATAAGATAAAATATTTCAGCACAGCAAAGGAAACAAAAAACAGAATAGAGAGACAATGACACTGTAATGCAAAAAAAAACCATAAGCCAGCAGTGGTGGTGAACATTCTGGATTCCAACATGGCTGACCGTGGTTCAAGTCCTGGAC
>NW_006159669.1:113464-117946 GCF_000334495.1 Tupaia belangeri chinensis
GTGGTTCGCGTCCCGGACCCGGTGGCTTAAAACTTACGCCGGGCGCGTGTGCGTGTGTGCCCAAGATCCCAAGAGGAGAATGGAGGAGAAGGGATTGCAGCATGACCATCCCCTCTGGGGGGTGATTTCTTGCTTTCTGTCTCTGTGTCTCTGTCTGTCTGGCGAGAACACACGCCCTATAGCGAAAACCTCTCAAAAAAAATGACAACAAATAAATAGATAAGTAAAAGCAATTACTTAAAAAAAATACTGTATTTCACAAAGGTGTACAATGATTACTTGTAAACCAGGAATGATTCCTAAATGTAAATATGTACCTAAATAAAATATATTTATTTATATTTACCTTTATAAGTATACATATCTACTGATCATAATTGTATGTGCATACTTATATGCAACTGGCAGCACAGTAGGTTTATTTACACCAGCATTACCACAAACAAGTAGGTAAAGTGTTACTCTACAAGGTAATGACAGCTACAGCCATGCTAGGTAACAGAAATTTTGGGAATTCATTATAATCTTCTTGAACCACATTCATACATATGATACATCACTGAACTACTGATCATAATTGTATGTGCATACTTATATGCAACTGGCAGCACAGTAGGTTTATTTACACCAGCATTACCACAAACAAGTAGGTAAAGTGTTACTCTACAAGGTAATGACAGCTACAGCCATGCTAGGTAACAGAAATTTTGGGAATTCATTATAATCTTCTTGAACCACATTCATACATATGATACATCACTGAAATGCTGCTATGCAGTGCATTACTATATTGGTCAGGAAATATAACTTTGGACAGTCTGTGGCATAATCAGCATATACACACTAGCTGAGAAAAATTTATGGAGAGTTCTTTAGGAACCTGTAGTAGATTCCTGCCACACATTCCAGGTTTAAACTATGCATCAAGAGCTGTCTAGGGCCACGCTATATTATCAACTCTAGAAAAAGCTACTGACTGGTTTGTGTTTTAACAATCAACAACACTTACCACTGTAGAACAATGAGTGTTCATTTTCAGGTTTGTTGTGAAACACTGTCTACCATGTCATCTATGTGATCAATAAAGACTATCTTGTGATTCATATCCCCTGAGAATTTAGCATGCTCTCCCCTTAGAGTCAATTCAATGTAATAAATGTGTTCTTCTCACAGTATCAGAACGACTGGAGACCAATCTGTACTTACCTCACAGGGCTCTAAAGTCTTATCATCTGCCTATTTCACCATGTCAATTTTATCTTGCTTTTTTATGCATTTCTCATGCTGAATTTTATTTATTTTTACTCTTCCATTTTAATTTGTGATTCCTTATAAAATTCTCAAATACAATGTAAAACAAGTGGGGAGATCAGTAAACAACTTACAGAAAATGAATTCATTTTCTTAATCCTGGACAAACACAGCAGTTTCTAAAACTATAGCTGGAAGAGAAGGTGAATCAAGTACGTCAGAGAAATGGTGTTGCTTGTTCCAAGATTCCTCTATATAAAGCTCTCTACAGATTAAAGAAAGCCTCCCTGTGGGAGAACAGTCACTTACACATGAGAATGGGCTAAAGATCTTATTGAAAGAGCAACCACAAATTTATTCACTGATAGAAATAAAAGACACATATTAATCTTTGGTTAATAAAAATATGTATTCTCTATTGACTTAGTAAAAATGCTACTGTGGGGAGTAGCAGATGATGTAATGGTTAGTTTGCTGACCTTCCACATAGTCGACCAAGGTTCAAGTCTCAGGCCCAGTGGAGGAGAATGGAGAAGGGATTGCAGCATGGCAATTTTCCCTGGGGGGTAATTTCACATTTTCTGTCTCTCTGTCTCTGTCTCTCTAGTGGGCGCATGTAACTTATAGCAAAAAATCTCTCTAAAAAAAATAACTCACACTGGGGACAAATAGATGACATAATGGTTATATTACTGGACTCCTATGTAGTAGATCATGGATCAAGTCCTGGATCTGTCAGCTTAAAACATGCTAAGCATGTATGTGTGTGTGCCCAAAATCCCAAGAGAATGGAGAAGAGATTGCACCATGGCCTCCCCCCGAGAAGGTGATTTTCCACTTTCTGTCTTTCTGTTTCTCCAGCATGCATGCATGCCCTAAAGGAAAAATCTTTCTCATTAAAAGCAAACAAATGAAAAAAAACTTCACCCCAGAGCATGTGTGCACATGCCCAAAATCCCAAGAGAAGAATGAAGAAGATGGAATTGCAGCATGACCATCACTTCTAGGGGCTCATTTCTTGCTTTCTGTCTTTCTGTTTCTGTCTCTCTAGCAAGTGCACATTTACATTAGAGAAAAATTATTGGTCAGTATTAACTATATTCCTATTAATACAGACATTCCATAATAGTGTTTCCTCTATAACATTTCTTACATTTATATGACTAAGCCCCAGACAAAGTATGCATTCTAAAGCCTAGTATTTGGGCACATGACCATAAAGGAAAACATGTACATCATGAATATTGACAGTAGTACAATTTTCCAGTAATATTTTCCAGTGACAAATCTCTCTGTACCTATGCTGGATACAGGTACCCTTTTTTTCTTTTTCTTTTTCTTTTTTAAGGTTTTTTTTGCCATAGGGTGCTTGTGCTTGCCAGAGAAAGACAGTGAAAAGAAAAGTGAAAAATCATCCCCCAGAGGAGCCAGCTGTGCCACAGTCCTTTCTCTTCCATTCTCCTCTTTGGATTTTGGGCACATGCACACATGGAACTGGTGTATTTTTCAAGACACTTAGGACTGGGACTCAAGCAGGTATGCAGTGGTTAAGATGCTGGACTCCCACCTGGCCAACAATGGTTTGAGTCTCAGATCTTATGGCTTAAAAATCATACTGGGCTGGGGCTGGCAGATGACATGGAGGTTAAAGGTCCTAGACTCCCATGTGGCCCACCACAGTTCAAATCCTGGCTTCCTTTCTCACTTTCTCTCTCTTTCTCTGTCTCTGGTCAAATCTGAAAATAATAATAAATAAAAAATAAAATAATTCTTTAAATAAAATAATGCTGGGAATATGTGCATACATGCCCTGAATTCCAGAAAGAGAATGGAGAAGGTATTGTGACATAGCCATCTCCTCAGCAGGGTGATTTCTCACTTTCCAGCTCATTGTTTTTCTGTCTCTCTCTGGCAAGTACACCCAATGGCAAAAATCTTTAAAAAAGTTATGAATGAATAAACATTTCATGTCTTTTTGTGTAAATGCAGAAGCTAATTCACAAAAGTCCAATATCTCCAACATGCTATTAATAACAAACAAGATGTGGTACAGTAGGTGATATGGGTTAGGGCCCTGGATCCAAATAGCCAACTGCAGGGTTCAAGTCTCAGACCCTAAAAATGACAATGGGTCAGTGTGCATGCCTGCCCAAATTCCCAAGAGACTGGAGAAGGAGGATGAGAAGGGATTAGTGTGGCCAACCATAGGGGCTGATTTCTCTCACTCTCTCTTTCTATCTGTCTGTCTTAACAGCATACATGTCATACAGACATAAGAGAGAGAGAAAGACAGAGAGAAAAGGAAAAAAAATTATCAAGATATGATATCTCTACAGGATATCAGAGCATTTGTTGAATGTAGAGTGAACAGACCTCATGGTATCAAAAGAGACAAGTGGCATAGAGGGAGTAGCTAGAAAAAGGTTGATGCATGTGGCATGGCTGAGGAATGAAAATGCTTTCTTTATGCAGCTATTTTTGAATCAATGTTGCATAGTCAAGTAATATGTATTAGTAGAAATTTAATAGAAAAAAGACAAGTTTTCTTTTTTCTTTTTTTTCACTTTTTTATTTCAATTTATTTATTTGCATTCATACACTGTACATCATTACAACATACAAAATGAGATTTTCCATCCAAAGTACACTGTATATTGTCTCAATCAAGCACATCAACAAACATGTTATTGTGAGCAAATGATCTTCGATTTCTTGTTTTCTGTATGTTTTGCTTTTTCCCCCATCCCTGATTCCCTATCTCTTACCCTCTGCCATCTCCCACTCTCCTCCCACACTGTCTCTGATATCTATGTTTGCTTTCTATACTGTTTTTCCCCCACATTTTATTGAATCACTAAAGACCCTAATCAATCCAAATACCCTCATAGCAAACCCAGGTGACATACACATTTCCATGAACACAAGTCTAACTTTATGCATCCTATAAAGTAGCACCTAGCTGGGGCTACATATCCTACTGCAGTCATTGAATACATATATTTTTTTTCCCTGAAACTTATTTTTGTAACTCAATTTACATTCCTTCCTAAGCATCATCACAAAACACAAAATGTGATCTCCCATCAAGTACACACTGCATAGTGACTCAATCATGCACATTACAAAAAAAGTTCCATTTCTAGTTCCTAGAAATATTTCCACCCCTCTTTCTGACCCTCTGTCCCTTCCCACCCTCCTCTCACACCACCTCCAGTGTCCACAATTGTCCTC
>NW_006159669.1:118300-119285 GCF_000334495.1 Tupaia belangeri chinensis
GCCATTTTCTCAGTCTTCGTGGTGGATTTTTCTAGGCCAGCCATTTTCTCTTCTACATCTGAGATTCTATTTTCTGAGTGATCTAGTCTGCTTTTAATACTTTCAAGGGAGATTTTTACATCTTGTATTATAGACTTCATCTCTAGCAGTTCTGTTTGAGTTTTTTATAAAGTGTGTAATTCCTCTTTTAGATCTTGCAAGAATTTCCTCATCTCCTGGAAGTTGTCAACTTCTTTCTCCTTTCTCTTTAGCAGTTCATTATCTCTCTTCTCTTCCATCTCTGTTAGCTTTGACATTATGAATGATCTGAATTTCTTATCAGACATTTCCAAGATTTTCACCAAACTGCTTGTGGATGAAGAAGAGTTACTCTTTTCCCTTGGAGGAGATGTATTTTCTCATTTTCCCATATTTCTCATGATTTGGCAGTGATTTCTTGTCATCTGATGGATATTGTGTTTCTTTCAAATTCTTCAAGTTCAGCCTTATTGTTCAGGAGCAAGCAGACAGAGGTAATCTAGAATCTCTTTGCTGTTCTGTTTTGATTGCTGGTGCAGCAGATTCAGTAGATGTGGGGAATATTTTAACCCTATTGGTATTTGGATGTTTAGCTACAGTGCTCTTAGATCCATCTAAAAACACATTGAAACGATATTGGAGGGTGGAGATACAAGAAAAGGGAAAATGAAACAGAGAGAGAAAAACAATGACAAAAAGAGAAAAAAGACAAACATTCAATAAAAAGTGTAATTACTATTTTTTTTTAAATCACAAAATAGAAAACCGTGCGGCACACTTGTGTGAAAAATCTAGTTCACTGGAGCCATGTGGAACCTTCTCCTGAAGGACTGGCTTCTTCTGCCTGGGTGGGAGGAGCAGAGCGATAATTAACAAGATAAGAGGTGGAGCTAAGAGCCAGAGAAAAACTGTGCCTTTTAAAAAAAAAGTGCAAAAAGGAAAAATTACAAAAAACAACAAAAAAAAA
>NW_006159669.1:119372-145937 GCF_000334495.1 Tupaia belangeri chinensis
TCTTCTACCGCTAGCTCATTTGTTGGAGGCTGAATTATCAGTAGAAAATCTTCATTCCCTTAAAAATCTAGTTCACTGGAGCCATGTCCAGACAAGTTTTCAACATGACTTTTACCTGCACAGGTATGCTTCAGATCTTCTCTCCACCACAGCCCTTGACATAAACCGCCAAGGTGCAAAACCCAGTGGCAATAAGAAAGAGTGGGCATAGAAGGACCACATTTCTCAGAAATCTTGCAGTTGCCTTTTGCCCAGAGTGGTGCTTTGTACCTCCCTTACCTCACTTTCCCACACCCCTTCATCATAAGCCCCCACAGTGCAGGAGGTGGTGGCAGTGAAAGAGGGAACGCAGAAGACAGCGCATCTAGGAATTCTTGCTGCTGGATTCCCTCCCCCAGCTCCCACCCACTGCCCAGGTGTGCATTGGAACCTCCCCTTGTATCACTCAGCCATAATCCTCCATGGTGAAGGTGCCTCAGCAGCCAGAGAGAGCATAAAACAACCACACCTCTTAAGATATCTTGCTCAGGCATTTTGCCTGCCTCTCCCATGTACCTGTCCTGCCATAGGCACACAAGCCAGCAGCAAAAGAGACAGAGAAACAGAGAATGAATGCAGAAATTCACACATCTCAGATTTCCTGCTGCTGCCTTTTAGCCTGAACAGGTGTGCTTTGGATCCCCTCCTCCATAAGCCACCCATGGCATTGAAGCCCGTGGCACCGAGACAGAAAGAGAGAGAGAGAGAGAGAGAGGGAGAGGGAGAGAGAGAGAACAGAAAGACCAGACATTTCAGACATTCTGCTACTGTCTTTTGCACTGGTGTGCTTTGGACCCTTCCCACCTGCTAACCCTTTTCCCTTAAATTCTTATGGTGCAGAAGCCAATGGCAGCAAGAGAGAGACAGAGAGAGTGAGCACAGAAGGACAGTGCACCTCAGACTTCTTGCTGCTGCCTTTTACACTTGTGTGCTTTGGACCCTTGCCCTCTCCCCATGTTCCTCCAACTTAAGGCCCCACTGTCCAGAAGCCAGAGGCAGTGAGAGTGAGTGAGCTGAGAAGGACCACATGCCTGACTTCTTCCTGCTGCCTTTTGCCCACACAGATTTGTATTGGAATTTTCCCCTCTCTGCCAATCCATTTTAAGCCTCCAAGGTGCAGCAACCAGGGACAATAAAAGAGAGATGGTCAGCGTGTCTCAAAATACAGTATGCTGCATTTTGCCTGAACAGGTGTGCTTTGGACATTCCCCCCACACTTCACTCTCTCCCATAAATCCTCACACTGCTGGAGCCAGCAGCAGTAAAACATAGATAAGAGTAATCGCAGAAGGACTCCATGTCTCATACTTCTTGCCACTGCCTTTTGCTTATGCAGGTGTACTACAGACCCTACCAGCCCAGTGCTGCTCCTCTAAAAGACCCCCACAGGGCAGGAGCCAGCTGCAAGGACAGAGAGAGAGAAAGAGAGAATGAAGGGCTGAGAGTCTCTGACTTCTTCCTGCTGCCTTTTGCTCATGCAGGTGTGCTTTGGACTCTCCAAAACCTTCAGCCCTCTGCCATAAACATCCAAGGTGCAGAAGCCAGGGGCAGCAAGAGAGACAGAGAGAGAAAGTGTAGAAGGATGTGTCTCAGATTTTTTGTTTTTGCCTTTTGAAAGCCCAAATGTGTTTTGGAACCACCCCCACCACCCAATCTCTCTACCATAAGTTTCTATGATGCGGGAATCAGTGGCAATGAGACAGAGTGAGTGCAATAGAGCTTTGGATTCTCCTACCACAAATCCCTATGCCATACACCCCCATGGTGCAGGTGTCAGTGACAGAGGCAGGGGGAAAGAAGGCACAAAAGGCCTTGCATCTCCATCTTGGATTTCTTGCTGCTGCCTTTTGCCCACCCAGGAATTCTCTGAACCTTTTCCTGGCTCTGCACCCCTCTGCTTTAAGCTCCCCACTCCCAGTGCAGAATCCAGCTGCACTGAGAGAGAACTCACACAGAAGGACCGTGAATCTTAGAAATGTTGCTGCTGCATTTGCCTGTGCAGTTGCACTTTGAATTCACCTCTCCCTATCCTCCCTTGCACCCCTCTGCCATAAGCCCTCAAGGTGAAGGAACCAATGGCAGTGAGAGATAGAGAAAGCATAAGGACCTGGCATCTCGGACTTCTTGCTTGCTGCCTTTTGTCTCCCTGCAGGTGTGCTTTAAAACCTCCCTCATACCCAAGCCCCTCCACTATAAGCTGACCCCCTTGCAGAACACAATGGCAAGGAGAGAGTGAGTGCAAAAGGGAATGTCTCAGAGTCCTTGTTGCTGACTGCCTGTGCAGGTGTGCTCTGAATCCTCTACTTCCCCCACATCCCTCAGCCTTAAGCCTCTGAGTGGCAAGAACCAGTAGCAATGAGACAGAGAGAGAGTCAGAGACAGAGGGAGCCAGAGAATGAATGCAAAGGACTGCTTATCTCAGACTTCTTGCTGCTGTGTTTGCACTGGTGTTATTTGTACCTTCTCTGCCACACTCTCCTGCTTTAAGCTTGCACTGCGCAGAAGCCAGTGGCAGAGAGCAACAGATAGAAAAGAGCTGTTCTCAGACTTCTTGCTGCTGCCTTTTGCCCATGCAGGTATGCTTTGGACCCTCTCTGGGGTTCCTGCATCCTTCTGCCATGAGACCCCACATTAAAGGAGCTAGCAATAGCAATAAAGAGTGAGCACAGAGGACTGCACGTTTCAGACTTTTTGCAGGTGCCTTTTGCTCACATGGACCTGCTTTGGAACGTCCCCATCCAGCCCCTCTGCCAGAATACGCCCCAGGATCAAGAGCTATCAGCAACACATTCAAGACAGACAGAGTGAGTGAGTGCAGAAGGAGAGCACATTTCAGATTTTTGCTCGCTCGCTTCTGCAAGGGCAAATGTGCTTTGGGACCTCCCCCCACATCACACTCCCATGATAAGCCCCACAGAGGAGGAGCCGCAGCAGTGAGAGTGAGAACGTGAGTGTTACACATCTCAGACTTCTTGCTGCTGCCTTTTGCCTGTGCAAGTGTGCTTTTGATTTGTGCCATCACCTAAACCCCTCTACCACAACTGACAAAGTGCATCAGTGGCAGAAAGAGTGAACACTGAAAGGCGGTGCATCTCAGTCCTTACTGATGCCTTCTGCCTGAGCAGGTGTGCTTTGGACACTCCCCCAATGCACTTCTACAGGAAGCACCCATGGTACAGGAGCTAGTAGCAGAGACAGAGAGAAAGCATGCATGTGAACCTATGAACTGCACATCTCAGACTTCTTGCTGCTTCCTTTCTCTGCAAAGCTGTGCTTTTGACGCTCCCCACCTCCCCCTGCACCTTAAGCCTCCATGGTTCGGGAGAAAGTTATAATGAGAGACTGAGACTGAACACAGATGGGTCACATGTCTCAGACTTCTTGCTACTGATTTTAGCTTTTAGCTTAAGTTGGTGTGTTTTGGACCCTCTGCCCCAACTCCTTTCACCTTAAGTTCCCATGGTTTGAGAGTAAGTGGCGCCAAGAGAGAGACAGGGAATGCAGAAGAAGAAGGCCTCTCAGACTTCTTGCTGCTGTCTTATGCCTGCCTAGGTTTGTTTTTTGAGATTTCAGAGTTTACTGACTTATACTTCTTCCTTTATTTGAGTCTCTCTACGCCAGCCCAAGGTGTATCTAATTGTGAGAGACTGGGATAGAAACCAATACCTAAAGCTGGTTATATACACCATTATTGGATTGGTAGACAAGGCCTTCTCCCAAAAACACACCTAAAACATAGACCTCATCTTCCCTGCTAACACTACAGAATCAATTCCAAAACATTAGGAATGAGTATATAGTCTATCAGATGACCAAAAATCAGTGCAGAAACACAAGAAATATGAAAACAAAATAAAATATCTCTCCATCAAAGGAACAGAACAATTTCAGTTCAACCACAGACAAGCAAAAGAATTCATATAAATGTCAGATAAAGGATACAGAATGTTCTGGGACCAGCAGTTGGCATAATGGCTATGTTGCTGGACTCCCACATAGTTGGCTACAGTTGGACTTGTGGACCTGGTGGCTAAAACTCACACTAGCCACATGTGCATGCGTGCCCAAGATCCCAAGAGGAGAATGGAGAAGAGATTATGACATCGCCAACCCCCATGGGTGGTGATTTATCACTTTCTGTCTCTCTCTGTCTTTCTGGAGAGTGTGTGCACCCTACAGCAAAAACCTCTCCACAAGAAAAGAAAAGGAAAGAAAAGAAAAAGGAATATAGAATGTTCAAAGTGACAACTGAATGAGATGCGAGAGAAAAAAGACAACCATCTTTAAATAAAGAAGTCATTTCAAGACCTGAAAAAGGAGTTTCATAAAGAGACAAGCACCAAAGAATTAAACAGGACTAGAAATGAAGACTGTAATATATTAAAAATCAAAACCACCCTTGAAAATATTAATAGCAGATTAGATGATGCAAAAGAGAGAATTGTTGACTGGAAGAGAGAACCATTAACTTAGAACAATCAAAAAAGAAAAAGAAAAAAGAACCCCTCAAAAAGATAATGACATTCCAGAAATACTAACCACCACAATTAAACACCCAAATATCTGAATAATTGGTATTCTAGAAAGTGAAGAATATGATAATAGCATAGAAAATATATCCCATGCAATACTTGATGAAAACTTTCCAAACCTAGAGAGACATTCAGACATCAGAGCAAACAAATACAAAAGATCCCAAATAGAATAAACCTAAAAAGATCCTCTCAATGGTACATCATAGCCGATTGGTCAAAATCAAAGACAAAGATAAGGTTCTAAAAATGGTAGAGAGAAACTAGGCTAACATCAGACATCTCAACTGAGACAATGCAAACAAGAAAAGAATGGGGAGACATATTCAAAATACTAAAAGAAAGAGAATTTCAGCGAATCCTATACCCTGAGAGATTATCCTTTAAAAGGAAAGAAAACATAAAATCATTCTCAGATAAATGAAAACAGAGAATTCACCAACACTAGACAAGCTGTTTATAAGGTATTGAAGGGTGTACTATATAAGGAAAACTAAAAAAGATAAACGGAAATAAGACAACAAAAACAACTAGGAAAATGGCTATCAAAATGTCAGGGGTAATTCTGCATACATCAATAATTTCATTGAATATTAGTGAATTAAATTATCTAATTAAAATACATGGACCAGCTTAATTTTTTTTAATTAAAAAAAAAAGGAACTGTCTATATGCTGTCTACAATAAACACACATCATGTAACAAAGATGCAAACAGACTGAAAATCAAAGGCTGGAAAAATATACTCCAGGGAGCCAGAGGGAAGTGGTGGACATGCTGCACAGCAGGTCCTGGCAGAGCAGGCAGGCAGCTTGGCCAGTGGACGGACCAGCTGCAGGATGGGCCAGGACACCCCTGGATGACTGAGGCCAACATGGGCGGCTGGCACAGGCAGCACTGCCAAGCTTTTGCACCAGGGACGTGGCTGCCCTGCTGTCATGTCATCCAGCTTCCAGGAGCATTGCTTGGCCTCCCTGTCCACCAGGGCGTCCTCCCAATAAGCTATGGAGCCCAGGATCCAGAGGGGCTGCATAGACCTGGAACACACCTGCTGTGCCAACAGCTCCCCAGGCGAGCACACATGCCCTATACCAAAAATCTCTCTTAAGAAAAGGAAAGGAGAGGAAAGGAAAGGAAAGGAAAGGAAAGGAAAGGAAAGGAAAGGAAAGGAAAGGAAAGGAAAGCTTCCAGCCCAACACCCAGTAAAAACCCATATGTGTCTGAGGTGGACCTGGCCCTGCTCCTTTCATAGAAGCTCCTCTGCTCCAAACCCCTCCTTCCAGCCCAACATCCAATGAGAAAGTAGGAAGAAACATATAATTCATCCAATGACCAGAAACTACCACAGAGGCACAAGAAACATGAGAAACCAAGAAAATATCTCTACCCCAAGGGAAAAGAATAATTCCTCATCCTCCACAGACAGTACAGTTGAACTCATGGAAATGTCAGATAAAGAATTAAGAATATTCATAGTGGCAAAGCCAGCAGAGATGCAAGAAAAGAAAGACAATGAACCCCAGAAGATGCAAGAGATAAGAGACAAGGAATTCCAGGAGGTGAGGAAGTTCTTGCACAATCTGAAAGAAGAAATATACACTGTAGAAAAGAATCAAACAGAATTGTTAGAGATGAAGGCTGTAATACAGGAAATCAAAACCTCCCTTGAAACTATTAAAAGCAGATTAGATCTTACAGAAGATCGAATCTCAGATGTAGAAGATAGAACCTCTAACCTAGAAAAAGATCACCAAAAAGACTGAGAAAATAACCTCCCAAAATTAGAATAATATACAAGTAATACTAGATATCATTAAACACCAAATGTTCAGATAATTGGTATCAAATATCCAGACGTAAGAAATACAAAGGACCCCACAAAGAATTAATCCAAGAAGATCTTCTCTAAGGCAGATTGACCAAAACCACAGACAAAGACAAGATACTAAGACTTTCAAGAGAGAAACATCAGGTTACCTACAAAGGATATCCATCAGGCTAACAGAAGACCTCTCACTGGAAACAATGCAAGCAAAGAAAGAGTGGGAAAATATATTCAAAGTGTTAAATTAAAAACAATTTCAATATATAATACTATATCTGCAAGATTATCCTTCATATGAAAAGAAAAGTCCAAAACATTCTCAGATAAAGAAAACCTTAAAGAATTTAGCAACACCAGACCAGTTCTTAAAGAAGTTCTGAAGGGAGTGTTGTACCAGGAAAACTAAAGACAGACAGACAGAAATAAGAACAAAAAACAACCAAGATAATGTCAAACTTAATAGTAGGGACAAGTTTGGAAATATCAACAATGATGTTGAATGTTAACTTCTGGGATTGAAACAGAAAAGTCAGACCACAGTAACACTGCAAATTCAACAAAAGAGAAATTAATTACATGAGACTAAACTGGTGAAGTAGAATTCTATGACTTTTGACTAAAACATTACTGATTTTCTTCCATGCTTTATCTTCCAAATTTAAGGATTTTCATTTTCTTTTGAGTTGTTGGTAGGTTCAGCAATTTGTTAATTTTTTTTTAATTGAAACAAACTTTTCTCCCTTTCTGGCCTCTCTACAAATGGAAAATATTTTTGAGTATTCTTATTTTGTGGTAGAATGGTTATTTGTATAAGTTCAATAATACAATAGTATCTGTTGCCTTGCATCAGAAATTGAATTCTTACAGGGCTTTGTGAAAACAACAAACCAAGTTGAGACTAAACTTATTATTATTATGGTTTTTTTTTCAAATAAGTTAGTTTATAACTCTGTTTAGGAAAAAAAAGGAAATGGAAAGAGGAAAAAAATGTTTCAGAAGAAAACTACAGTGCACTTGTCACTAGATTTTAGCTTTGCCCATATTTTTAGTTTAGTTAAGATCTTTTGTGGATCAATAAAATGTAGGGGGAAAAGTTTAGTATGGCAGAAAAGGAGGAGAAAAGGAAAGAAAAAAAGTAAAAGTGTGTTTAATTGACAAAAACAAATGAGAAGCTATTTGCTGATGATAATGTATATAGTAATATCTTTGTCTTGACTGATATGCAAGGTATTCATGCTGGAAAAAGAAATGCTGTATACTGTAAAAATACATGTGATTAAATGTCAATTTTAAAAAGTTTAAAAAAAAAAAAAGAAAAGTTGGAACAGAAAAGACAAGATTATTCAAACTTCTTTCTTGTTTATACCTTCAACTCTCTGTCCCCTTGTCTTTTCTTTCTTTTCTTTTTTTTTTAACAGTATTTGTTGAGCTTATATATTAGGTCAGATATATTGGCTGCAAGTAAGTAAACAATGAAGGAATTAACTTATTCTCTTTGGGCTTATTGTCTAGCAAATGAGCTAATGGTCTAGCTCTTCTTTCCTTTTCATTCAAGTTTTTGAAGCAGTAGAATTACATTATGTTGCCTCCACCACCTCTAATTTACTCTTCAACCTATAGCAATCTTCTATCCCCTCAATTGCCCTTCAATTTGTTAAGTCACCAGTAACTATCTGGCCACGAAATCCATTCACATTGTTAAATTACCCCAATTTGATTATCATACATTGTACGTAGGTATCAAAAAAAATCACAATGTACCTCATAAATTTGCACAATTAGTACGTCAACTAAAATTAATAGTGATAATTATATCCCACCACATGGCTATTTGGAGTTCTTTGGAAGCCATTCTGGTGGCTGCCCAATTCAAATTGTTTTTGCTCAATTAAACTCCAATAAATTAAAAAGAAAACATATTCCAAACAAATGAAAATTTTAAAAAAGGCCAGAGTCATGATACTGATATCTGACAAAATAGACTGACAGAAACCATAAGAAGAGTCAAAGAATGACACTACAGAACCAACGTGGCATGGTGGTGTATGCTCACAACGCTGACCAGTTTGAATACCAAACCTGGTAGCTTGCTTTCTCGCTTTCCTTTTTCTCTCTTTCTCTCTCATTCTTCATTTCTACTGCTCTCTCTATATAGAGAGTACAGGTGCCCTATAACAAATTAGAAAATAACAATAATAATAAATAAAAGTAAATATATAATTCTTTTTTTTTAAAAAAAATGGCACTTTGTAGTACTAAAAGAAGAGCTACCTTTCAATGTATTATTTTGAAAGATTCAAAAGGAATGAACAATCCCAAACTCATTCTATGAAGCTTCCATCACCCTCATCCCCCAAATTAGACAAGTACATAACAAAAAACAAAACTACAGAACTAGAAAAACAACCAAAAAATAACAGGAGAATATCTCTGTTCAATGCAGATGCAAAATTCTCAATGATTTATTAGCAAACTGTATCCAATTACACATTAAAAGATTATACACAATAACCAGGTAGGCTTTGAGACCAGCAGTTAGCATAATGGCTATGTCACTGGGCTCCCATGTACTCAACTGCAGTTCGAGTCCCAGACCTGGTGACTTAAACTCAAGCCGGGCACGTGTGCGTATGTGCTCAAGATCCTGAGAGGAGAATGGAGGAGAAGGGATTGCGGCATTGCCATCTCCCCTGGGGGTGATTTCTCACTTTCTGTCTCTCTGTCTCTCTCTGTCTTTCTAGTGAGCACACATGTCCTATAGCAAAAACTTCTCAAAAAAAAAAAAAAAAACTCAGAAAAAAACAGGTAGGCTTTATTCCATGGATGCAAAGGTGATTCAATGTACACAAAACAATAAATGTAATAAATCTTATTAACAGAAGAAAAGATAAAAATGATATGATCATATCAACTGGTACACAAAAAGGATCTGATAAAATACAACATCCCTTCATGAATAAGACGCTCAGCAAAATCAGAATAGAACAGATATTTCTCCACACAATAAAAGCCATATTTGAAAGACCCATATATGGGTTTTCATACTGAATGGGCAAGAGATGAAAGCTTTTTCACTAAACACTGGAACAAGACAAGGCTGCCCACTTTCTCCTCTCTTTGTCTATCTAGCAGTGGAAGTCCTAGCCAATGCAATCAGACAAGAGAATAAAATAAAAGATATCCAAATAGGATAAGAAGTGAAATTATCTCTTTTTGTAGATGCTGTAATTGTACACATAAAAAAAACTAAAATAATTAGAAAAAATTAAAAAACTGGAAGTCAGGAGAAGGCATTGTAGCAAAGTAAAGTGTCAGGATACAAAATCAACACAATAGTCAATAGCATTTCTATACACTAACAGTAAACAGACTGAGGTATTGTAGAATTGAAGAGAAAAATAATCCCCTTTATAATAGCCACAAAAAGCATAAGATACCTAGGAATAAACCTAACCAAAGAAGTCAAAGACCTCTATGAAAAAAATTACTAAAAACTAAAAGGGAAATAGAAAATTTTACAAAAGAGTAGAAATACAGCCCTTGCTCCTCAATTGGAAGAATTAACATAATCAAGATATGTACTCTACCAAAATTCATTAATTTTTTCTCTTCCATTTTCCTCCTAGAATTTTGGGTACAAAGGTATAAGCACCCAGTGTGATTTTTAATCTGCCAGGTCTTGGACTGAAGGAAAGTCTGTCCCTTCCTTCAACCAAGTGAGAATCTAAAACCTTAACCACTACACTAATGTTCCCTAAAATTCTTGAAATTTTTGTAGGAGTGGGACATTCAGTGGCATTGTGGAAAGACAGCTGGATCCATATGCAACTTTGTAGTTTGATTCCCAGATCCAGTGGCTTAAAAATTACATCCAGAGCATGTTCATATGTGCCCAAAATCCCAAGAGGAAAATGGAGAAGAGACTTTGATATGGTCATCCCCTTGGGGGGTGATTTTCCCTTCCTTCCCACCTACCCTGCCCATCTGTATATCTCAGGCAAGCACTTGTGCTTCAGAGCAAAAAACATAAAAATAAAAATAGTCACTTAACCAGGAGTGCTAGGCAGGTCAAAGACATGCAGGAGGGGACCAGAGGTTTCACTTACTTTAAGACACCAAGACATGCCACAAACACAGCCGCCATAGGAACACTCTGCAAAGACTCCACAGTTATTTCTCTGGGAAACTGGGGGCATTTAACTAGTACTGGAAATAGGCTCTTATTACAGGTGAGTAAACTTAATCAGATATAGAGTAGCTTCCATGATATGAAGTGCTAGGTGTTTAGACCCAACAAATTCTTGTCTGATGCTCAAGAAGAATTAGAAATATGGACAGAGAGGATAGTAAGCAAAGTTTATTAGAAAGAATCAAAGCTTCCATCTAAGTGAATGGGTATCCCCAGGGTGTCACAATGGGCAATGAGAAGAATAAAATAAAAAAAAGAAAATTAATTTTTTCTAAGGAGATTTTTTTTTTAAAAAAAAGGACTTCCTTTAAAGCAATGTCAGTGCATGTGTTTTGTGCCATCAGGAAATCTTAAATTAACCATTGTCCTTGAGTTGAGCAGTGTGCTAAGGACTATAGCCAGTTGGCCTACTTCTACCCCAGTCAGCAAGGGCTCATTAAATTTTGGAAACATTAAAGAAGAGTATATGATTCAAGGTCCTTCCCTCTACTGCTCTTCAGATCAAGAGACACTACACTTTTTGTTTGGAATGTAGCAATGATATGGATAATGCTACTTTCAGATAGCATTATTTTAAGTACATTACAGCCAAGTAGCAAGAGATAATAGTTGATGTCTACTGAGAGCAGTAAATGATTTTTATAAAAACTTGACTATACTGACTCCATTTATCTCCTACCCTACATTCCGTGGACTCCTCACCCTATCTACCTAACTAGAGATCTTACTCCTCTCTCATCAGGATCCTGCAGCAGAGCTGGAAGCTGAACTCATTGCCATTGGATCCCCTGGATCCTCAACCTGAAGCAGGAGCACCTCCATTTTGAACTCCTTATATTGGAAGCTTGTTTCTTCCAGTTTGCATAAACAGAATGATTAAGATTCCTTTGCTAACTTAAGAAGTTCCTTAGTGATAAACTCCTTGCCCTGAACCAAGAAGATCATTAAGATCCCATTGTGTTTAGGCAAGGGACTGGAAAGTGCCCTTAGTAATTATTAATCTGCTAGATCTGGCTTCTGTGACTGCTTTCCATTGGAATCCCCTCTCCCTTTCTTCTCTGCCTCCTCCTCAATGGTTACTGTTCCCACCAAATAAACCCAAATATAGTTTTTGACTTTCAAACACCCTTACTTGGCACTCAAGTCTTCAGGGTCTTTGAGAGACATGAGAGCTCCCACAGTCACTGGTAATACAGACTCCTATAATTTAGCTATGACTGGATGTCCTTTTCTTTCTCACTGATCAAAATATAACAAACCTACTCTCTGCTCATCTTGGACTGGGCCACCCTGACTACAGAGCTTCTGAAGTCACCATTGTACCCCTGAATGTGCAAATCCATCTTCTGACAAAGCATGAGACATGATTTGTTCAAGTCCTATCCCTGGTTTTTGTTTTTCCTATTACATGCCCTGCCATGTTCAAATTCCTGTATCTTCTCCGATGCAGTGTTTTTCAGAGATTCTGTTCTACAGACACAAAGAAATCAGTCTTGATCTCCACACTACTCACTTTGTAGTTTTATAGCCCTGGCCTCCTTTCCTCCTCCACTTGGTTACCAGGTCTCTCTTAAACAAAAATTGGTATGTTATTAGGAGAGGTTTTAAATACAGGATGATTGGCAGGCAGTGAGTGGGGGAATCAATCCCTGACATTCCCACCTCTATGATATAGGTATTATTTTCTCTCTTTGTGGGCTTCAGTTTTCTGTGTTTAAAAGGGAGACCACAGAGACCAGCAGGTGGTGGTGTGGTTAAAGCTCTGGACTCCCACATGGCCAAAACAGTACAAGTCCTAGACCTGACTTTCTTACTTTCTGTTTCTCTCCATCTCTCTCTGGTCAAATTCAAAAGTGGTAACAAATAAAATAAAATAAATAACGCCTATTAAAAAAAAAGAAAAGAAAAGAGAAGAAAGACCATAATACACATGTGGATGTGCAGACCTCACCTTGGGCTCACCTCTAGTAATAGACCAAGAAGCAATCTCTATCCTCTTCCTAGGATGGTAACTTTTCCAGAAACATAAAAAGGAGGCCCAGAGTTGTGAGATTGCCAATACTAGCCATGTATTGTGGTTTTCAGTGTTCAAGCACCCTTACCCGAAACTCAGGGCTGCGGGGTCTTTGAGAGACATGAGTGCTCCCATAGTTACTGGTAATACAGACTACTTTGTCCTTCTCTTGTTAAAATTATTCCTAAAGGAACAATTTTCCTAAGGGGGCCAACTCCATGGATTTAAGGCAGCCAGATCCCACATGGCAGACTGCATGGTTCAAGTCCTGTATCTGGCTTGAGAAACATGTGGAGTGTGTATGAAAACATAGCCAAAATCTCAAAATGAGAGAGAGATGGAGGGGAAGAAATTGTGGCATGACTATGGCCAATGTGAGGTACTTTCTCATTTTCTTTTTTTTCAGTGAATGAACATGTCTTTTGGTAAAGTTAAAGAAAATGAATATTTATTTTAGTGTATTCATCTCATATGTTATTTTCTTAAACTTGTTTATTAGTACTAATAATCTGTAATCAATTCCTAGTGTCTTCCTAAAAACTAATTCATATCATCCACAAATAAAGATATCTGGATATATTCCTTTCTAATATAAATGCCTTTTATTTATTTCTGTAGTGACTCCTCACAGTAGTTGGCCTTTGAAGTTCCTACTGAGCATACACTACTTTTACAACCCCTGGCAGGAGGAAATGGTGCCCTTCTGTGGTGGCAGGTGCCACAGGCATCTTCTCATACTCCCTACTGTGTGCACACATGCCCCAACAATACCACTTAATCTAACTGGGTGTACAAGCTCCAGCCACAGTGTCACAGTACTGGGCTATTCATGGCACCACAGAGATGCATAGATACAGGCACTGATGGGTGTTAGAATAAAGTCTATATGGCAGTGGATCTGCTTTCAGTGTGGCACTATGCTTCAGCTTACTGAGGCCCAGATGGTAAAGTGACCCTGTGCGAGTTCCTTCCTTGGATTAGTGCAGTTTTGTGGGCCTCAGAAATAGCCTACATTGGGATGATCAGGGACTGTAGGGATCTCCTGCAACTAGGACTAGGGTCCTTGGTGGCAATGGGAACCACTGAGAACCTCCCACTGACTCTGTCCAGCACTGAGATATATCTACCATCTTAAACTAGGCCAGAGTGCAGACACTAGAATACCAGCTTTACAATGTACAAACATCAACACACACACACACAAGCATGAAGAATAATCAGGAGAATGTGATGCTACCAATGGACAAAGAGCAGGGACTGACACTAAAGGGAAGATATGGGATCTGCTTGACAGAGATATCACAATCATGGTTTTAAGAAAACACAATGCATTTTTTAAAAAAGTAGAAACATTTCAACACACTTTTGATGCACATGTGGCAAGTTTCTGTAAGAGCTTTTGGGGTAGGAAATATTACTGTGTGTGTTTAAAATATACAGTCTTCTAAGGAGGCGATTTTAGTATTTACTTTTTGAATTCAACTTGCAGTCATATCATCATTTAGTCATTTGTCCCACAAAAATTATTCAGCAACTCACTGCATTATGAGTAGTTTGAATACATGGATACCTATTGGTGAATATGTAACTTAGACATGTCTGTAGTCCAATAAAGGAGAGACAGTCATCTTAACTGCACAGAATACACAATAAGCTCTGTGTTAAAGTCTATGAAGAAAACTGTAACTTTCTATAAAAGAAAGTAACGTTGGTCACAACACTGATCACACTCTAGGGAGTCTAAAGAATTTACATGGGAAGAGTGACAGTTAACCAGGTTAAAAGGGGGGAATAGTATTTAAGGATGATGAAAAAGCTTATGCAAAGAACATAGTACCAAAATTTTGGTGAAAATATAAAAGAGAAGTAAGGTCCATCTGTGTGAAATGTAGTAGAGAAAAGAGAGAGGAATGTAAGAGAAGGTTGAAAAGATAGGGTCTTATTGACTATTTGGATTTTACCTCAGAGAAGTGAGGGAGGCCTGAAATGCTTTTAGCAGAAGAAAAGTATGATCTAATTCACTTTTTGGGACAAAAAATGGCCTAACTATTGTGAGGACAATGGATGGGGACAGGTAAAAATGGAATTAAGAAAACAAGGATGGAGGCTGTTGGAGATATTCAGGGAGTAGAAAGTGGTGACATGGACTATGGGGAGATGTGAATTTATGATGAATCGAGAATGTATTGGATGTGGGGATGAGATTCTGGAATGACCCACGCAGAAGTGACTCAAGTATAAATTCAACAATTTCTGGATTGAGCAGTTGCTGTGGATGTGGTGATGCCATTTTGGTTACAACATGGGGAATATACAGACAAAGAGATGCTAACTTTTAGTCATGTTTTGAAGGATCTTTAATGCAGTCCTTGGAGGGAAGTCTTAAATGTCCTCTGGAATTCAGCAGGGACCCCATTGATGGCTTAGAGATAAGTGTACTCACATGAGGAACAAGGCAGAAGGAAAGACAAGACTATGGCCAGGGATATAGATGACTGGGGCCAAAGAAAGTAATTTGTCTGTAATAGGGTACCCATTTCAGAATCATAGGTCTAGAAAGTAAAAATTGATGTGACAGGATCAGGGTCATTAAGTTAGTGGCAGGGAAGAAGAGCTTAGTAGAATTAAGCTACATAAAAATGTTAAGTCTGATCAGCCCTTGCTCCACTTTGGGAAGGTCAAGGGAAGAGGAAAGAGAGAATGTAAGACAGATTGCATCAGCCCTTTCAGAAAAGATATTCATATGCCTGTCTCCTGTTACAATACATTGGTTATCAAATGCTTCTGTAAACTTCCCAAACCAAATCCAATGCCAACTTTATTTTCTTTAATATTCTTTGGCATTTGGTAGGTAATCTGTTTTATCAATGTGGTTACTGTAAGAAAATAAAATCTCATTTATTCTGCATACTGACTACAGAACACTTAAAAACAGATTTTTATGTCTTTTTGAGAAATTTTTGCTGTAAGGCATGTGGTTGCTAGAAAGACAGAGACAGACAGAAAGACAGAAAGCAAGAACAGAATTATTTTTTCTAAATTTACTTAGTACTGACTGGACATTTTTAAAAGTGGGAAGGGACCAAGCAATTAGCGTAATGGCTGTGTCGCTGGACTCCCATGTAGTCGACTGCGGTTCGAGTCCTGGACCCGGTGGCTTAAGCTCACGCCTGGTGTATGTGTGTACGTGCCCAAGATCCCGAGAGGAGGATGAAGGAGAAGGGATTGTGGTGTGGCCATCCCCCCTGGGGGTGATTTCTCGCTTTCTATCTCTCTGTCTCTCTCTGTCTTTCTGGTGAGCGCACGTGCCCTATAGCAAAAAAAAAAAAAAAAAAAAAAAAAGTGAGAAGAAAACAAACACCTAGTACTAGTTTGGAAATTTATCCCTCAACTACATTTCCACATTTAGAGTTTCTTTCACTCAATTTTTTTCCTGCTGGAATGTTTAGTGGTTGTGACCACTCAAAATAACATCCTTTTTTTTTGTTTGTTTATGCTATAGGCACATGTCCTTCCCAAAGAGAGAGACAGTAAGAGGGAAAATGAGAAATTACCTCCCAGGAGAAAGGCTGTGCCACAATCCCTTTTTTAGTCTCATCCTGGGATTTTAGGCATGCACACACATATACCCAGCATGATTTTTAAGCTATACCATGTCCAGTACTTGAACTGCACTCAGCCATGTGAGAGCTCAGCCCCTTAACCACCACACCACATACTAGCACAACTAACATCCATTTTTAAAGTTTCTTTTGTGCTTTTCCTGTCTCACTCTCTTCTGTTTTTTTTCCTTAGTTCTACTTTCCAATTAGCCTATTCTCTGATCACTTTGTTTAGCCCTGCTTCTAGTATTGTGTGTGTGTGTGTGTGCGCATATAAAGTGAAAATTTAATTTTAGTATATCTTTTATTTTCATGAATTCTCATTTTTTGTATATTATATTTATTTCTTCTTAATTAGTAGTGACTTTTTTTTGCATGTGCTCAATGGAGAGAGATGAGAGACAGAGAGGTAAAGTGAGAATCAGTAATTGGGGGTGATGGCTGCACTGCAGTCTCTTTTTCTCCATTCACCTCTTGAGATTTTGGGCATGTATACATATGCACCCAGCATAATTTTCAAGACACTGGGCCTGGGAATCCAACCCCAGAGTTGCCTATGTGGGTTCCAGTGTCTTAACCTTTATGCCACCTCCTGGCTTGACTTGTTTTGTTTTCTTTATTTCACCATATTTCGTTCTTTCTCTATGCTATTTTCTTTACTTCTTTGAGAAACTTAAATGTACTTTATGTAAGTTCATATTGAGATTGCCCTGCTAGTGCTATTTTTTTCTATGTAAATTTATCTAACAAGTGGTGACTATTGGACTTTCCTTTTTTTTTTTAATTTTCCTCATGGAATTTTAATTTACCAAAGTAAATTTAAGGATTTTTCTCCCTCTTGAGTTTTTTTGTCTTACTTCCCTTCCTCCAGGAATCCTGTCCTAAGATTTGGTATAGTTTTAAGATTGTAAATTACATCCAGAGTTACTCAAGACCTGAATTCCTCACTTCAAGGTCCAAGGTGTTATGTCTCAAAGCAAATGCATTGCTCTGCATTTCTCTCCAGCCCCATATCAATGTCACAAACCCTGACTCATCTACACTTATCTATTCCTTGTAAAATCGTCTATGTAATGTAGAAGTCAACAACAAGATTTCCTATTGGGAAACTGAGAAAATCTGAGTTTCAGACACCAAATGAGGAATAGAGAAGAGAAAAATTCAGTGCTTACAGAGTTTTCTTGGGTTTATCCTGAACTATATAGAGAACTATTTTTCTTTTCTTTAAGAGAGATTTTGCTATAGGATGTGTGCACTTCCAGAGAGGCAGAAATATCCCTCATAAGCATTGTAAGCAAAAATTTCTTAAAAAAAAGTCAGAAAGAACAGAATTTATAGCGTAGCTCAAAACAAACAAACAAACAAAAAACAAAAAACCTCAGAGCAGAATTTATATCTCAAAAAAAGTTACTAATCAGTAATAGTTGGCCACTGCCTTATTTATGTCAAAACAGAAATGTTTCACCTTTTAAAAAATAAGTATTTATTTAAATCATTGTGCTGTTATTTTTTAATTTGACTAAAGAGAAAAAAGGAAAAGTGAGAAAGCAAGACACCAAGTCCAGGACTCAAACCATGGTCAGTCATTTGGGAGTCCAGAGCCTCAACCACCATGCCACCCTCTGTCCCCAATGTGTCATGATTTTTTATGTGTGCTATAATTTTATTGGTCTCCTACACCAGAACTCATATTATGAGTTGTCTGACAGGACATATTTCTCAGACAGTTCTGTTTTAAGTAAGACTGACTTGTGGTTAAATGAATATTGCTGGGTTTTTAAAATTTTGATAGTAATTTTAGTCCAGTAAGTGCTATCACTATTTGCTCTTTCTGAAGATATAATTGGCAATTCATTAGCAATGCTCATCTTTCTACAAAGATGGTGAATGTCATGTCAAAACTTACTATAGATTGGATTTTTATGCTTTTTTTTTTTTTGGAGGTTTTTGCTATAGGGTACGTGCACTTGCCAGTAAGACAGAGAGAGACAGAGAGACAGAAATTAAGAAATCATTCTCCACCATGGTCACACCAAAATCCCTTCTTCTCCATTCTCCTCTTGGAATATTGGGCACGCATGCACACGTGTCTGGTGTGAGTTTAAGCCACTAGGTCCGGGACTCAAACTGTGGTTGACTACAGTGACATAGCCATTATGCCAACGTCTGGTCCCTGTAGATTGTTTTTTTTACTTCGGCCTACATGTACCTGGTTATATGAATAAATGAATACTGGGGAAATCCCTTCACTTCACAAAACCAAGTAGACTCATCTGTGTTTTATTTTGTTTTCACTGACCCATTAAAGGCAAGGGCCAAATATAAGGTAGTGATCTCTACTTTATATTTTTGGTCTTTGCAATAGCAATCTAATTAGAATTCCCAGTATCTGAAACACTGCCTTTTACTCATTGAAAGACATTTTAGTGTGGTTTGTATATACTATCAAATAAAGAATATGTAATACTGTATATATTTTATAAATGATTTGTAAGATCAGATGCTTTTGCAAGTCAGTGTGATAAGATTTGAAAACAGTTAAATTTTACCTTTGAATACTTTTTTAAAAAGTATTATTTCTTTAATTTTATTTACTATTATTATTATTTTAATGTGACCAGAGAAAGACAAAAAGAGAGAAGAGTGAGAAATCAAGTCACTAAGTCTTTTACTTGAACCATGATCAATCACGTAGAAGTCCAGTACCTTTACCATGCCACCCACTACCCCTAAATTCTTTATTACCTAAGTAGGAATATATTCTGTTTCATGATTATCTTAGGCAACTGTTTAAAGTCACATAAAAACTGTAGAATTACTGGGACCATCAGTTGTCGTAAGGCTATGTTGCTGGACTCCCATGTAGTTGACCATGGTTCAAGTCTCGGGTCTGGTGACTTAAACTCACATCAGGTGCATGTGTGTGCATGCCCAAGAATCCAGGAGGAGAATGGAGGAGAAGGGATTGCAGTGTGGCCATCCCCTCAGAGGGTGATTTCTCACTTTCTGTCTGTCTCTCTGTCTTTCTGGCAAGCAAGCATATCTTATAGCAAAAACCTCTAAAAAAAAAAAACCTGTAGAATTACTGTATATATGTGATTGGCAGTGATATTTTGACATACCATCAAAACAGACTTGAAATTATGTCATCATAAGACTTAAGACAATTAATAACCAAATGGTAGATAGGAGGTAAAGAAAAAGAAAAAAAAAAAAAAAGAAAGAAAGAGAATATCTCAAGAGCCATGTCCAAACCCAAGAGACCAGGCCAGTCCAGAGATGCCTTTCTAGCTAGGGCTTCTTTTTCTGTCAAAGGATGCTCCAGCTTCTGAAGGAGACTTAGGAACTTCTGAGACTCACTCAATAATAAAAAAAATTACAGGATCATGTCCAGCCTAGACATTCTACCCAAGCCTCCCTGGCCCTCCAAGTTTCTGAGGCCTTTGCTGATATATGGGAGCAGCATAGCTCTACTCTTCCACAGCCATTTCAGGAAGAGGAACTATTTCATGCTCAAGGGACCCTCAGGGAACTTCCTGGGTGGTCTTTGATAATAGGTATTACTCCAGACTATTGACTCAGAATGAAATTAGTCAGGTTTTTGATTTTGCTACAGGTCACATGCACTTGCTATTGATGAGAGACAAAAAGAGGAGAGAGAGAGAGAGAGAGAGAGAGAAAGAGAACAATTCCTTCTCCCCTATTTTCTTTAGGATTTGGGTAGACATGAATACATGCCTACCATGTTTTTTAACCATCCAGTCAGGGACTTGATCTACACAGTTCATCTTGTGGGATCCAGGCACCTTCAACACACCACATGCTGGCCCAGCATTGTTTACTTAAAAAAAAAATTCAAAGAGGCAAGCAAGTAGCTTCATGATGAAGGTGCTGACCTCCCACATGGCTTGCCATGGTTTGAGTCATGGACTGGTGGCTTAAAAAATTACACTAAGCATGTGTGTGTGTGTGTGTGTGTGTGTGTGTGTGTGTGTGCATGTGTGTGCACCTAAAACCCTGAGAAGAAAATAAAAAGAAGAGTAAGGATTGTGGCAATAGGTAGCAATCCTTTGGGGGTTCTCAGTTTCCTTCTCTCCATTCCTATCACTTTGGTGTGCATATGGCAACCCATCCCCCCAAAAAAAATCTGTTTTCAAAATTTACTCTTTTCATTAGAAAAGAGAAAGAGAAAGAAAGAGATTTATAGACAGAGAAACATGCACTTCTAATAGGGTCTCACATATTATCTACTCCCAGCTTCAGGCAGTCTGAGCTTATGGGTAAAATTATGCCCAGCACACTCGGAGAGATTTCCAGAGGTAAACTGTAAACCTTCTCTGTGAGTTAAATTTTCAGTGTGTCAAGTTTTATCAGGTCATCATCATTTGGCCCTACATTTTTTTTTAGCTTTTATGTTTTGTTGGTAATTAGTGATATCAAGCATTTTCTTACATTCTTGACTATTGTATGCCTTCTTCAGAAATCTTTATTCATGTCTTGGGGGACCAGCAGTTAGTGTAATGGCTATGTCACTGGACTCCCACGTAGTCGACCTCGGTTTGAGTCCCGGACCCAGTGGCTTAAAACTCATGCCGGGCGCGTGTGCGTGCATGCCCAAGATCCTGAGAGGAGAACAGAGGAGAAGGGATTGCAGCATGGTCATCCCCTCTGGGGGGTGATTTCTCACTTTCTATCTCTCTGGCTCTCTCTGTCTGTCTGGTGAGCGCACGCGCCCTATAGCGAAAACCTCTCAAAAAAAAAAAACTTTATTCATGTCTTGACTTAATTTTGTAATCAGAGCTATTTTTTCTTATTGCTGTTGGGTTTATTGAGTTTCTCATATACTCTGAATATTAATCCTTCATTAGATGAATCGATTGAAAATAACTTTACCCTCTCCTGCAGGATCTCTCTTTACCCTGTTGATTATATGCTGTGCAGAATTATTTTAGTTTACTATAATATTACTTGTCTCTTTCTGCTTTTGTTGCCTCTGATTTTCAGGTCTTGTTCAACAAATCGATGCTCAGACCAATATAAGAGGCATTTTCTCTATTTTTTCTTTTGTAGTTTTGTGCCTTACATTTAAGATTGTAACCTGTTCTTTCTCACATGGATATATACTATCTCCAGAACCATTTATTGAAGTAATATTCTTCTCCAGTGTATGTTCTTTGCATCATTGTTGAAAATAAAGGGTCATCAGTTGGCGTGGTGGTTGAGAACCAGATTCCCATATGGTTGGCTATGGTTATAGTCCCAGACCTGGTAACTTGCTTTCTTACTTTTCCTCTCTCTCTGTGTCTCCCTCTGGTCAAATTAAAAATAATAATAATAAATAAAGTTAAATAAAATAATTCTTTAAAAAGAAACTAGTTGAGAGTAAAGAGTGATCAATTCTTTTTTTCCTTTTTGTTAAATCGAGCTATGTGTCTGTTTCTGTTGTTTAGTTTTTGCCATTCCCATGCTATTTTTGTTTATATAGCTTTGTAGTGTCCTTAAAGGATAATAGTGTAACTCCTTCAGCTTTTCCTTGTTTGTTTCTTTGTCTATTTAGGATTGCCTTGGCCATTCCGTGTCTATTGTGGATTGATTCAAATTTTAGAATAATTTCCTCTTCAACTGCAAAGCCAGTCACAGAAAAACAAATATTATAGGTGTTATTTATATGTGGAGGCTAGAATGTATCTAGTAATAATAGTGGGTTACAGGACCAACAGGTTGCATGCACGGTGGTTAAGGTGCTGGAATCTCACAAGGTTGACTGCAGTTCCAGTCCCAATCCTGGCAGTTTGAAAGTGAGGCCAGCAACACGCACCATTGTCCATCTTCCCTGGAAGGTGATTTTACACTTTCCCTCTATCAGTGTCTTTCTGTGTCTCTCTGGCAAGCACAGATGTCCTATCCTAAAAACCTAAAGAAAAGGAAAAGAATACTGAATCACCCAGTAGCTAGAGGATGGGAAAAATTGGGGGCAAGGAACAAAGGACAAAGATGGGTAAAGGTATAAAATTACAATAGTAGGAATGTGTTCTTGTATTCCATAGCAAATGAGGGTAAATATAGTTAACAATAATTTGTTATATATCCCAAAAATGTAAAACTATTTATAATGTTTCTAACAGAAAACACAAATATTTGAGGTTGTCCATATGCAATTAACCTGATTTGATCATTACACATTGTATTTATATATAGAAAAAAATCACACTGAAAGCCCTAAATATGTATAATACATATGCATTAGTTATTTAAAAAGAATGTTCCCTGAGAGGATTCTGGAATATGTTGCCTATAGAGCAGTGCTCATAATACAAAGTAAGGCTCCAGACCACATAATATAAACTTGTGACTTGAATAGAGCTTAGTAGGTTGGTGGAAAACACTGGAGAAACTCTAGGAGAAATTGGGGTAGTCAAAGACTTCTTAAATAAGATCCCCCCAAAAAGAGCAATAATTTCAAAAAGAGACAGGTGAGATTACATCAGATTAATAAGTCCACAAACAGATCAATAGGTTGAAAAACTGTGCCACATATATTCTACAGAATATTACTCACCCATTTAAAACCAAGACCCTGGCATCTGATATAAAGTGAATATGGAAGATTTACTGCTGAGCGAAGCAACCCAGGCTATGAAAGAGACATTGTATGTCTCCATTTAATATAGATTGACTACACTCTATGGTGGAAATTGAAAGATTCGAGTATATAGATGCATGGAAAAATGGTTAGATTCTGGAGACAATGTGGAAAGGGTGTGGGGGAAGGAGAGGGTGAGGAAAAGAATCAAGGGGAAAAAAGAGAAGCAAGACATTTATGTGACACAAAAATGGATGATTACCTGTTGAGGATAATGTATATGTTATCTTCAACTTGATTGATATGAAGTATATTCATGTTTGGTAAATTCACTTTACAAGCTGTAACAATATATAGTGATTGGGTACCAGTAGTTGATGTAATGGCTATGTCACTGGACTCCTATATTGTCAACCACATTTGAGTCCTGGACCTGGTGGCTTAAACTCACATGGGGCGCGTGTGTGTGCATGCCGGATCCTGAGACGAGAATGGAAGAGAAGGGATTGCTCCCCTGGGGAGTGATTTCTCACTTTCTGTCTCTCTGTCTTTCTGGTGAGCACACACACCTTATAGCAAACAAACAAACAAACAAACAAACAAACAAAAACTCTCTCTCTATATATAGTGATGAAATGTAAAAAAGAAATTAAAAAATATTTAATGATTTATTTGTTTAATTCCATAAATTATTATTATTTGTTTAGAGAGAGATAGAGGAAGAGAAAATGGGAAAGTGAAAAAGAAAGTCTCCAGGTCTGGGACTCAAACCATGCTGAACATATGGGAGTTCAGCACTTCAGCCACCACATTAGCTGCAAGATCCATTTTCTATCTTTTTATGTATACCATAATTTAACTGATCTCCTACACCATAATTCAGATGAATGGCCAACAGCCTATTTTTGTTGGACAGTCCTCTTTTAAGTAAGACTGGCTTATGGCTAAATGAATGTTGTGTGTGGTATAAATTTTAATAGTAATTTCTATTCAGTAAATGTCATTACTGTTTGCTCATTCTAAGATGTAATTTGTAATTCATTAGTAATGCTCATCTGTCTACAAAGATAGTGAATGCCAACTCAAAACTTACTGGAAGGTCAGCAGATGGCATAGGAATTACGTCACTGGACTCCATATGGTCGATTGTGATTTGAGTCCCAGATCTAGTGACTTGAAAATCACACCCAATACATGTATATGTACATATATGCAGGAGGAGAACGGAGGAGAAGAGATCGTGGTGTGGTCATTCCCCTTGAGGGATGATTTCTCAATTTCCTTCTCACTGTCTCTGTCTCTATCTCTCTTTTTGATGAGTGCATGTGCCTTAAGGCAAAGACCTCTGAAAAACAAAACCAAAAACCTAGTGGATGCTGTTTTTATATGTGGGTTATATGACTATACAAAAACTGGAGAATTCCCTTCACTTTTCAAAACCAAGCAGACTCACCTGTGTTTTGCTTTGTGTTCATTAACCCACTAAAAGCAATGACTGAAGGTAAGGTAGTGATGTCTTTATGTTTTTTATCTTACCTATGCCAAACCAATCAGAATCCCCTGTATCTAAAACTCTGCCTTGTTGAAAGACAATTTACTGTCTTTTGTGTATACTATCAAATAAAGAATATGTAACATTTCCCATATTTTATAAGTGATTTGTAAGAGCAGATGTTGTTGAAATCATTGTGTTAAGATTTAGTAGCAAATTAAAATTTGCTTTTAAATAATTTTTAAAGAATTATATATTTAATTTAATTATTATTTTTACTTTCAAATTTGATCAGAGAGAGGTAGTGTGAAAAAGCAAACCTTCAGGTTTGGGACCTGAACCATAGTCATGTGGGAGTCTAGCACCTTAACCACCACACCATCTGGCAACTCCTGAATACTTTATTATCTAAGTCAGACTAAGTTACAGTTAATAATTATCTTTAGACAACTTCAAAATTGCATAAAAACTTTAGAATTTTAATACATGTGTGATTGGTAAAGGTGCTTCTGTCAAATTATTTCAAGGATTAGAGGAGATATACCAGCAGAATATGAAAATTATGTCATCATAAGATTTAAATAAACAGCAAATAATGACTGAAGGAGACAAAAAGAAGAAAAATAAAGCAGGTAAGAGGAAGAAAAGGAAGAAAAAGAAAGAAAAAGTAGAAAAGAAAAAAAGAAAGGAAGGAAGGAAAGAAGGAAGAAAAAAAGAAAGAGAAGGAGAGAAAAAGAAAGCAACAAAAAGAGAGACACAAAGTATTTCAGGAGCCATGTTCAAACCCAGGAGACAAGACCAGCCCAGAGATGCCACCACAGAGGTTATTTTTCTGCCTAAGGATGACCTAGCCTTGAGAGGGAGACTCAGGGATTTGTGAGACCCACTCAATGATGGGAACACTTGAAGGAAAAAAAGAAAGAAAGAAAAAGAAATCTGGCGATTTTGATAACAGAAATATCTACTATTACAATGATAATATCCACACACAAACACACACATATGAATAAAAACATTATAAAGGAATAGCAATCAGACAGTGTAAAACTAGAAAGGAGAGGAATAAATGTGCCAGTTGAACTGACAAGAGATATCTCTTAAAAATACTTCTGGCTTTTGGTAACTTGTATCAGTGACAAAGCACTTCAGAGAAGTAGGGAAAAAAGAATATTTTCCAAAGAACATTAGTTGTGAAGACAATAATAAATCTATATAGCAAAAAATGATGATGTACCTTTTGGATGTGACACATAATAAATTACTTCCAAAGATATATTTTAAGAGTTATGCAAAATAATATGTTAAATCATTTATAAATTGGACTATATTAAAGTACAAGTTCTATTCATCAAATAACACACTTAAATGGTATAAAATGAATGACAGAGTGGGAGAAAATAATGACCACACATCTAATTAAACGTACTTATCTTTTTAAAATAAAACTTTTTGAAAAACAGGGTACTACTAGGTTATGATTTTCCTGCCTCTGGAGAAATAACTAAACTTTTTAAAAAATTATGTATTTAATTTTGTTTATCCCTTTTTAAAAATTTTCTATAGGGCACAATGCTCATCAGAAAGAGACAGAGAGAGAGAGAAAGCTACCAGTTTCAGAACTGAAATTATGGTTGATTCTATAGGAGTCCAGTGCCCTAACCACCATGTCACATGCTGGCCCTGCAACTAGACTTTTATTATTAGGAAAAAAGAGACCACCTCCAAAGAAAAGTAGGCAAAGGCACTTGAACAGACACCTTAGGCAGATTTCAAAATGTTCAATAAATGTGTAAAACATGTTTAATATCTTCAGTAATTGGGAAAATACTAAATCAAATATATAAAGCTAAACAGTATCAATAAACATGTGTAACTGAACACTCAGGGGAAAAAAAAAACATTGAATGTTAAGTTATCTACCTTTTAGGAAACTGATTCAATAAATTAACAGATACATATACAACTAGCATAAACTCAAAGAAATGCAAGCATGCAAGTACTATGATAAGAATTCATAGCATTAGTGTAAATATTTGAAACTAAGGTGAAAGAGGCAAGAGGAAGTCATTAAGGGATAAATGAATGGGATAATGTAGGGGAAGTAGTTTTTAGAGATGAGCCATATTTAAGATCTTATAGGTTCATTTTTTTTGTTTCTTTTTTTTTTAAATTTATTCATTTTCTACATTAATTCACTATACACCATCACAACACACAAATGAATTTTCCATCCAAAATACACTGTGCATTGGCTCAATCAAGCACATCAACATACATGTTCTCAGCAAA
>NW_006159669.1:147163-152682 GCF_000334495.1 Tupaia belangeri chinensis
CGCGGCCCCGGGGGCCCCACGCCAGCCCCAGAGAGGCCGCTGAACGTGGAGCAGAGCCCTGGCCACACAGGCCCGGGGGTGCTGTGCAGCACCCAGGGGTGCCTGCGCTGGGCCGGGGGGGGGCTGGGGGGGCGCGCAGGCGCCGCCACCTTCCTGTGGCACCACGCAGGGCCCGGGGGGGCCCACGCAGGCACCACCGCTGCGCCGCACTGCGCCGCACCACGCAGGGCCTGGGGGGCCCACAGAGGCACCACCGCGCTGTGCCGCACCACGCAGGGCCCAGGGGGGGGGCCCACACAGGCGCCGCCACCATGCCGCGCCAGGTCCATTTTAATGAGTAGTATAAAATATGCCACCGCGCTGTGCCGCGCCATGCAGGGCCCGGGGGGGGCCCACGCAGGCGCCGCCACCATGTCGTGCCAGGTCCATTTTAATGAGTAGTATAAAATACAACATAAGTTATATGAAGATGACATTTGTGTAATATACATGTATGCAAGTTTTAGAAATATGTTTAATACATAAATAAAAATTTATAGATATGAAAAAATATGGTTACACATATGTACATGAAGAAAAACTCACCTTTACAAAGATAACCACTTTCCCAAAATTTATCAAAATGAAGTGTTATCTCTGTCACTGATATAAATATCCCATCAACATTCTAGTATGTTTTATTTTCATGAAAAAGGGGCCAAAACTTCTAAAATTTATCTAAAATGTAAAAATATAGAAACATCTATAATTAATTTCTGAATAAAAGCACTGGAGTAACTGACAATAACAAATATTATAAAACTACAAAATGGCAATCATAGACAAAGATAAAGAGACCAGACTATAGGGGCTGGCAAGTGGCATGGTGGTTAAAGGCGCTGGACTCCCACATGGACAACCACGGTTCAAGTCTCGGACCTGGTGGCTTGTTTTCCCACTTCCTCTCTCTCTCTGTCTCTCTGATCAAACTGAAAAATAATAATGAAATAATCAATAAAGTTAAATAAAAATAATTCTAAAAAAAAAAGAGACCAGACTAGAATCAAAATCCATAAATAAAGTCATACTGAAATAGAAATTGTTAGGCCACCCCACAAAATGAGGGTTAATGCAGCTGAATCCCACATGGCCAACCATGGTTCAAGTCCCAGCCCCACCACCTTGAATAGCAGGCCAGGCACATGTGCATATGTGCTCAAAATCCTGAAAGAAGAATGGAAAAGAAAATGATGCATGAGCATCTCACTTGGGTTGAGAACTCTTTCTTACTTCTTCCTCCCTTTCTCTCTCTCTCTCTCACAAGCACACATGCCCTGTAGCAAAAACTAAAAAAAATAAATAATGAAAAATAAAAAAATTCATAATGCATGTCCAGCTTGGAGTCAATACCAAATGTAACTGCAGTCTTGGAAGACATGGTTGATCATAAATTTGGATCCCCAAGTCAGTCTAAAAACAAGCCTGGGAATAAGTGTGCATGCCTAAGATCCTGATGTGCTAGAGAGCTGTGGAAACTCTGTACGTGCTTCTCTCATTCTCTCAATCTTGAGTGGATATGCACACTCTATCTATCATAAATAAAATACCCCCTCCCCCCAAAAAAAGAAAGAAAGAGAAAGAAAGAAAGAAGAAAGAAAGAAAGAAAGAAAGAAAGAAAGAAAAAGAAAGGAAAATGTGATACAAATCTAAGTTTGGAAAACTAGTACTTCCCTTCATTATTTTATTTTATTTTATTTTTCTTTAGGTTTTTGCCATAGGGCACATCTGCTCACTGGAGAGAGACAGAGAGAAAGACAGTGAGAAATCACCACACAGGGAAATAGCCACACCATAATCTCTTCTCTTCCAATCTCCTCCAGATTTGGGGCACAGGCACACACACGTGCCCAGTGTGATTTTCAAGCTGCCAGGTCTGGGACTCAAAATAGAGTTAGCACAGGTGAGAGTCCAGTGCCTTAACCACTACACCATCTGATCTCCCCAGTGCTCTACTTTTTGGCAGAGTCATTATTTAAAAATTCTGAAACTAAAATGGTGGACACATGGGCCTAACCAAGAGTCAGCATAAACCACTAGACAGAAGAGGGAAGTCAACTAAAACCAATCAAACTCTCTCAAGTCACCACATGACTAAAGCCCCACTTGCTATCTAAACAAATAGAATGCAAACTACCCAGCTAAACCAACCCCAAACTCCAAGGACCCTTGAACAAAAAAAAAAAAAAAAAAGGTTGGTTTTAGAATACTTAGTTGGTTTCTCACACAGGAAATGCTAAACAGTACATTTAAGCCCCTAGCAATGTTTTTAACAATGTCACATGAGGCAGAAAGTCTTAAATACATGTCAGATGCAATCAATAGGACCTCACAGCCATGTGTAAGACTTTTAAAGAACCTACAGAGCAATTATGTGTACATTAGTAGATGAAGTTTTAAGATTTTTACATGCTATAAATTTGAACTAAAAAAAAATAAAAAAAGCCAGCAAATGGTCTAGCAGTTATGTCACTGGACTCTCACATGACTTACCACCATTCGGGTACCAGATCTGGTGGCTTAAAACTCACACTGGGCACATATATGTGCATGCCCAAGATCCCAGGAAGAGAAGGAAATGTGGTGTAGCCATAAACACTAGGGAGTGATTTCTTTCTTTCCCTCTCACTGTCTCTGTCTCTCTCTCCAGCATGCACATGTGCACTAAGGGAAATACACCTACACACAAAAATATTTAATTAAAAAAATATAAGAAGGATTTGTTACTCACACAAGAGTACAACATTACATTTAATTTACATTTTAAAAATTGGTTTGAAATAAAAGTGTCATGCAGTCTAATTTTCCTCTTACATAATATAAAATAGACTCTTATGGGTCAGTGGGAGGCATGTAGTTAAGGTGCTGGATTCCACATGACTGAGTATGTGGTTCAAGTCCCAGATCCAGTGGCATGAAAACCATGCCAGGCATATAAGTGAGTGAGTGAGCAAGTGAGTGAATGTGTATGTACACCAAAAATCTCAGGAGAGTGGAGGAGAAGGAACTGCAGAATTGGCTATCCCTTGCAGTTGGTGGGGTGGAGGAAATTCTCTCTGGTGAGTGTGTGAGTCCTACAGCAAAAACATGTAAAAAAAAAATAAGACAATGAAAAAATGTCTCTTATAAATTTCCTCAGTATTATGGGGAGGAAATGCATAGAAAGCAACCATGGATACCAGATACAGTGTGGGAGGAGGGTGGGACACTGCAGAGGGTGAGAGATAGGGAATCAAGGATGGCAAAAAAAAAAAATGTGTGTGTGTATACACACAGAAAACAAGAAATGGAAAATTATTTGTTGACTATATCATGTATGTTGATGTGTTTGATTGAGCCAATATACAGTGTATTCTGGATGGGAAATTTTATTTTGTATGTTGTAATGATGTATAGTGAATGAATGTAAATAAATAAATTTAAATTAAAAAAACTAAAAAATAAATTCCTGCAGTATTTATCATATTAATAAGACATTGTTGTCATTAAGTGGAAAACACTTTGAAACCACATAAATCACACAATGTGTTGAAGGATAGGAAAGGTATCGAAAGTAATGTTTGTGTTAATCTCAGTGTCACCAAAAAAACTGAAAGTAAACAAATGATTCATATGATTAAAATCTGGTAAAAACAGAGAACACTAGCCAAAACATCAGAATGTCTAGCATCTATAAATAACTGGACTCTGGGAAAGTCATATCTCAAATCTAAATTATTTCCATTTTTTTTAGAAGTCAGAAATATTTTGACAAACCCTTCCTGAACTACTAAGAAAACCTATGAAAATACAGGGCACTTCACCTTTTCTCTAGTTGCCAAATTTGGTGACAGATCAGGTCTAAGTGACCTCAGACACAGGAAACAACAATAGATTGAAAGAATGGAGTCTGTGTACAGAGCACTATAGACAGGCACTCTCAGGATAACAGGTTATAACTCCATGCCAGGCCACACTCTAAGCTTTCTCCAATAAGTAACATCCTTTGGGCTTTGCCTACCCATCTCAGCCAAACTAACTATCCCTTCTGAAAGATGGCCAAAAGCTTTGAACACCATCCAGTGCTTCAGGAGAAGGTAGGATATCCAAATTTTGTTCACTCTAGGAAGTAAGATCAATAATTACTTTAGGTAAACTGAAATGTTTCCCTTTCCCAGGCTCTTCTGCTTCTGCTCTGAAGTACTAGTATAGTATTCAGGCCACAGGGGTGTTCTTTCAGGTGAGATTCCTATCTGTTCAGTATAACCTTCTAACTTTGTAATGCTTACTTTATTCCAAATAAAATAGTACCATTCACCTGGACTCCAAGCTCCCTAACAGAAATCTGTATCACTGTATTCTGAATTTGAATTTGTATAGATTTTTTTTTTGCCATAGGGTGAGAAATCATGGCCCAGGGGCAATGGCCACACCACAATTCCTTCTCTTCCACTCTTCTGGAACTTGGGGCACATGCACCTAGTGCAATTTTCAAGCTGCCAGGGCTTGGACTGAAGGAAAGTCTGCCCCTTCCTTCAACCAAGTGGGAGTTCAAAATCTTAACCACTATACCACCTGATGGCTCCTAAGATTCTTTAAATTTACCCAGGAGTGGGCCAGTCAGTGGCACTGTGGAAAGGCAGTTGGATCCATATGCAACTTTGTAGCTGGATTCCCAGGCCCAGTGGTTTAAAAATTACATCTGGAGAATGTTCATGGGTACCCAAAATCCTAAGCAGAAGCAATTTTGGCATGGCCAACCACGTGGAAGGTGATTTCTCTTTCCTCCCCCTCTACCTGCCCATCTCTGTATCTCTCAGGCAAGCACTCTTGCTCCAGAACAAGAAACTTAAAAAGAAAAAAAAAATCTCTTAACCAGGAGTGCTAGGCAGGGCAAAGAAATGCAGGAGGGGACCAGAGGCTTCGCTTACTTTGAGACACCAAGACACTGCACAAACGCAGCCACCATAGACACTCTGTCTGCAAAGACTCTACAGTTATTTCACTCGGAAACTGGGGCCATTTCACTAGTACTGGAAATAGGCTTGTATTACAGATGGGTAAACTTAATGAGAAACAGAGTAGCTTCCATGCTATGAAGTGCTAGGTGTTCAGACCCAAGACATCAGCAGGTTGTTGTCTGATGGTCACAAAGAATTAGAAATGTGGATAAACAGAGAAGATAGTAAATAAAGTTTATTAGAAAAGAGTCAAAGCTTCCAGCTAAGTGAATAGGTATCCCCAGGGTGTCAGAATGGGCCCTGAGAAGAAAAATATAAAAAACAAACAAACAAACAAAACAATGTAAAAACTAATTTTGTCTAAGGAAATGGAGGAAAAACAAAGACTACTTCATTTAAAGCGAAGTCAGCACAGGTGACTTTTGCCACCAATGAGTCTTAAACTAATTACTGTCCTTGACTTGGACAGTGTGCTCAGGACTACAGCCAGTTTGTGTACTTCTAGCCCCATCAGCAAAGTGCTCATAAACTTTTTTTTTTTTT
>NW_006159669.1:153598-154194 GCF_000334495.1 Tupaia belangeri chinensis
TAACCTGCTTGATCTGGCTTCTGTGACTGCTTTCCATGGGAATCTTCTCTCCCTTTCTTCCCCGCCCCCTCCTCAGTGGTTACCGTTTCAGACACTTCAACCTAAATGTGCTGTTTGCCTTTACAAGCACCCTTCTCCCTTCACTTGGGGCTGCTGGGTCTTTGAGGGACATAAGCAGTCACTAGTAATAACGACTCCTATAACTTGGCTATGATTGGATGCCCTCTCCTTTCTCGCTGATCAAAATATAACAAACCGACCCCATGCCCAGCTTGGACTGGATTGACCCCTTCGATCTTCTGGAGTCCCCTTTGTACAGCAGAATGCACACACCCACCTTCAGACAAAGCAGCTACTGAAAGCAAAGCCCGGGTCACCTCTTTCCTCACCCCGGACCTGCACACCCAGACGCTACTGTCGCTCTCCCCACCCAGCCCGGACCGGGGGCTGCACCTTCCCTCAGGTGCCCCTCCTCCTTCACCTGACATCCCTCCACGTTTCTGCTCCCACCAAGGAAGAGGGGTTCCTTTCCATGACTAGGGCCCTCAAGACCCACAACCCTCTTCTTTCACACTCAGACACACCTCCATGGACAC
>NW_006159669.1:154357-155185 GCF_000334495.1 Tupaia belangeri chinensis
CATCAAGTGGAGTTTGGTTTGTGTTCACTGGGGAGAGTTTTGTTACCAGGAGACCAGAACTTGACCAGAGAAGAATGGTCTCTATCCAAGTGAGTGAGAGACAGGATCCTGGATCGTTATTAAATCCTGGTGTGACATTTCAGGGATAATGGGGAAATTCCTACATGGGTCACTTAGTCAATGACATTAATAAGTAACCTAATACTTCTGTTGTTGTGATATGGTTATTTCTGTTATGTAACCACCACCGACTCTTTTTTCTAATGCATTCTAATGTGTGGAAAATAATGTGTTTATCTTTATTAAGAAACAAGTGATTAATATGGTAATTATCTTGAAGTCATTAGAATATTTATCTTCACCCACTAACTGATTTTTAAATTTTCAATGGGTATTACCTTTGGAATATTGTCTAATGTATCTATAAGATACCAGGATCATAGGGTAGGTGTACTTCATATTCCAAGTGTATTTACATTTCAATTGTTTGATAATTATTTGCCCAGAATCTCTTATGTTTTATCTAATAATTTTTAGTTATTTGGGGTATGTCTGTTTGTGGGAGATGTTCCTGACTCTTCTTTGATTTGGTCCACAAACCAGACTAGGAGGGATTTCATATACATTTTGCTATCACTGATTTTATTTTCAAACAGAGAACCGCCAGTTTTTTTTAAATTTTTTATTATCATCATAATCTTCTTTATAGTACATTGGATTACATATAACTTTACAGTGTATTACATTGCTTTTTTTTTTTGGAGAGATTTTTCACTGTAGGGTGCATGCGCTCGCCAGACAGACAGAGACAGAGGGACAGAAAGCGAG
>NW_006159669.1:157016-157422 GCF_000334495.1 Tupaia belangeri chinensis
GTCCCCTATAGCAAAAACCTCTCAAAAAAAAAAAAAAAAAGAAAGAAGAAAAGAAAAGTGCTTGCACATTGATGTTTATTGCAGCACTATTCACAGTTGCTAAGACATGGAACAAAACCAAATGCCCCCGAACAGTAGAATGGATTGAAAAACTGTGGCACATATACTCTATGGACTACTATTCAGCCATTATAAAAAAGCAAAACCCTGGCTTTTGACAGTAAGTGGAATAATATGGAAGATTTACTGTTGAACGAAGCAAGCCAGGCAATGGAGAGACATTGTATGTCCCCACTTAATATATACCAAGTGTCTGCACTCTATGACTGAAATTTACAAAGACAATAAATGAGTGTAAATACCAGATATAGTGTGTGTGGAAGAGTAGGGCCTAAGGAAGGACATT
>NW_006159669.1:157654-160758 GCF_000334495.1 Tupaia belangeri chinensis
TCTCTATATATATATATATATATATATATATATATATCTGATCAGTTTTAAATTAACAATAACAAGGGGCTGGTAAGTGGTTTGGTGGTTGGGGAACTGGACTACCACATGACTGACTGTGGTTCTAGTCTTGGAACTGGTGGCTTCTTCTCTCACTTTGTCTCTCTCTATCACTTTGCCTCTCTGTGGTGAGAGCAGGTGCTCTATAACAACATTCAAAATAATAACAATTAATAAAATAAGATAAATAATCCTACATTAAAAAATAAGAAAGAAACCTCAGGTTCTGCAGGTGGTGTGGTGAATGCAGGCACATGGTCGACTGCATGCTTTGATTTGCAGATTTTGCAGCGTGAAAAAAACATGCTGGGCACATGCACATCTGTTCCCTCCTATCTCCAATGGTTATTACATGAATCAAATAGGCAACAAACATAAAATATTTTAATAATTTATCATTGAATGTGAAATAGTATTATTAATTATGCTTTACTTCTAATGAATTCAAATACATTTAAGTTAGGGTTTTCTATAATTAAGTAAAACCTTTCTATAATTTAAAAAGCTCTTTTTAAAAATAGACAATCCATAATTTATTCAATAGAATACAATTCTATACTCTAAAATTATTGGCTCAAAAATTCAAAGGTTAATTATATTTTAATGTAAAGAAGGCCCTCTTTTTTTTTTTTTTGAGAGGTTTTTGCTATAGGGCGCGTGCGCTTGCCAGACAGACAGAGAGAGACATAGAGACAGAAAGTGAGAAATCACCCCCCAGGGGGGATGGTCATGCCGCAATCCCTTCTCCTTCATTCTCCTCTCGGGATCTTGGGCACGCACGCACACATGCCCAGCATGAGTTTTAAGCCACCAGGTCCAGGATGCAAACCACTTTCAACTACATGGGAGTCCAGTGACATAGTCATTACACTAACTGCTGGTTCCCAAGAAGGCCCTCTTTAGAGAGGATTTTTTTGTAGTTATATGTAATTAACATTTCTTTCTACACTTGAAAAGAGAAGCTATATTTTCCAGGGAGCAATATATATAACTTTCCCCCAATGGCAAACTTTACATTTTCCATTTGTCAAATGTTTTCTCCCTTTGCACCTCACACCCACCATCTAGCACCCACTTTCTACCATGCATTCTCCCTCCTTACAATCTCTACCTTGTACAGCCATCCTCCCTACCATCACATTTTCAGATTTCTCAACATCTGCCTTAAATAACAGACACTCATTACAAATTGCATGAGAATATCCAATGTATATATTTCAGAACCTGGCTCACTTTGCTCAACATTAAGTCTTCTATGTTCATCCATTTTGAGTAGGATGATAGGACCTCATTGTTTGTTATAGCTATGTAATATTTCATAGTATATATATGCCACAGTATTTTAAACCAGTCATCAATATTTAAACAATTAAGTTGGTTCCATGTTTTAGCAATTATGAGTAATGATGCAATAAACACAAATGTGCAAATGCTTTCTGATTGTTTTCTCTATTCTTTTGATAAATACCACGAATTGGGTTTAATGAGTCAGATAGTAATACTATTTGTAGACTTTTGAGAAACCTCCATATTGTTTTCCAAAGAGTTTGTACTAATTTAATTTATACCAACAATGTAAGAAGGTTCCCTTTTTAAAAATTAAATTTCATTATTTTTCAATTTTAAGGCATTTGCCATAGTTCATGCGTGCTCCCTGGAGAGAGACAGAAAGAGACACTGAAAGTGGAAAATCACCACTCTGTGGGGATGTCCATGACACAATACCTTCTTCTTCATCTTACTCCTAGAATTTTGGGCATGTGTACAGATGTGCTACTTATGATTTACAAGCCACCAGTTCTGAGGCTCCAACTACAATTGGCCATTTGGAAGTCCAGTGCCTTAACCACTACACCACCTACTGGCCTCTAAGAGGGTTTCTCTTCCATGACAGCGTCACAAATACTTGGTTTTGTTTTTTTTTTTTTTTAATTTTTTTGGGAGTTTTTTGCTATGGGCATGTGCACCCAGAAAGACAGAGAGAGACAGAAAGACAGAAAATGAGAAATCAACCCCCAGGGGGATGGCAACCTCACAATCTCTTCTCCTCCATTCTCCTCTCGGGATCTTGGGCATGCATGCACATGTGCCCAGCATGAGTTTAAGCCACCGAGTCCAGGACTCAAATCACGGTCGACTACATGGGAGTTTAGCGACATAGCCATTATGCTAACTGCTGGTCTTCAAATACTTATTCTTTATCTTTTTGATTCTAGCTATTTTAACTGGAGTTAAATGGTATGCCATGTTATTTTATTGTTTTATATTTATTATTATTATTATTTATTATTATTATTTTAACTTACCATAGGGCACATGTGCTTAACAGAGAGAGATAGGTTAAGTAAGAAAATAATTTGACATGTATGGATCTTAAAGCATAGTTGACCATGGGGAGTGTAGTGCCCTAACAACCACACCACCTGCTCACCCCATCACATTGTGTTTAATTTTTTAGAGAGATGTTTTGATGTATGTGCACACACCAGAGAGAGATAGAGATATAGAAAGCAAAAAAAAAAACCTCTCTGAGAGAAGATGGTCACACCATAATCCCAACTCCTCCATTCTCCTCTGAAGCCACTGAGTCTGGGAAACTGCAGTCAACCTCTTGGGATTCCAGAGCCTTAACCACTTAGCCCCACTCATTGTGGTTTTTAAGGTACATTTTCCTTATGACATGAGAATTTAACATTTTTTCATATGTCTTTTGTCCATTCATTGAAATCATTTGCCCATTTTTTAATTGCATTATATATAAATTATTTTTTAATGCATCAGCTGCTTGAGTTTTCTGTGTATTCTGGATACGAATCCCTTGTCTAAGGAATAATTTGCAAGTACTTTCTCCCACTCAGAGGACAGTCTTTTCACTCTAGTAATTGTTTCCTTTGCCATGTGGAGCTTTTGGCTCAATGGTTTCCCATTTGTCTATTTTTGAGACTACTGTTTATGTTATATATAGGGTTCTTAGTCAATATATCTTTTTTCTTTTTTTTGGAGAGGTTTTCGCTATAGGGTGTGTGCGCTCACCAGACAGACAG
>NW_006159669.1:160935-163737 GCF_000334495.1 Tupaia belangeri chinensis
ACTTGAGTTCCCTGTGTATTCTGGTTATAAGTCCCTTATCTGACGCATAGCTTACAAAAATATTTTCCCATTCTGAGGGTTATTAATTCACACTAATTACTGTATCTTTTGCCATGCAGAAACTTCTTAATCTGATGTAATCCCACTTGTCTATTTCTGGGATTATCGACTATGCATTAAGGGTCTTACTTAAGAAGTCTTTGCCTACCCCAGTGTCTTCCAGAGTTTCCCCAGTGTTTTTCAGCAGTAGTTTTATAATTTGATGTCTTAGATTTACATCTTTCATCCATTTTGAGTTGATTTTTATTAATGGTAGAGATGGCGTCTAGTTTCATATTTATGCAGATGGATATCCAGATTTTCCAGCACTATTTGTTGAAAAGACTTTCTTTTCTCCACTACATTTTTTCGTACCATTTGTCAAAGATCAATTGGCTGTATGATTTGGGATTTCTTTTTAACTGACATTTTCTTATGACATTATGTCAAACTACTTTTATATAGTTATTAGAAACCCATTTATGGTAAAGTATCTTTCAAATATTTTGCCTATTTGGGGGCCAGTAGGTGGCATGGTGGCTAAGGTACTGGATTCTCATATGGCCAACTGTGGTTCTTGTCCCAGAACTGGTAGCTTAAAACATCAAACTGGACATGTGTACATGAGTGACCAAAATCCTAAGAGGAGAATGGATTTTGGCATGGCCATCCACTAATGGGAGATTTCTGACTTTCCCTCTCTCTGTTTCTCTTTGGCAAGGACACGCACCCTATGACAAAACAAACAAACCCAAAACAAACAAACAAGAAAATAAAGCTATGAGATGAGTAGAGTCCATCCTATGAGTGGCAGATATGGGACCTGTACTCACTGGAAATGTGTCTGGGAAGCTGACTGTGGGAAGCATCTCCAGGGAACTTTTAAAACTTTCACTGTAAAAATAGAAAGTGGCCACTGTCTGGGTGTGTGTCTAGGGAGTAAAAGTCAGAACATATAATTGACCCATGTTGGTAAGGAGCCAACCAGGTTTCTGAGCCTCTGGCAGTGCTTCTTTGCCTCTCATAACTGAGGATCCTTTCTTTGAACATTTGCAGCATTTAAAGTTCCATCTGCTTGGAAGGTCAACCAGATGTTTGGACCAGAGTACAGAAAAAAAAAAAGAAAAAAGAAAAAAAGAAAGAAAGAAAAAAAGAAGAAAAGAAAAGAAAAAAAGAAGAAAGAAAGAGAGAACATAGTTGTAATAGAGGTTTATTTGCTGGGGGTGGGGGTAGTGTTAGAAGAAATAGAAGTGTTCTGAAGCTTACAGTTGTATAATTATAAACATCACTTCAGGCCAGCAGATGGCATGGTGGTTAAGGCAGCTGGATCCCATATGAGCAATTCTGAGGTTTGAGTTCTGGACATGGCAGCTTAAAAATCACACCAGGCACATGTGCCTGTGTGTTCAAAACTGAAAAGAGAATGGAGGAGAAGAAATTATGGCATGTCCAACCCACATGATAAGTATTTTCTCACTCTCTATCTCTTCTGTTTTTCTTCAGTAAAGGCAAAAGCCCTAGAGAAACAAACAAACAAAAAACCTTTTGCATTATTGTAGTTATAACTATTGTTTATAGCTCATTGGTTGGTTGCAGTCATATTTGGTCCTGTTATCACAGATTCTCAGAATCCTTGTGGGTGAGAACTAACAAATCCTTTGACAATAGGAGCCAGAAGTGCCAGAGGCCTCAGGCAGCAGTACACTGTCCACATAAGCTCCTCATGTGCCTTTTTGTGGTCAGGGCCCATGGAATACTCAGAGAGAGAGATAGAGCCCAAAAGAGATCCAAGTGAACCCAGCTCTGTTCCAACTGACAGGGCAGAGTGATTGCTGAAGGGCAGGGTTACAAATGGAGCCCTTGGAATAGCTAGCATTGCTGTTTCCATCTAGGGCCTCATTTTCTTGAGCACCTCCATAAGGCAAAATCAGTTCTGCTGCCTATAAAAGACATTTAAAAAAAATGGTAGAACCAGAAATTCTGCCACTGGGTGTCATACATGTTGGTATCTGGGTGTTCCAGTGCTGAATATATTTCCTCTTTTGTTAGAGTTAACAAAATTTACAGAATCAAAGACCTTCATTTCTACAGGACACTAATACTCTAGTGAATATTAATGTGTATTTTATTTTTGAAAGAATTATTTATTCATTACAATTATTATTTCAATTTGAGCAGAAAGAGAGAGAGAGAAAGTGAGAAAGCAAGCTGCCAGGTCCAGGACTTAAGGCATGGTCAGCCATGTGCAAAACCAGTGCCCTAACCACCACAACACCTGCTGTCTTTAATGTGTATTACTTAAAAGATGATTATTGTGGAGATTTGATAAATACTACATATTTCTTTACTGGGAATTCACAATATATTTATCATATTAAATTTTCTAAGAAACCCTGTAGTAGCATGTATTCACCTTGTTTTACTCAAATTTCTACATATAAGTCACTTATTGTTTTACAATATATTTATAGAATGTAAAGAGTGGTCAATGTTACCCTTCAGCATAGTATAAGAAGGATTTATTCAAGTTTCCTAAAATAAAGTCCAGTATTAATACTCTATTATAATTGGCTATTTATCTTTGCATAAATGCTCCCTATGAGACTTATGTATTGCTGAGAAAGGGCCACTCATTCCCCATCTCTGGAAGGGGTTTAAAAAATATTTCAGGATAGAAAAGACATCTGACTTCTGAGCAGGAACATTTGTAGCATGAACAACAAAAGAGAGAATTAAAAATTGGTGATATTGAGAAAGGCAAAA
>NW_006159669.1:164171-165034 GCF_000334495.1 Tupaia belangeri chinensis
AGAAACAAAGGAAATATTTCAAGAGCTATGTCCAAACCCAAGAGACAAAGGTCAGCCCAGAAATGCCTTCCAGGGCTTCTTTTTCTGCCTAAGGACACTCCAGCCTCCAGAAAGAGACTTAGAGACCTGTGAGACCCACCTAATGATGGAAACACTTGCAGGATCATGACCCAGGAATTCTACCTACACCTCTCTATCCTCCCAAGCTTTGCTGATCTTCTGGTGGGGCACAGCCCCACTCCTCCACAGCCACAGCTGGAGGAGGAACAGTGGTCATGCTCAAGGGACTTGCAGGGAATTTCCTGGGTAGTCTGATAGCAGGCACTGTTCCAAACTATTAACTCAAAATATAGTTAGTCAGGTTATTTTTTAAATTTTTGCTTTAGGGTATGTGCACTTGTCAGAGCCAGAGAGAGAGAGAATGAGAAAGCACCCATTAAGGGATATGGGCAAGCCACACTCCCTTTTCCATATTTCTTTTTGTACTACTTTAGTATGCGTGCACTCATGTGCATTGCATTTTATTAAGCCATCCAGTCATGCAGTTCACCATATGGGACCAGGCACCTGCTAGCTCAGCATTATTTTTTAAAATTTTTGTAAAATGCACAGCAGATGGTGTCATGGTTAAGGCACTGGACTCCTGCAAGACCAATTATGGCTTGAATTGTGGACTCAGCAACTTATAAATTACATTGAGCACGTGTGTGTGAGTGTGCATATGTGTGTGTATGCATGTGTGTGCAAAAATTCTTAGAGAAGAATGGGGAAGGGATTGTGGTAAGGCTAGGTCTCGGGGGGAGATTTCTTACTTTCCCTCTCTCTGTTTCTGTCTCTTTGGTGAGCACATGTGCATTATGGCA
>NW_006159669.1:165300-166523 GCF_000334495.1 Tupaia belangeri chinensis
TTTTTCACATACTTGACTATTGTATGTCTTCTTTATAAATGTTTATACATATCTTGATTTAATTCTGTAATCAGGTTTTTCTTTTTAATTTTCTGCTTTTGGGTTTATTGACTTTCTTATATACTCTGAATATTAATCCTTCACTAGATAAATAGATTGAAAATACATTAACCCTCTCTTGAAGCATATCTGTTCACCATGTTGATTATTTGCTATGCAGAATCACTTCAGTTTGCTATAATATCAGGTGAATATTTTTGCTTTTGTTGCCTCTGATTTTCAGGTCTTCTTTAAAAAATCTGTGCGAAATCAATGCCTGAAGCATTCTCTGATTTTTTCTTCTGTAGGCCTGTTTTGAGTCTTCATTTAAGTTTATAATCTCTTCTTTCTGACATCGATAGACACTATATCCAGAACCATTTATTAAACTACTGTCCTTTCCTCAATGTATGTTCTAGGCATCATTTTTAAATTTCAGTGGCCAGCAGGTGGCGTAGAAGAGAGCACTGGACTCCTACATGATGGATAGCAGTTTGAGACCCAGAACTGTGGGCTTGCTTTCTCACTCTCCCTGACTCTCTGGTCAGATTAAAATAAATTATGGTCATTAAAATAATAAAAAATAAAGCAAGACCTTCCTAGAACAGAGAGAGAAGATACAAATCAATAAGCCAGATATGGAAGTAAAGACATTATTTCTGACTATATGGAAGTAAAAAGCTTTCTAGGAGAACACAATAAATACTAAATAATTAATAAAATGTTACTATTAATCAATACCCATAAGAAATACCCATTAATCTAAGATACCAATCATAGTTGAAAGTATAACTGTCAAAACTTAGATGCATACATTGTTTTGAAAATAAATTTAATAAGTCAGTCATTTTTAATTACTTTATAAGAATATAACATCTGTACCTTTCTGGTTCAAAACCCTAAAACTGTGATACAGTCTTATGATATAAACCTTATATTTTATTTGTAACCTCTTCTGTTTTTTAAAGCTTTCCAGGAATTTTTATCAGGCCTTATCAGAATAATGTAGCACTTGGGCAAAAAGATGCAACCTAGGAGCCCTGCACTGGAGGCCAAGATGGAGAAGACCTCCACAGACACCATGAACTTCCCCTTGGTGCTGAGATAGACGGGGACAAATGTGACCCAGACACTGCAGAACACCAGCATGCTGAATGTGAGGAACTTGGCTTCATTGAATGTGT
>NW_006159669.1:167202-169029 GCF_000334495.1 Tupaia belangeri chinensis
GGGGGGTGATTTCTCGCTTTCTGTCTCTTTATCTCTCTCTGTCTTGCGAGCGCACGCGCCCTATAGTGAAAATTTCTAAAAAAAAAGAGTCTATGTTGATAACACTGGGAGAATTCTTTCAGCCTCAGGTGACACTAAAGTGATTTAAAACTGGATCTCAGCATCCAAAGATCTTGGCTGGCCCATCTTGTGGCTCTGAAGGATACTATCAATGATGAGAATTTATTCCAGATCTCTTCTCTACACTCTCCTCTGTTTTCCTTATAATAAACTTTATATTTCCATGGCTTATCATATTTGTTCATCACAACAGAAATAAATAGTTTTCTTTTTAATATTCAGAAAACAAGAAATATCTTGTTCTCCTGGAATATCGTAACTTCTATCTCTATCCTAATTTCTATTGATTTTTCCTTGTATATAGCATGTCACTTTGTGTACCCACTTTTTTATTGTACATTATAGTTTTTTATCAATATTATCATAAATAATTCTATGTAAATGTTGAAAATAGGTTCAATTTTTTTTGTAGAGGTTTTGTCTTAGGGCATGTGTGCTTTCCAGAAAGAAAGACACAGACACAGTGAGAGAAAAAGTGAGAAATCACCCTCAGAGAGAATGGTCATGCTGCAGTCTCTTTGTCTCCATTTTCTTCCTAGGATCTTGGGCATGTACACACACCTGCCTGGCATGAGTTTCAAAGCATCGTGTTCAGGACTTGAACTGCCTTTGGCCATGTTATATTTCTACAATTAATGACTATTAGAACTGCAGGTCACAGAAAACTATTTTAAAACATTTAAATCTTGAATGGAATTTGATTGTTCCTATATAGCTGTAGTTTGAGGAATTGGTATTATAATTATATGATAGAAAGATGGAATGTTCTTTTTGAGGTATCCACTTATACACATTTGAAAGCGTAGTTTATAAATTTTTTTGAGAGGCTAGTAATATTTTTGCTTTATACATTATGTGGTTTCTGTTGGACATACTCACTTCTATTGTTATGTAGCAGGAAAGCAGCCACAGAGATTATGGAAATTAATAAGTATGTCTGCATTTCAATTACTTTTTTTTTTTAGAAAAATAGGTGGTGTGTCTAATATGTACTCGAGTATTTATTTACTTTTGGTAATACTGAAGCAATATTATTGGGCTGTCAGAAAAGTCTTGATGCATTTTTCCATAGGAAAGAAAAAAACTAAAAATATATCATGACACTTACAATCCAATATCTTCTCAAAGAATTACAGTGGGGGTCAGCAGGTGTCATGGCAGTAAAGATCCTAGTGTGGAAAGATGATGGAAGAAGGAGAATCTTAGGAAAGACATTAAGGAGAAAAACAGAGAGACAAGACATTTATGGGACATAGAAATGGATTATTATCTGTTGACAATAACATGTAGGGCATCTCTAATTGGACTGGTGAGAAATGTCGTCATGTTGGAAAATTCACAAGCGAAGTGATGTATAGTGATTGAATGTATAAAAGAAATTAAAATAATACAAAAGTCCTAGGCTCCCACAAGACTTGTTGCAGTTTGAGTCTCAGACATTGTAACTTGCTTTCTCACTTTCCCTTCCTAGATCTCTTGTGAGTGTGAATGACTTATAGCAAATTTTAATAATAATTATGGAATTAAATAAACAGTTCTTAGAAAAAGAGAATTAGAGTGATAACTAATCACATTTTTTTCTTGTATTACCTATTTCTGTACCAAAAGTCAACAAATACTCCAGACTTTTGTTTCAGGAATAGGTTTGACACCCACATGAATGTGTTTATGTTTTACTGGGTCCCAAACCCTTTCTTTCTCTATTCA
>NW_006159669.1:170101-180462 GCF_000334495.1 Tupaia belangeri chinensis
GACTATGTGGGAGTCCAACGACATAGCTATTATGCCAACCGCTGGTTCCCAACATAAATAGTTTTAAGAAGAATGAAAATCAAAATTATTTCTATTGTTAGAATGCCTGAAATTGAATAATACTTATGGAATAATTCAAACCATATTTATTCCTTAAATATTGGGAAAATTGAAGCATTATTTATTATAATTTTTCATATTTTACAATTGCCAATACCACATTTTATTTTGATAATTGTTTGATTTTATATTTTGTATGACAGCAAATTTTGAGGTGCCTAAGTGTAAAATTGATTAGAATGTTGAATGATTGATTAGAATGTCTTTAAACTATGTTTCTTTTTTTTCCCTGCAATATATTTCAGTGTGATATTTTGGTACTAGTCAATTCTTTGTTCTTGATTGCACAGTTGTATTTGGGCATGGTTGAAAAAGTTTAAAATATTTTGGGACCATCTTTTGGTATAATGGATAAGTTGCTGGTCTATGTAGTCAACTGCGGTTTGAGTCTCAGCCCTGGTGGTTTAAACTCATGCTGGGCACATGTGCATGTGTGCCCAAGATCCCAAAAGGAGAATGGAGTAGAAGGGGTTGTAGTGTGGCCATCCCCTGTGGGGGGTAATTTCTCGCCTTTCTGTATTTCTGTTTCTCTCTGTCTTTCTGGTGAGCGCACGTGCCCTATAGCAATAAATAAATAAATAAATAAATAAATAAATAAGTATAAAATATTTTATAATAATTTATCTGTTATTGTATTGTGCTTATCATCTGGGTATCAAAGTCAGATTTCAAGTTTAAGGCACCCACAGGTCACCTTGATAATGACACATCTCTCATTTCATGACTAATGTGCACCGGTATGAGATTGACACTGTCTTACCCAGCACTAAAGTGCAAGGGTGTCCATTGGAAATCATTTCAGAGTTGAGCCTAATAGAATGAGCATGACCAGATAACAGCTTACACAAAATAGGGTAGTAATAGTGTTTATAAAATAAGTATACCAAAACAATGAATATATGAATTAAGAACAGTGGTGCTCTATGATTCATTTCTCTCTTTTTCTGTCTCTCACTCTGTGTGTGTGTGTGTATGTGAGTGCGTGCATGTGTATGTGTGTGTGTGTGTGTGTGAGAGAGAGAGAGAGTTTTGCTATAGGGTGAGGGTGTTCAGCAGAAAGATAGAAAGTGAGAAATCACCTTCCAGAGGAGATGGCCTTGTCACAGTCTCTTATTTTACTTTCTGCTCTGGAGATTTTGGGCACACATGCACATTCACCTGGCATGACTCAAGATTCAGGATTGGGAATTAAACCACAGTCAGCCACATGGGACAGTGCCTTTAACACTATGTCACCTGCTGCCCCCCATGTTTTGTTTATAATAGTAAAGTTTTATTTTTATTGAGCAATAGTAGGGACTAAGAATATAGTTATGTATTTCATACTTGTTTGATTTGAAATGTCTGACTCTGGGCACAGGACACAAATAAAGCAGCAAACAGGTCTTCCTTCTTGGGGAAGTTTTTGAAATCCAGGAACACAGCTGTGACTACACACAGATTCAGGAGTCTGAGGAGAAAAGAGAATTATTAGTCATAATCATATGTGGTATAAATTGTTTTGATGTCTCGATTTTTCTCCACTTTGGAGAAAACTATTGCTTTTAATGGTTCAACACTGTGTATTATTTAATCCTCCATCACATTAATATTAGTTAGGTTTTCTCTTAATTGTTTTGTTTTAGCGAGAGAAATTTTCTATAGTGTACATGCACTCAAGAGAGACAGAGAAAGTGACAAAACACTCCTGATGTGATGTCCACACTGCAATCCATTCCTTACTGTCTTCTCAGGGCTTGAGGAAACAATGCACATATGGCAGACATGAGTTTTAAGTCTCTAGTTCCAGGACTCAAAACTGTAGTAGCCTTGTGGGAGTCCAGAATTTAACCCCTACACTACCTGTTGGTCACCCTTACAAAGACTCGTAATGAAGAACTAGTATGCTTCCCTTTGTTCTTTATGTATTATTACTATTTCTAAATTTTTGTAAATATTTATTTCATTGTATTTATTATTATTATTTTAATATTTGAACAGAAATACAGAGAGAGAAAAAGGGAAAGTGAGAAAGCAAGCCACAGGTCTGGGATAAGAACTGTGGTCAGCCATGTGGGAGTCCAGTGCTTTAACCATCACATCACCTGTCATCCCTCTTTATGTATTATTTGCCAAATATCTCCAATGTACCCAATTACTATACCCCATACATATCTAAAGTAATCCCTTGTGTCATTCTTTTCTCTTATGTAATCACTTTCTTCAAAACAATTTCAATGCAGCTTTTACAAGGTAAATATTCTGAAAAGCTGTGTTCCCAAGAATATTTATACTAGGTTCTCATATCTGATTGTGTAGAAAATTTTTAGTTCTAGATTTTAAAATATATAATGTGATATATAGGTACACAATAAAAGGTTAAGTTAAATTTCATGTGCTAGCAGAATGATAAGAATGTGGTTAATCTACTTCTGAACTCTGACGTTTGTACAACACTGCTTATTATATATTAACACAATACATGTGTGAAGCTTGATTGTTATATAAATTTTTTTAAAAAAATTTTTCCCTTAGGGTGTGTGCACTCACAAGAGAGAGAAAGAAACAGAGACATTGAGAGAGAAAGTGAGAAATTAGCCCACAGGGGAAAGGTCACATCACAGTTAATTCTCCTCCATCTCTACCCAGGATGGGAGCATGCATGCACATGCACTCAACATGAGGGTCTAGACAGCAGGTCGAGACTCAAACCGCAGTTAGTCATGTGGCAGTCCAGCATTGTAACCAATACGTAATCTGCTGGCTCCAGTTGAATATTCTGCCTCATCTATTTGGCTGAGATATTTAGTACAACTAAGGATGATATGCAAGAGTCTGGCAGGTGGTGGGGTGGATAAGGCACTGGATTCTCATATGGCAAACTATGGTTTGATCCCTGGATCTATTGACTGGCTTTCACATTCTTTCTCTTTCTCTCTCTTGCTCTCTCTCTCTCCCTCATCAAATTGAAGAAGGCTAATAATAAATAACAAATTAAGTAAATAATTCTTAAAAAATGGTATGCAACATGACAAGATGAAATGTGAATGATATTTACAAAAACATGAATGATATTTCAATCTGTACTCTCCTTGTATTTATAGAATATCAATATATAAGAAGGACTTTGTTGACAAATGGTAAAAGGTTTCAGGATATATAGAGGAATTGTTTTAGACACAAACACACACACACTTTCACATACATATAGACACATATATAAATGAGATGTGTGCTCTACAAAGATAGAAGACAATTTAATGATGAAAAAGTTAGAGCATATAAATTTCATGTGCAATGTTCAATATCATCCAGGTTTGTGTAAGTGCAATCTATTATGTTCACACACTGACAAACATTCCTAAAAATTTATTAATTGGAGACCAACAGAAGGTGCACTGTTTGTGTTGTCGGACTCTCAGATGCCTAAGTGCAATTTGAGTCCCAGAAATGGCAGCTTGAATCTTACAGGGTGAATGTGCATGTGAACTCAAAATTTTGAGAGGAGAATGGAGGAAAAGGGATTGTGGCATCACCATCTCCCCAGGGGATAATTTCTAGCTTTTTTATTTCTTTGTTTCTCTGGCAAGCACACATGTCCTACTGCAAAAATCTATCTAAAATAAAAATTAAATTAAATTAAAAATACATTTCTCTCATTATACAATGTTCAACTATGTATGCATATCCATTACCATATTGATTTTAATTGGACTGCTGTTTAAACAACATAAGAAAACAAATCAGCATATAAAAAACAGATGTTTTCCTATAGTAAGTATGTATGTAAGCAGAGTCCCATAGTATAAAGTCAGGATTAAAAAGGCAGATTTAAAAAATAATTTGTATTTTCACTGAGGCACGAGTTTAATTTTTCTTTAGGGTCTGCCATAAGTCATTTGCTTTCACCAGAGAGAGATACAAAACAAAAAACAACAAAAAATACAAACAAAAAAACAATAAGTGAGAAATTAATCCTCAGGAGGTTGGTTGTGCCTTAAACCCTTTTCTTCCATTATCCTCTCAGGATTTGGGGCATGCACGTACATACACATGCCAGGCATAATTTTCAAGTCACCAGGTCCAGGACAAAAAACCATGGTTGGCCATGTGAGAACTCAGCTCCTTTACCACTACAGCACCTGCTGGCCCTGTGAAAAGCAAATTGAATGCTAAATTAGTGTGGGAAGTGGGTCGAAGAAGGAGGAGAATGTAAGGAAAGACATTAAAGACAAAAATAGAAAGGCAAGAAATTTATGGGACACTGAAATGGAGTATTATTTGTTGAAGATAACATGCATAGTGTCCCCTACTGGATTGTTGTGAAATGTATTCATGATGGAAAGTTCACTTTACAAACTAAGTATAGTGAATTAATGTATAAAAGAAATTAAAAATAGATAAAATACATGAATATCTGCACTCTACAGTAGAAACTGAAAGATTGGAAAGTATAACAGCATGGAGTGCTACTGTAGATATTACAGACATTAAGGATAGGGATAATATGAGGGTGAGTATTAGGGAAGGGAGGGAAACAGAGGAAAAAGAAGTACATATAACTGACACAAAAATAAAAAGCTATTTGGTGATGATAATGTATATGGTAATGTCTTTGTCTTGTCTGATATGCACTGTACTCATGCTGGAAAAAGTCATATTGTACAATGTAAAAGGCATAGTGATTAAATGTAAATAAAAATAAAAAATAAAAATATTGGAAAACAAAAACAAAAACAGCACAGAAAAAAGGGTAGTCACACAATTTCATTTCAGGACTCTGTTCAGATACCTCTGTGCATATTTAACACTGAAATGACATCATACCTCCTTGAAACTAACAGGCCATTTTATCATCTCTTCACTGATGACCAAGCCTTGATCACGGGTGCTCCTGTAGACAAAATCTCCTACTTTAACCAACAGCAAACTGCGATTAGAAAATCTCACAAGATTGTGGATATCATACTGTATTGATTTTCTTTTTTCATCCGGGGGCACACTATACCCAATGCTGTTTGTCTGTCGGATTTTCCTCAGAAATGGATGAAGCTAGATTAAAGGTAGGATTTACAAATTAGGACTGCATTAAATGTAGAGTTGTACAGTCCATATCTATCAAGTAATCCTTCTATTTTATTATCTCAACCCTTTTTTGTAGGAGCTTAATATGGATTGGGTTGTCAACAGTTCTGTAGTCATGTGATATGTACTCTCTTTTTTCTTCCTAAAAACAATAGAGGAGTGGCTGTAGCTCATAAGAAAAAATCTAGGATTTTTCCCAAAGAGTGATTTGTACATTGACTTCCATAAAACTCAGATTAACAAAATCTGGCTTGGACTAACTAGAGGCTAAACTTGGTCATTTATAAAGGGCATACATGGGCCCAGCCATGAATGGTGTGATTAAAGTGACTTAATCACACATCACTAAGCCAGCATCTTTGTTCCTGTACCTGAACCTGACAAAACACACTGGATGGGGCCAACAGGTGGTGTGGTGGTTAAGGCATTGGACTCTCTTACAGACTGGATTTAAGTTCTGGACTTGATGGCTTGCTTTCTGACTCTCCTTTTTTCTTTCTCTCTGTCTCTCTCTGATTAAATTTTTAAAAACAAAAATAAATAAAATAAAATAATTATTTTAAAAGAAAACAAAACACTGGACACATGGTTGTTCATGTCCTAAATTCCAGATAAAAACAGAGATGGAGAAAGGATTCCATCATGACTATTCCCCATGGATGGTGATTTCTCACTTCCCCTCTGTGTCTTTCCTTAACAAATGCACATGTAGGGGAAAAAATAAGAATTATTTAATTTTACTTATTATTGCTATTTTTAAAATTTGACAAGAGAGAGAGGGAAACTGAGAAAGCAAGCCACCAGGTTCTAGACTGGAACCAGTCAGCCATGTGGGAGTTCAGCACTATGGCCACTATGGCACCTGCTGGTCCCTTATCGGAAAAACTTTTAAAAGACACTATATGTATGAAAATATTTAGATTCTTGATACTGGTAGGAGTGGTATAAAAGTATACAGTTCAAGTTTATCCAAAAATGGACATTAAATATGTGCAATTTTTTGGATACTATTTGCATCTCAATAAACCTTTTAAAAATAGCAAACCTGTTTTGCTCTTTATCTTTATTTTGAACTTCTTTTGGTGCAAGTGTTATTGTCGTGTGACATAAACATAAATAATTTGTAGCAAATATATAAATTTAAAACTTTTAAATTCTTTTTTATTTTAAGAGATTTTTGCTATAGGGCATGTGTTCTTGCCAGAGAGAAACAGAGAGACAATAAGTGAGAAATCTCCCACAGGAGGGATAACCATGCCATAATCACTTCTCCTCCATTCTCCTCTTGGGATTTGAGGCATGCATGCACACACCACTGGAATGAGTATTAAGCTTCCAGGTCTGAGATTTGAACCATGGTCAACCACATGAGAGTCCAGTGACAAAAAATTATGCTATCTGTGGTTCCAAACTTTTAAATTCTAAAGAGGTTTTTATTCCTGGTGGGCAAGTAAACTTCCAGAGAGACATAGAGAGAATATGAGAGATGAGAGAAGAAGTGCCCCCATGGGGAATGAGCTGCAATCTCTTCTTCATTTCTCCTTTCTTTTGGGATTTTGGAAATGCATGCATGCACATGTGCCTGGTATGTTTTTGAAGCCTCAAGGTTTTGGACTTGGGCCATGTGGAATTTAGCTGCTTTATTCAATAGACCATAAGTCCATCCCACCAAAGATTTAGTGTTTGAAGAATTATTTATTTAATTTTATCTATTCTCATTATTATTTTTTTTGAGAGGTTTTTGCTATGCATGCACTCATCAGACAGAGAGAGTCAGAGAAACAGAAAGTGAGAAATCACCCCCCCGGGGGAATGGCCACGCCACAATTCCTTCTCCTCCATTCTCCTCTCAGGATCTTGGGCATGCACACACACACACCCAGCATGAGTTTAAGCCACCTGGTCCAGGATTCAAATTACAGTCGACTGCATGGAAGTCCAGCAACATAGCCATTACATAGCAGTGTGCTATGTTGATAGATTGTTTATAATTGAACATAATTAGAAATGATTGGTGAAGAGATGAAGAGTCATAGTTCTGAGAAAGTGTTTAATTTTGGACTAAATATCTGCAGAGGCTTCAGTATGGATGTTAAGTGTGTAAGAGTAATGGAAGTGGGAAAGAAAAATGCCCATTAGATATGGATGCCATTCAGCCAAGTACAAATCAACATAATGTGTTAGTAGATAATTGTAGGTTATGGTTTGAAAAGTTGTCATAGATGAGTAGCAAAATTTTCAGGTAATGAAAAAATGAAAGAGTCCAGTAATTAGAAAATTGCAGTACAGAATAAAAGTATTTTAAATGGTGAGTTCTACTGTTCAGTCAAGGGAGTGAGTAATGTATTGGGCTTTACATCTATAGGAGAGTTAAAGAGGATGAGATGTTCCTTTTATCCTAGCATGAATTTAAGCCACCAGATTAGGGACTCAAGCCCAGGTCTACTACATGGGAGTCCAGTGACATAGCCATTATGTCAACTGCTGGTCCCCAGTCTTTACATTTTTAGAATGGAAGCACTCTCATATTTAACATTTCTAGGTAACCATTTTGACAAAATGACTTGCTTTTCCAAGAGTCAACTTCAATTTTTTTCAAAGAGCAGATAAAATGTTATTGTTAGTACAATAGAAATCAAATGGAAGCTAAATTTCTGATCTTTATTTTTATGTATGTATATAATATTTACTTGTCTTTCTCAAGAAATTTGTCTAATTTATTGTCTCTCTTTTTGATAAAGATATTTTACACATAATTAATGAACTTCCTTACATTCTTTAAATTATTTTATTAATTATTATTATTCTTTTAGGTTTTTCTGTATGGTGTGTGTACCACCAAAGAGAGACAGAGAGCAAGAGGGAGAGGTCCAGGATTCAAAACCTAGTCAACCATGTGAGAGTCCAGTGCCTTAACTATGATGCCACCTGCTGGTTCCATGATTTAGTGTTTCTTTAACATACAAACTTATTTATAAACCAAATAGGGTATCCTGAGACTATATGCATCAAAAGAGGTTCAGTGTTTTAAAACTGAATCACTGTTTCTTCTTTCATTATTTTTGAAGACAGTATAAGAAAAAATTAAAATTACAGAAGAAAATTCCTCATGGTTCCTGCAAACTAGTCAGTTCAGGGTACCAGAGAAATGAAGATTTTCTACTGATAATTCAGCCTCCAGCAAACAAGCTAGCATGGTAGGGAGCCCCTCTGGAATTTTATCTATGTCTCTGAGTCTCTGTATCCATCTCTCCCTGCTTCTGTTTTCTCATTTTTTGTAATTTTTCCTTTTTACAATTTTTAAAGGTGAAGTTTTCTATTTTGTGCTTTTTTTAAAGAAAAACAATAATTACAAAATTTTCAGGTTTTTTTCAGTATTTTTTTCTCTTTCTTTGTTGTTGCTTCTCTCTCTTTTTTCATTTTCTTTTTTCTTGTTTCTCCATTCTTCAATATCCATTTAATGTGTTTCTAGATAGATCTAAGGGAAATGTAGGTAAACATCCAAATACTATTAGAGTTAATATATTCCTCAATATCTACTGAATCTGCTGCAACAGCAATCACAACAAAATGACACATAGATTCCAGATCACCTCTTTCTGCTTGCTCCAGAACATTCAGATTAAATTTCAAGAATTAGAAAGAAACACACCATCCATCAGATGACAAGAAATCACCGCAGGACCACAATAAATATTGGAAAGCAAGAAAATACCTCTCCTCCAAGGGAAAAAAATAACTCCTCTTCATCCACAAGCAGTTCAATGAAAATAATGGAAATGTCAGATAAAGAATTTAGAGCATTCATAATGGCAAAGTTAACAGAGATGGAAGGGAAGAGAGACAATGAACTGCTAAAGAGAAAGGAGAAAGAAGTATATGTGTCACAGTTTTTCAATCCATTCCTCCATATGGGAGCATTTGGGTTGGTTCCATGACTTAGCAATTGTGAATAGTGCCGCAATAAACATCGATGTGCAAGCACTTTTCCAAGGAAGAATTCTTCTGTCATTCGTGTAGATACCGAGGAGTGGGATCCCTGGATCATATGGCAGATCTATCTGTAGATTTTTGAGGAATCTCCAAATTATTCTCCAAAGTGGTTGGACCAATCTACATTCCCACCAGCAGTGTAAAAGAGTTCCCCTTTCACCACACCTCCACCAACATTTATCATTTTTTGTTTTTTTAATATTAGACATTTTGACTGGGGTTAGGTGGTACCTCATTGTTGTGATAAAGATGTTTTACACGTAATGAGTTTGCTTACATTTTTAATGATTTATTTTATTTTATTAATTATTATTATTATTCTTTTAGATTTTCTATATGATGTGTGTACCACCAAAGAGAGACAGAGAAAAAGAGAGACAGAGAACAAGAGAGACAGGCCCAGGATTCAAAACCTAGTCAACCATGTGAGAGTCCAGTGCCTTAACCATGATGCCACCTGCTGGTTTCATGATTTAATGTTTCTTTAAAATACAAACTTATTTATAAGCCAAATAGGACATTCTAAGACTACATGCATCAAAAATGGTTCAGTGTTTTTGTTTTAAAAAATAAAAATATGCCTAAGAAGATGGCTTGGTGATTAGGGTGACCAAGTTTCCACATGACCTACCACAGTTTGAGTTCTGGATCTGGAGGTTTGAAAACCATGCCAGACATATGTGTGAGCATGCCCAAAATCCTGAGAGGAGTCTAGAGAAGTGACTGTATGCAGCATGGTCATTTCCCTAGAAGGTGATTTTCACTTTTCTTCTGTCTTTTTCCTTTCTGGTAAGCACACTTGCTCTAAGGGAAAAAGCTAAATACAAAAATAAAATAAAAGATAAAATAAAATAAAAAAACACTTCAGGGGTCAGAGATGATTTGATGGTTAAGGAGCACTCCCATATGACTGATTGACAATGGTTTGAATCTCAGACCTGTAATGTGGAAAATCTTGCCAGGCATGAGTGTATGCCTAGTGCCCAAATCACAAGAAGAGAATGGAGCAGAAGGGATTGTGCTGTGGCCATACCCCCTGGGGAACGATTTCTGTTTGTCTCTCAATATGTACCTCTGGTGAAAGCACATGACCTATGGCAGAAGTATGCTTCAAAAAATAAAAAAAAAAGAAAATGCCTCCCAATATCATCAGGTGCTTGTGAAGAATGTTTACCTGCCAGGGA
>NW_006159669.1:181355-193539 GCF_000334495.1 Tupaia belangeri chinensis
AAAAATTAAACTAACCACCCTGAAGTTTCTGCATGTGAGATTTAGATTCAATATTGAGCAAAATATGTGGCCTCCCAAGTACATCAGTCACCTATGTACAAGTGTCTTGTACACCATAAAACTGCAGGGAATCAGTTGATTAAAAATTAATTAGTATATGTTACATGTCATAAACTTAAATTTACAAAGGCTTTCCCACGCAGGGATCTGATTCTGCTTCTAGAGAAGGGAGGAATCCTGATTAGCCATTTACCCATTGCAGACTACACCAGAGCATTTCTCAAGGCTGGTTGGATTTGCCACTGGGCCAGTGAGGTCACTGGGCACCTTTCTAAATGTTATTCAGTTGATTCACTTCACACACTAGTGTTTTTTTAAATCCTAAAAATGGAAATGTTTTGCCTATTGGGTGACAGTTCAAAGAGAATGAAAAAATTTTACTCTGACCTAGTTCTCCTTGCAGTCAGAGCCCCTTACCTTGGAAAGGGTGAATTGCCCTTATTTTTTGTAAAGAAGATAAACTATATTTTGGATTTTGTGTACTTGTAAGTGAATGTAACATACAGTCAATTTTCCTAGTTTTAATATACAATTGTAACACTACACAGTGTACATGTCCAGAACTGTGTGTATACATCCAGTGAACATTTTTCAATCACACTTGGAACTGTATGTGTATTATTAATGCATCTGTAAATGCTTATTCCTGAGCAATATTTTTTGCAATTCTTGTTTATATTGTCTCTAAATAAGTGTGATTTTTATTTTGAAAAAATAGAGTTTTTGAATCTGTCAAAAAATTAAAATAATCTGATTCTGAATTTAGTGTGATTTTAAAAAAAAATTTCCCTCTTAAACAGGGAGGAGCTAATTCTCTACCTGTTTAGATAATAGAATGGAATATACAGTGAAGAAATTGCTTGCTGTGAAAATGATTCTATTTTGTCAATACAACCATTAGAAGACTCTTTTCTATCCTATTTTTTTGAGAAAGGACATGTAACTAGTAGAGGTAACAATATCACTTCCAGACCAAAGCATGAAAGAAAAACTATAAGGTTCAATACATGCTTTATTGCCTACAGTGAAAACTGAGTTATGCATAAACTTTATAAAGATGGTGCAACAAGATGTGGGTGATTCTGACTTCCTGGGCTGATGTGAAAATGTGGATCAGAGGCTTCCTTCCCTAAATGCCAAATCTAAAATATTAAACTCTGAGAAAAAATATGTATTGAGTTTTTCATACTGTATCTTATCAACACAGCTTAAAATATATTGTCTTGAAAACAAGCTTATAGCCTCTATGATATTTTTAAAATAATTTTTTCTACAGTATAATTATTTTATGCTAATTATGTGTTTACCAGTAAAGTCTCCTGAAACTTTTATAAGACAATTTCCCTGGAAGAATCTCTGAGGTGGAGAGTTGTCATGCTGAGAGTAACTGGGAGTGCTTCCAAGAGATCCATCTGCATGGATGTGAGGAAGGGCAGAGGGATCTGGTAAACTTCACCTGGGGGAACTGAGTCATTTTGTGAGTTTGGAGAATCTCCAGTGTTGGAATATTTTTTATTTGTCCCAAGTGATAATGAATGCCAAGGTTTTTATATTTTTGTGTCTAATTGTCCTCTGAATGCCCCCTAATATTGTCTTGTCCTAAGATGGGATGGTTCCCTATATTGTGCCATGTAGTCAGCCAAGTGAAATCCAAGCACATTAACCACCATATCACCAGCTGGCCTACTACAGCTCTTTTTCTTTCTAATCCTTGTACTGTTAATAGTCCCATGACCCAGGAAAGAACCTGTCCCTTTTTTTCCTCTTTTTAAGGAAATTGTGTTCAAGTAACCAAAAGAAGTGCTGAGGGCCTTTAGAGGTATGTAAACCCAGCTTCCCTGTTGTCTTTCCTCAGATGTAAGAGGATTACATTAGGAGCTATCTGATTCTCATTCCTTAACCTGACAACCCACTTACCTGTGGACTTTTGTAGAGCTCTAATAGGGTTCCAAGTTGGGCTGAAAATGTTGGCATGTTTCCTGCAATAATAGCAACAGGATGTTTTTGTAACTGGCAGTTGTAGTTTGGCAGGGACTGATACCCTCCAGTGAGCAAAAATATAGCACTTTCTAAAGTTCTTTTATCATTAGGAAATGCATTGTGGAAATCATAACCAAGAGAGTGGTTGGGGAGCAAATGGGGGCTCTTATTGATCTGCTCAATGGCAAAGTAAAAGGCCAATACATATCGGTAGTTCCTCCAACGGTACCTAAACAGAGGGGACAGCATTAGGTAATACAGTCAGGTGATGCAATTCAAGGTAAATTCTTCAGCCAAGCCAAAAGACACAAAGTTATAGACACAGTTTCCAATTAAGAGATTCTCCCACAATGGTACACAGAGCTAGTGTGAAGAATGTTCCCAGGGCTTTAGAAAACTTTGAATGTATTTTTCCTTCTGCTTAATCAAATCATGTCCAAACAATGAAGAGAGGCTTTGAAGGCCTTGTGAGTGAGATGAGGTGTCATTTAGCTGGATGACGACACTGGTGTATGAACAGAGATAACAGAGATGATTTTAAAAGAGGATCACTAATATATGGAGAAAATGACCAATTTCTTTTAGAATATGACTGAAGAATTTCCCATTTCTCCTTACCCCACAGGACTTCCCTCAGCTCTTCAGCAGAGCCCATTTCTATCTCCAGACCCCTGACGAAATTGTGCACGGCACACTTTCTTTATTCTCTTTTATACTCTTTTATCTTTTGTCTTATATTGTCATCTCCTACCAACCCTCCATGCACCATAAGGACAGGTCTAGAATCATGATTTTTAAATACCCTGGTATTATGAGTAGATACTCCAGAAATAAGCCCCAAAACATACAACCAGCTCATCTTTGACAAAAGGTACCAGTCAATCCAGTGGGATAAGGGAAACCTCTGTAGCAAATGGTGTTGGAAAAACTGGGTATCCACCTTCAGAAAGGTGAATCTGAACTCCTATCTATCACCATTAACAAAAATCAACTCAAAGTGAATCAATGATCTAAACTTAAGACCACAAATTATAAAACTACTGGTGGAGAACACTGGGGAAACTGGGAGACATTGGGGTAGACTTCTTAAGAAAGACCCCCAAAGCACAGGCAATAATTGCCATGATAGACAGGTGGGATTACATCAGATTAAGAAATTTCTGCACAGAAAAGCACACCATAATTAGTGTGAATTGACAACCCTTGGAATGGAAAAGAATTTTTGTTAACTCTGCCTCAGATCAGAAACTGATAACCAGAATACACAAGGAATTCAAGCAGCTTACCCAGAAGAAAATGATTAACCCAACTAAAATATGGGAAAATGAGCTGAATAAACAACTCTGTAAGGAAGACATATGAACAGCCAAAAGGCATATGAAAAAATGCTCAACATCCCTCATCATAAGGGAGATGCACATCAAATCCATATTGAGGGACCAGCAGTTAGCATAATGGCTATGGTACTGAACTCCCATGTAGTCGACAGTTGTTCAAGTCCCATTCCCGGTGGCTTAAACTCACACCGGGCATGTATGTGTGCATGCCTAGGATCCCAATAGGAGAATGGAGGAGAAGGTATTGTGGTGTGGCCATTCCCCCCAGGGGGTGGTTTCTTGCTTTCTGTCTCTCTGTCTCTCTCTGTCTTTCTGGGGAGCGCATGCACCCTATAATAAAAACCTCTAAAAAAAAAAAACACACAATGACATATCAACTAACCCCAGTCAGAATGGCGAAGATTGAAAAGACAAATACGTGCTGAGAGAATGTGATGAAAGGGGGACATGCCTACACTATTGGTGGAAATGTAAATTGGTCCAGCCACTGTGGAGAATGATATGGAGTTTCCTCAAAGACCTTCAAATAGAACTACCATATGATTCAGCAATTCCACTCCTGGGTATCTTCACAGAGAACAGGAGAGCACTCAGTCGCAAAAGCACTTGCACAACTATTTACATTTCAGCATTATTGACAATTGCTAAGACTTGGAACTAACCCAAATGTCCACAAACAGATGAATAGACTGAAAATTTTTGGCGCATATGTTCCATGGAATACTATTTCACCATAAAAAATAACAAGGCACATGAATTTGATAGAAAGTGGATGAACATGGAAGATTTATTGCTGAGTGAAGTAAGTCAGGCTATGAAAGAGAGACATGGTATGTCTTCACTTAACATATACTGACTGTCCTCACTCTGTGGTGGAAACTGAGCAATTAGAGGACATAGAAACATTAAAAATGGTTATAGACTCTGGAGAAAATGTGGGAAGAGAGTGGAGGAAGGGAGAGAATGTAAAGCTAAGGAAAAAAATTTAGGGGGAAAATGGAGAGGTAAGACATTTGTGGGACACAGATAAAGTTTTTTATGTGTTGATGAGGATGTGTACAATAGTCTCAACTGGGCTGGACTGAGGTGTATATCATGCTGAGTAAAGTCTCTTCACAATCTAAATGATGTATAGCATTTTGATGTATGAATAATAATTAAAAAAATTAATTTAAATGCTCTGATGAAATCACTAATAGGAAGTGCCGTCAGAAGCGATAACTGACAATAACTACTCCTGGCTGATTGTGGTCAACAAGCTCTCAGCACCTAGTGCCAGGGGTGAGTGTTACCGCTAGGTTGCTGTGAACTCACTGCTGTGTTTACACAGGTCATGAGTTAGCAAGTGCTCACCAGGTGCCGAGTGTTGGAGCCAGGAGCACTGCCTGTCTGCCAGGTTTTGGAACCTGAGTGCTGGGGCACAGAGTACGAGCTGGCAGTGGCCACAACTCGGCCCAGGACAAGGCTGTGTCCTCGGAGGATGAAATCCCAATGAGTGGCTGCCATTGATTTGGGTTCTGAAAACGTAAATGGCTTCAGCTTTGTTACAAAGACATGCTGGTCTTGTTACCAGAAGCCCCATTCATCTCAAGGGAGCCAAGAGATGTACTTTTTCCCAAGGACTGGTGAACTTCATATCATTAAATTCCTGAGCTTAAATTCTTGAGCATTGTCCCCTGCCAGCTTGTCCGACAAGAACTTAATACATTTACTTTTGTAAATTGACTAAGTAAGAAGGAATGAGTTCTTTAAGCTACAAACTGTTCATCTCCACCCCCACCCACAAATAAAGTTCTCATGTAGTTACCATGAACTATTACTGAAATAAAGACTGGTCTTTGGTTTTGGTTTGGAAAAAAAATTAATTTAAAAAGATATGACTAAAAAGTGCACATATTCACTATATTCATACATTTAAAAATTTATATATATAATATATAAATATATGTATATTTATAAAATACAAAATAGTTTTAAGATTTTTAAATATAGCATCAACAATTGGACTAAGGCTGTTACTGAATATATCACCTGAAATATTTCACATTTTCTATGATGAGAACTTTAATATCATGGTCTTTTGGCAGTATTAGAATAAATAGTACTCAATCATGAGTTACATTCACCATGTGCACACTCACCTTCATAAGCCTTCTAAAATTGGTATATCCCACATTTCATCTTGCTTCTCCTTAGTACCAGAAACCACAATTAAAGCATTTTTTATTTTTCTTATATTCTGAAACATTTAAATAGCACCTTATAGGGCCAGCAGGTGGCATGGTGCTTAAGGCTCTGGACTGACACATGGCCGACCACATTTCAAGTCCCAGACCTGGTGGCTTGCTTTCTCACTCACTCTCTCTTATATAATAATTCTTTAGGAAAAGGCTAAAAAGAAAAGTGTACACTGTTTGATGTCATTTGAGTAAAATTCTGGAAAACGTGAACAGAATTGTAGGCAGAGTGGATCAGTGGTCACAAGGGGTGCGGAGGAAGCCCATGGAGTGGAAGGTGATGGCATGTTCACCCAGCGACTGCCGATGGTCTCGGTGCAGAGCATGTCAGAGTGTCAGTTTACACACCCTCCACATGTGCAGTTTACCCGTGTCAGCCACGCCAGCACGCCATACCAGAACTGCTGCACGCACAGCACACGCGCAACCTTGGGAACTAGACTATAACTGTTCATTTTCTCCTTGGAAATTCTCAGCTTTTAAAAGAATATTTGCTAAAAGTATGTTTTGAGTTTTGAAGATAGCTCATTTTTTGATTATTAAATTAGTGTTTCATATTGTCTTTAATAGTTTCTCTATTCTCTGTGTAATTATTCTAATGTTAATTTCTTAAGTCTAAACCTTAATTTAAACAAAGTGTTTTTTCTTTTCTTTTTTGAAAGGTTGTTGTCATAGTGTGTATACCTTAGAGAGAGAGACACCATGACAGGAGAAGAGAGAAGTCACCCCACAAAAACAGGTATGGCCATGCTGCAATCCCTTCTTCATTCTCTTTTTGGGATTTTGGGGCCACACTTACATGTTCCCAGCATAACTTTGAAGCCATCAAGTTCAGGACAACTGCAATCAGCCAAGTGGGAGTTCAATGACTTAATGCTCCACTATCTACTAGTCCCCTGATTTGTTAATAAAGCATGATAGACTAAAGATTTTTATGTAATCAGAACTCTTTTTTTTCTGAATTGGTTGTTATGTTTTTTTTTTCACTTTTTTTTTTTTGCTATAGGGTGTGTGCACTCACTAGAGTGAAACAGAGAAGAGAGAGAGATAGTGAGAGAGACAGAGAGAGAACTCATCCCCTGGGGAGGTCATGCCATGATTCTTTCTCCTCTATTCTGCTCTTGGGATTATTGGACTTGCAGGCATACCCACCCCCTCATGTTTTTCAAACAACTCAATTCAGGACTCCAACCCTGTAGTCAGCCATGTGGAAAGCAGCTGCCTTAAGCTCTATGCTGAGTTAGGAGTTAGAACCCATTCTAGGTAGATAGGAGATGAGCTCTGTATAAAGCAGTTACTGTGGTTTTGCTTTCTGTGGTCTGGTGACTGCACACACTCTATAAAACAAACCTCTCGGGGAAAAGGTACAACTGAAGAAAGAATTCAAGGGCCAGAAGGTCAGATTGAGAAATTTCCCCGGAGAACCATAGGAAAGAATAGAGAGAAAATGTGAAAGTACAACTAAAAGATAAAGTGATAGAAATAGGAGTTCAAAGAGCCAGCAGATGGCATAATGGTTACGTCACTGGACTCCCATACAGCTGACAACTGTTCAAGTCCTAGATCCAGAGTTTTGAAAATCATGCCAGGTGTGTGTGTGTGCACCTAAGATCCCAGGAGAATGGAGGAGGGACTGTGGCATGGCCATCTCCACTGGGGGTTGATTTCTAACTTTCTGGCTCTCTGGAGAGCACACACACCCTATAGCAAAAATCTCTTTAAAAAAAAAAAAGTAAACTTAAGGAGTAAATATATCATGATGTAATACCTAGAACTAATACCCTGATGCAGGATCTTTCATGTTTACTAAACACAGAGAAAAAGGCCATCACGGAATCCACGTAGGCGACCATGGTTCAAGTCCTAGACCTGGCAGCTTAAAACTCAAGCCAGAGATGTGTGTTTATGCGTGCCTAAATTCCCGAGTGGAGAATGGAGGAAAAAGGATTGTGGAGTGGCCATCTCCCCGGGTGTGTGTGTGTGATATCTTGCTTTCTTTGTCTCTGGCAAGTACACGTCCCCTATAGCAAAAATCTCTTAAAAAAAGGCCATCAATGCTACAGAACTGGTGTACACTGTACAGATGCCTCCACATCCATGTATTGGGACTGGATTGAACTGTGAAGGTATGATGTCAAAACTTTCTCCTTTTGTGGTGCCCCAGGGTGGGTGGGGCCTCTGGGTGTGATAAGGTCAGCAGAGTCGGGGGTCCTTAAGATTGAGCTCTGGTGGGTTTATATGAGGAGAGGAGACAGAAGGACACAGATTCAGACCACCCTCTGCTCTGCTACAAGTTCTTCCTTCATTTGGCCACGGCTTTGGACTTTCCAGCAACTAGAAGTATTCTGCAAATAAACTCTATTTATTTTTTTTGGAGAGGTTTTTGCTATAGGGCATGTACGCTCACCAGAAAGATAGGGACAGAGAGACAGAAAGCGAGAAATCACCCCCCAGGGGGCATGGCCACGTCGCAATCCCTTCTCCATTCTCCTCTCAGGATCTTGGGCATGCATGCACAAATGCCCGGCGTAAATTTAAGCCACCGTGTCCGGGACTTGAACCATGGTCAAGTGCATGGGAGTCCAGTGACACAACCATTACACCAACCGCTGGTCCCAAACTTCTATTTATGCCTAGCCTCAGGTATTTCTGTTAGCAATGAAAAAAGCAGACTAAGGCAAGCCCCACGGGAGGGAGCATATTAAACAGTGTCTCTTATTAAAGATGGTGTTTATGAGTTTTCCCTCAGAACTTCTGCTGCGTGTCTCGAAACAGAATTGACAGGAAGCACAGCATTATTACACAGACATGTATAGAGCCTGTTTATTGCATAACTAGCAGGCACAAATTCCAAAATGATTTTATAACACTTAATGGGTACAATAATTACAGGGATAGAATGTACAATTAAAAAAAAACAAGTAGAGTAATGAGCAACATTGAGTAAAACACATCTGAATAAAAGGCATTTCATTTTTCCTATGCAGCATTTTCTTTTGTAAGAACAAGTGTAACCTTCAACCAGGACAAAGAAAGAAAATATTACTGGAAAGCTCACAGATGCTGTCGAGGACAAACATGTACCAGTTCCACTCTTGGTTCTGCAACTGAAATCACTCAAGGAATTGAGTGACAGTGCCCGAGCCGCGTGTTCATAGTTCCGGTTTCAGGAAATGCTGCATTTGATCTTTGGGCCCCATTCGTTGCTCTTTGGCAAATAAGAACTATTCGCATTCGAAGGCAGATGATTTCAGTGAGAGGAGCGTGGGGGGCAGGGCAGTTTCCTTCTGTTCAGCCAAGTGCCGGTTTCATAAAGTGCAACCTCTGTCCTATCAGCTTTGGGGGCACGGAGGGGGTGCATGGGGAGGGAGGGATAACTGAGGGTAAGGGGGGGGAAATGACGGAATGCAGTCACTAGTGCAAAGGCTGTGGCATCCATGTGCAAAAGGTGGCCGGAACAAGGGTTCAGACCGGGTGTGATTTGCCAACAGGAGCAGAGAACTCTGACACCAGATCCGGGATGAAGCCAAGAGAATGAGCGGGGCACACGATAAGGATGACTTGCAGCCCTGCTCGCGGGTCTCTCACCCGGGAACTTCTGTTCGGAGTTTTGGCACTGCGGGTTAACCAAATTCTTCTGTGGTGATCTTGTAACTGGAAATGCTTTGTTGGTCCCCGTGTTCCTTGATTTTTTTCTGAGGGCACAGACAATGTCCTCTAGTGCAGGTCCCCAAGTGTTCTAGAGAAGACGTCGCTTCACCTACTGCAGACAATTCATTTTCCAGAAGTCTCTGCAGAAGCCCATGTCCTGTGGGAGGCTAAGGGCACCAGCTCAGGGTCCTTTCCCAAGGCAGGAGGGCAGGTGTGTGCGAGAAAGAGGGCCAGCCAGCTAAGTACACGGAGCATGTGGCCAAGGTTACCTCTAAGAATGATATCCTCTGCTCTGCCCACTGATAATTCAGATGTCATCTGGTCATTATATGATTTAATATGTAATAACTAAAAAGAACTCTATTCTTGACCCAACATTTATCAGTTACATTTTTTCTCTTAACAGTCTTTATAGAAAATATTTTTGAAACATTTTCAAGACTTGTTTATTTATTTATTTTTGTACTTCTATGTTTTGATTTTTATAAAAATATGACATGCAGAAAGATATTTGAACTGATGTAAATTTTGAGTAATGGTTTAATTAACCCATTTAGCATTATTACCAGGGTCGGCAGGTGGTGTGGTGGTGAAGTTCTTGTACTTCCACATGGCGGAATGCAGTTTGAGTTCCAGACTTGGCAACTTGCTTTCTCAATTTCCCTCTCTTGATTTGGTCAAAATTAAGAAATCATAATAATAAATAAAATATAATAATTAATTAGAAACAACATATGTATTAACTCACAACTTGTTTCTGTGGTGAGAACACAACATCTACTTCAGAGAATTATTTAGGTATACAATATAATGTAATTAATTGCACTGATATGATGTACATTAGAGTATTTGAACTTATTCCTCTTGTCTAACTGAAATGCTATGTTTTTTTGATCAATGTTTAAATTTTAATTTAATTAATTTTTTAGAGCAAATTTTGCTATAGGGCACATGTCCTTGCTAGAGAGACACAGACAGACACAAACCAAGAAAGCAACCCCAGGAGGATTGTCACACTGCAATCCCTCTCCTCTATTCTCCTCTTGGGATTTTAGGCAAACACACACTGTGCCTGGCATGAGTTTTAATCCACTGGGGGCAGGACTCAATTCGTGGTCTACCTGGAAGTCCAGCGACCTAACCATTATACCATCAGCTGCTTTCTTGACCAATATTTTTAAAACCTGGCTACCCTCAACCCGTAGTAGCTGTCATATTATTCTCTGCTTCTGTGAATTTTAGCTTTTAATTCTCTATTTACATGTAAGATGATGAGGTGTATGTTTTTGTGTACCTGAATTATTTCAATCAGCATAATATCCTCCAAGTTCATCCCTGTTGTTGAAATAACAAAATATGTTTTGTTACTTTTAGGGTCTGTGTGATCACCAGAGACTAAGGGAGAGAGAAACACTTCCCAATGGAGCTTCATCATGCTTCAATCCCTTCTCCATTTCTCCATTCTGTCAGGATTTCAGGAATGCACACCCATATACATAGTGTGCTTTTTAAGCCACCAAAAATGGGATTCAAATCATGGTCACTTATGTGGAACCCTGATCTCTTAAACATTAGGCTGTGAAGCTGATATGCAGAATTCTGTTTTAAAGGCTGGATAATATTTTATTGTATACATATATAAAAGGTTATCTTAAAAATATTTATTTAATTTATTATTTTTTAATTTAATTTCCTATTGGACATGTGCTCATTAGAGAGAAACAGATAGCAAGAGAGGGAAAGTGAGGGAGCAAGCTGACAGTTCTGGGACTTGAACTGTGATCAACCATGTGAGACCAGCACCTCAAACACCACAGCACTTGCTGGTCCCTGTAATATGTTTTAATCCATTTGTGTGTAATAGTTATGTTAATGTCTTATCATGACTATTATGAATAAATTTACAATGAATGTGGAAGCATGAATATATTTGATATATTAATTTCAAAGTTTTTGCACATAATCAATTGTGTAATTCTTAAGTCACATGGTAGTATTATTTTTAATTTTGTGAAAAACCTTAGAAAACTATTTTCCATTGTGTTTAAACAACTTATATTTTTACCATCAATGTTCAATAGTTCTCTTTCCTTCTTGTATTTACTGAATTGTATATTTTTAAAAATAGCTATCTTAAGAGGTGTGAGGTGGGGGCTGGCAGGTGGTGTGATTGTTGAGGCACTGGACTCCCACATGGCTGATGCTGGCTTGAGTCCTGGAACTGGTGGCTTGCTTTCTCACTTTCTTTTTTTTTCCTCTCTCTCTCTCTCTCTGGTCAAACTAGAAATTAAAAACAAAAAAACAATTGTTTTTATTATTTTCCTGATGATTAGTGATGTCAAGTGTATATTCATATACATATTGACCATTTGTATACTTTCTTCTGAAAAATTTCTATCAAAGTCTTTTGTACTTTTGCCCCTCAGTTATTTGTTTTCTGAATATTATTTATTTCATTTTGAATATTGACTTTTTATGTAATATATAACTCTCATGTCAATCATTATGCAGTTCTTCAAATATGTTTTTATTTAATTTGTTGAACAGAATCATTTTAGTTTTATATAACTTTGTTTATTATTACATTTCTTGTTTTTCATCTTAAGATATATAAAAGTAGTACAGGGCCAGCAGGTGGCATAATATATAAGGCACTGGACTCCCACATGGTCAACCACATTTGAGTTCTGACCCGGTAGCTAAGGAACTGAACTCCCACATGGTCAACCACATTTGAGTTCTGACCCGGTAGCTTGAAGCTCATGTCAGGAATATGTGTGTGTGTGTCCTAAACCCATATAGAAGAGGTGAGAAGAAGGAACTGCAGCATGACCATTCCCTGTGGTGGTGATTTCTCACTTTCTCTTTCAGTGCTACTCTTTCTCTCCAGTGAGTGCATGTACCTTATAGCAAAACATA
>NW_006159669.1:193593-193911 GCF_000334495.1 Tupaia belangeri chinensis
GGCCAACTGGTTTGAGTCCTGGACCTGCTGGCTTGAAAATCACACGCAGTGCATGTCTGTGTGTGTGTGTGTATGTGTGTGTCCAAAACCCTGAGAGGGGAATGGAGGAAAAAGGATCACACTGGACACATCTGTATGTGTCCAAGACTCTGGGAGGAAAATGAAAGAAAAGAGATTGCAGTATGGCCATGTCTCAGATTGGGTGATTTCTCACTTTCTCACAGTTTCTGTCATCCTCTCTCTCAAGGGAGCACACCCACCTAAGGCAAATTACTCAAAAAATAAGTTAATAAAATTAGACCATCTTTAGGCAACAGA
>NW_006159669.1:195975-196662 GCF_000334495.1 Tupaia belangeri chinensis
AAAACTAATTGAGTTCATTCTCTCTCACACATGGCTATTTAAAACTATTTTCAAACAATCCTGCAGCTAACCCTTAGTCTAAGTTTGAGACGCAGCAGCTTGTAAATCACACTGGGTGCCTCTGCATGCATGCCCAAAACCTGAGGAGAATAGGGATGGCTATCCTCTCTGGGGAGTAATTTCTCATTTTCCCTCACTGTGTCTCTTAAGTAAACATACATGCCTATAGCAAAAACTTAAAAAAATTAAAATATCTTAATAGTAAAAACACCACCATATGTGAGCTGTTTAGAAATATTATATTGGGGGTACAGATGGTGGACATGCTCCATGAAAGTGAATTACCTGGAAATATTTCTGGGATTTATGACTAGAGACCTACTTGGGTATGCTGAGCATATGTGTGCTGTGTGGTTCAAGGCTGGCTGAGTGTGAGAATTAATCATGATATCAAGACTCTCTTGAGGGTGCTATCTGTCTCTTTCATGGAAAAAAAACCTTTTTGTAAGAAAACTGAATTCTCTAGAAAAATAAAAATATTTATGTAATTAAATAAAAATATTTATATACTTAAATAGTTAAGGCCTCCATGACCAGCTGGCAATGGGTGTGAGTGGCACCACCTTTGCACTCAGTATGGCAAAGATGGTGGGTCAGAACAGCACCAGAGCCACCCCTGGGGTGTTT
>NW_006159669.1:199484-201129 GCF_000334495.1 Tupaia belangeri chinensis
GTATGCTGAGCATATGTGTGCTGTGTGGTTCAAGGCTGGCTGAGTGTGAGAATTAATCATGATACCAAGACTCTCTTGAGGGTGCTATCTGTCTCTTTCATGGAAAAAAACCTTTTTGTAAGAAAACTGAATTCTCTAGAAAAATAAAAATATTTATGTAATTAAATAAAAATATTTATATACTTAAATAGTTAAGGCCTCCATGACCAGCTGGCAATGGGTGTGAGTGGCACCACCTTTGCACTCAGTATGGCAAAGATGGTGGGTCAGAACAGCACCAGAGCCACCCCTGGGGTGTTTCAGGCCCTGTTCATCTGGTACTGCATTTACTTTGATTGAAAGCAATGGAGTGACCTCAAGTTCTAGAACAGGCTGCAACAATGAAGAAAGAAGCAGAAGTTTGCCAAGGAGAGAACTGGGCTTTCCTAGTTACCTGATCTTAAAGATGCTAAAGCAGTTCAGAGTTTTCCCTGAAGAAATTCAGCATGCTAAAGAGTTGCTAGCCCAAGATGAGTAAGAGAATGTGGTGGACTGTCTGACCAATGCCATTGCTGTGTGTGGACATCCACAACAGTTTGTTTTTCCTGTTATATGTCCTGCCATGTTCAAATTTCTGTATCTTCTCTGATGCTGTGTCTTTCAGTGACTCTGTTCTATATTAACAAAGACCTTAGTCTTGATCACCACAGTACTCTCTCACCTTCTGGTTTTGAATCCCTAGCCTCCTTTCCTCCCACCCTTGGATACCAGGTCTCTCTTAAACACATATTGATATGTTATTGTGGGGATAATTTAAATACAGGATGATTGGCAGGATGATTGGCAGGGGGTGAGTGGGCAAGTCAATGCCTGACATTCCCACTTCTAAAACATAGGTGTTGTTACTCTCTTTGTGGACTTCAGTTTTCTGTGTTTTAACATGGAGACAATAAGGGTCAACAGGTGATGTGGTGATTAAAGTGCTGGATTTCCACAGGGGTGAAACATGTCTAGTCCTGGAACTGGCAGCTTGCTTTCTCACTTTTTCTTTCTCTTCATCTCTCTCTGATCAAATTTAAAAGTAGTAATAAATAAAATAAATAAAATAATGCCTACCATAAAAAGAAGAAAATGGAGACCATAATACACATTTGCATGTGTAGATCTCACCTTGGGCTCACCTCTAGTAATAGACCAAGAAGCAATCTCTATCTTCTTCTTAAGATGGTAAATTTTCCAGGAACATGGAAAGGAGACTCAGTGTTGTGAGTTATTTCCAACATTGGCGATGTATTGCAGTTTTCAGTGTTCAATTTGTTATAATTATTCCTAAGGGAATAATTGACCTTATGCACCAACTCCTTGAAGTTAAGGCAGCCAGATCCCACATGGCAGACTGCATAGTTCAATTCCTGTATCTGGCTTGAGAAACACGTGAAGTGTGTATGAAGTCATAGCTAAAATCTCAAAAGAAGAGAGAGGTGGAAGGTCAATGGTTACAGCATGACTATGGCCTATTTGGGGTGCTTTCTCACTTTCCATTTTTTTTTGTTTTTTAGAGGTTTTTACTATAGAGCATGTGCACTCGCCAGAAAGACAGAGAGATAGAAAGGGAGAAATCACCCCCCGGGGGAATGGCCATGCCGCAATCCCTTCTCCCCCATTC
>NW_006159669.1:201173-202579 GCF_000334495.1 Tupaia belangeri chinensis
TATATTTATCTTATATTGTGTTACTTTTCTGAACTTGTTTATTCATACTAATAGTCTGTAGCCAATTCCTAGTGGCTTTCTAAAAATTGTGTCATGTCATCCACAAATAAAGGTAACTTGATGTATTCCTTCCTAATATAAATGCCTTTTATTTATTTCTGTAGTGACTTCTCATAGTAGTTGGCCTTTGAAATTCCTGTTGAGCACACACTTGTTTTAGAGCCCCTGCAAGAAGAAAAGTGTGCCTTTCTGTGGTGGTAGGGGCCATAGGCTTCTTCTCACACTCCCTACTGTGTGCACACATGCCGTTACTGTACCATTTTGTCTACCTGTTTGTATATGCTCCAGCCACTGTCTCAGTGTGCTGCGCTGCTCACGGCACCTCAGAGATGCACATATACAAGCACTGTTGTTTCTCAGGATAGTCTATTTGGCAGTGGATCTGCTTGTGGCATCACACAGCAGCTGACTGGGGCCCAGATGGTGAAGGGACCCTATGCATGTTTCTTCTTCAGATTAGTGCAGTTTTGTGGGCATCAGAAATATCTTATGTTGGGATGATCAGGAATATCAGGCCTCTTCTGTAACTAGGGCTGTGGTCGCTGATGACAATGGGAACACTAGGGACCTCTCACGTACTCTGTCCAAGCACTGGGGTATTTCTAGCATTTCAAACTAAGCCAGAGTGCAGACACTAGAATAAATACCAGCTTTCCAATGTACAAACATCAACACACACACAACCATGAAGAATAACCAGGAGAATGTAATGTTACCCAATGGGCAAAGTAAAGTGCAGGGACTGACCCTAAAGGGAAGATGCACAATCTGCTTGACAGAGACTTTGCAGTCATCGTTTTGAAGAACCACACACACTTAAAAGAAAATACACAGAAACATTTCAACACACTTTTGATGTATATGTGTCAAGGTTCTAGAAGAGCATTTGGGGTGGGAAATATTGTGAGTGTCTTTGAAATATACAGTCTTCTGTGGTTACTGTTTTAGTATTTACATTTTGAGTTTTACTTGCAGTCATATCTTTAATTATTTTTTCAGCAAGTAAATATTCAGCAACTCACTGCCTCAGGAATAGCTTCAGTACCTGGATAACTATTGGTGGATATAGTAATTTAGACATGGCTGTAGTCCAGTAAAAAAGAGACAGTCATCTTATCTATACATAATACTCCTAAGCTCTAACTATGTTAAGGTCTATAAAGAAAATTGTAACTTTCTATAAAAGAGAAAACAGTTGGTCACAACACCAACCACACTCTGGGGAGTCTGAAGGATTTACATGGGAAGAGTGACAGTAAAGTAGATTATGAGGGAGAAACAGTATTTGAGGATGATGGAAAATCTTATCCAAAGACCACAGTAGAAAAATTTAGGTACAAATATAA
>NW_006159669.1:202960-203274 GCF_000334495.1 Tupaia belangeri chinensis
CAGCTTCTGGATTGAGTAGCTGGATGTGGTGATGCCATTTTGGTTACAACATGGGGTAAACACAGACAAAGAAATCATAACTTTGGGTCAGGTCTTGAAGAGGAGGCATAAATGTCCTCTGAAATTCTTCAGGGACCCCATGGCTGGTTTAGAGTAGAGGTACGTGTATTCAGATGTGGGACAAGGCAGACGTAGAGAAGAAATGATGGCCAGGAAAATAGATGAGTGGACCCAAGGGGAAAAAATTGGTCTGTAATAGAGTACCTATTTCAGGATCCTAGGTCTATAAAGTCAAAATTGATGTGACAGGATCA
>NW_006159669.1:204654-205399 GCF_000334495.1 Tupaia belangeri chinensis
TGGTCCTTGTTTTGGAAAATCCTCTAGGTATTTATAAAGAAATACATGTTCATGAAATTCTGAACAATCTTCATGAAATCCTGCTTCACTGGTAATTGGGAACTCCCACAGCTTCCTTTCTTTTGCCTACAGGTTCATCTTTTCAAACCCATTTGGAATAAGCTGTTCATTGACTCTGGCAACCTGCTTAGCAAATTCCACATCCCAAAGTGAAGGTGATCTCTCTGGTTTAAGTGCTTCTTCAGTAACTGCCTTAGTGTCAAAAATATTAAGACTCTTGGGACCAGCAGTTAGTGCAATGACTGTGTTGCTGGACTCCCACATAGTCGACCACGGTTCGAGTCCCAGATCTGGTGGCTTAAACTCACACCAGGCGTGTGTGCGTGCATGACCAAGATCCAGAGAGGTGAATGGAGGAGAAGGGATTGTGGCATGGTCATCCCCTCTGGAGGGTGATTTCTCGCTTTCCATCTCTCTGTCTCTCTCTGTCTGGCGAGCACATGCGTCCTATAGCAAATACCTCTCCGAAAAAAGAAAAAAAATATTAAGACTCTTCCCTTTGAATAAATTTCTCCTAAGATGTTTTCTAAGATCAGCTGTCCTCTCCTGGCCAAGGTCACTGTCCAGTCCTTCATCAAACTGAATCTGAAGCTCTGGTCTTGTACTGACTCTTGCTGTAACAGATCTGGCAACTTTCACATCTGATATTATGTTCCTGACACTAATTTTAGATCTCTTTCCATCT
>NW_006159669.1:205695-207395 GCF_000334495.1 Tupaia belangeri chinensis
TTTTTTTTTTTTTTGACATTCTCTTGGCTCTCTGAAGTCTTTTTGGAAATCTCATTGGTTAGAACAGACTGCTCATCTTTCTTGCTGTAGATAACACTATTGGTACCAAAATACCTTTGGAGATTATTTTTTGTCCTTCACGGAGCAGCCAGTAGCATGACCATAGCCACCATTGCCTCCAGGTTTCCAGAAGACAAAGGGTGGTGGGAAAGTGGGCAAAGAGGTAGGAATGCTGAGACTCTAGGTAACATTGCCAAGAAACACACTGAATAAAAATGGTCTTTTATTTCTTTAAGTAATTTAAATATACTTGGTGTAAGTTCATATTGAGATTGCCCTGCTAGTGCTATTTTTTACTAAGTAAACTCATCTATCAAGCGGTGATTATCAGGCTTTCCTTTGTACTTAGTGGTGATCATTGGGCTTTCCTTTGTACTTTTAATTTTCTTCATAAAATTTTAATTTATCAAATTAAATTTAAGGATTTTCCCCCTTTTTAGTTTTTTGTCTTCCTCTATCAGCCTCAGAAATTTCATCCCAAGACTTGGTATCGTATTTAAAATTGTAAATCATATCTGGAGTTACCCAAGACCTGGATTTCTCATTTCAAGGTCCAAGGTGTTACATTTCAAATCAGTTGAATCGCTCTTTATTTTTCTCCAGCCCCATATTGATGTCAGGAACCCTGACTCCTCTTATACACTTATCTATATTCTTGTAAATTAATCTATATAATCTCAAAGCCAACAGTTAGATTTCTTTTTAGGTAATTGAGACAACCAGAGTTTCAGATACCAAATAAGGAAATGAGAAGAGAAAAATTCAGTACTTACAGAGTTTTCTTGGGTTTATCTTGAATTGTATGAGGATCTATTTTTATTTCCTTTGGTTTAGAGATTTTTTTTTTTTTGCTACAGTGCATATGCACTTGCAGAGAGACAGAAAGAGACAGAGAGACAGAAAATAAGAGCTCCTCCCGCCCGCCCCATACAAGAAAGCACCTCCTGACTGGGGGGGACTGGGCATGCTGCAATTCTTTCTCTTTCATTCTCCTCTTGAGATTATGAGCACACATGCACATGTGACTGGTGTGAGTTTTAAACCACCAAGTCTAGGACTTGAACCATGGTTGACAACATGGGAGTCCAGTAATGTAACCATTACACCAATAGTCCTAGAATCTATTTTTCTTAAGAGGTTAGTGGAAAAGTACCAGATATGCCTGACCCCAACATCTTTTGAAAGCCCTTTCTCCCACATTTGTTCTTTTAATCCCCATAATCTCCAGCAAAATTATCAATTCCTTATAACAATATCTCTGATCTCTCAAACATCTCAATGTCTTCATCAGCTGTATGTGGCAAGGGACATCTGTCCATAGCGAGCATTTTTTTTTCTGAAAGCCATTCCTAATTGGAAGGGATCTGTCACCTGTAGCTTTTCCTAGGGTGGCTGTAAGAAAGTACCACCAATTACATGACTTTAAAAACAGAAACCTTTTATTTCACAATTCTGGAGGGTACAAGTGTGAGGTTGAGGCTTCAGCATGGCCAATCATCTTCTGTGACTGCATAGACTCTGTCCTTGTCTCTTGCCAGCTTCTGGTTTTGGTATTAAATTTTTAGCAGTTTTTGGTTTACAGCTATCTCGCTCCAATTTCTGGTTGGTCACAAAGCATTTTTCCATTTTTATAAAGACAC
>NW_006159669.1:208391-211861 GCF_000334495.1 Tupaia belangeri chinensis
GGTGTTGTGGCAAGGGAAGCTTGGCCATGGCATTCTTAGAGGGCCACGAGTTGAGTACCTGATTAAGGGATGGTCAGTGGCCATTGCTGCTTCTATGGCTCTGCAAGTGGGTATGGGCCACTTGGGCTCCATCTTAAGTCCTACCTGGAAATATTTGCACCCCAGGCAGTGGCCATGACACCCCATTTCCCCCTGCCACTCATGCCACCCCACTAGATGAAGCAACAATGACTTCTACTTGCATGATGGCCAGCATTTTTGAGGTTCAGAAACCACTGCTACAGCTTCCCTGCATGCTCATATTCAGATCTCTCAGGAAACATCAAGGTCACATTCCATCCCTATGCAGCCAGAAGAGGGAGAAGCAGGAGGTGCCAGAGCCCCAAGAAGTTAATGCAGCTGCACATCTCCTTTCTGAGCATGGATATTCCAGACACCACAGCCCATCCCACAGTCCATGTCACCAAAACCCTCCCTGACAGGAGCCATCAGTGCTGGAAAATTCTATCCATCCATCTCCCAGGAACAGGGCCTTCATGGTGCAAAAATGGACTGTGATATCACCTGGCTTCAATTTAATGTCACAATTTTTAGCCACTAAATGAAAAGGAAACTTCAGGTGGAGACAGCCCAAAAGAAAATTAAAAGCACCACATTTTTGTGTAGAAGTGTAGGAGCAATCACATTGGCTCCTAAAAACAATGCATACTACAGGACAAGACTGGCTGAAATCAGTCTGCCACTGTCTCTCTGAATCATCATTTCATCACAGCAACACGTTCCCAGAGAGAACTAGACAAAGGGTCATCAGGAGGATTGATCCTATGAGTGGAAGCAAATTAACAGAGTAGGCTTTTAGAAAAAGATAGGCTTTGGCTGCCTTGTGTTAATGACAGTCTGGGACTGCTCTCTTCTGGGAGTGCCAGGCCTCTCCCAACCATGTGGAGTGCTGTCTGTTTACTCTAGTGGAGCCTGGGCTCCAAAGAGCCTGTTCAGGGAAGGTCACTACCATCTGAGCCTGAGCCTGGCATCTCACAGCCCATACATGTCTTCACCCAGGAAGACAGGTTGCCCAGAGCAATCATGGTCTCCTTGTCTACACATTCCACCTTTAAAAAATATATATTTAGGGGCCAGCAGGTGGTGTGGTGGATATAGGCACTGGATTCCCACATGGCCAACCATGGTTCAAGTCCCAGACCTGGTGGCTTGCTTTCTCACTTTCTCTCTCTCTCTCTCTCTCCTATCTTTCTCTCTCTCTCTCGTCAAATAAAGAAAAAAAAATAACAACAACAAATGGAAATAAATAAATAATTCTTTAAAAATATTTATTCTGTTTTATTTGTCATCATCATTATTATGATTTTAATTCACCAAGAGGCAACAGAGAGAGAGAGCAGGAAAGTGAGAAAGCAAACCTCTAGGTTCATGACTGAAACTGTGGTCAGCCATGTGGGAGTCCCACACCTTAACCACCATACCACCCGCTAACCCTCACACATCCCATCTTAGTCACCACCCACAGTAGCTACCATGGGGATTAAGCCTGTCACCTGCACTGTTGTGCAACTAGCCAGGTCTCTGGGACTTCCACGACCACCTTGTGCACATGGTAACCACAGTACAACAAGTGAACACCAGCTACTGATAAGAACCATACCACAGAACAGTACTGTGGCCTCATCCCCATTGTGACCCCATCTCCATTGTGACCCACAGCCAGGTAAACAATGCAGCAGTGGGCCTTTTTTATACTTGGGCAACTCAAGTGTCAGGGGTGGTGTCCTTGCCCACAAAGCACCTGTACCCCAACTGGTCGAAGCCTCTGGAGCCTAAGCAGATCAAGATGAAAGACTAGAAGAGTGTCATTCTTTCACTGAACATGGACCCACTGCCAGCCTCTAGGAGGGAAAGGGATCCCAAACTAGCTCTAGGAGAGTTTTGTTCACGTCAAAGTCTGACTTTTTAGTGTTGAATGAAGATGTCACTGCCCACCTCACTGGTGTTTAAGCATATCTTATTTTTTAGGCATAAAGGGCTGGGATTGGACTTCATCTCTCAGTCACTCTTGAACAAAAACCACACCCAACAAACCTAGTTCCCAAGAAGATGGTTCACAAGATTGTACAATTCTTAGCAACAAATGAAAAGTAAAATCATATAAATAAAACAGAGTACAATATTCCCTTCACTACTATCCATCGGATGGATGCCCCTGTATGAAGTCCTCTGAGGAACTGCTTTAAACTGTTTTCCAGCAAGGCACAGCAGGAGCTCCCAGTTTGTTACCTTCAGGCTCAACTTTGAATCCAAATATAAACTCAAGGTTCTGCCTCAGAGACCAATGTCTCCAAGTGTGGATAGCGTGGTCCACATCTGGTGCATACAGATCTCCCAGAACTGGGTTTCTAAAGGGACCTACAGAAGACATACCACTGCCCCAAAAGGACTTAAGTTTTAATTGGGTTTGAAATTTAAAGACAGTTTTAGATATAGAATCAAGGAAAGCTAGTTTTCTGGAGAACTTAAGCTAATTCATACACAGAAATCTATGAGAAGGGTTTATCACACTGACAGGTACAACATAGCACTATCCTCCATCTTTTATTATTTTTTTTTCCCATGTGCAGTTGTACTGTACTTTTCATTTACATCTTCCACATTTACATTTTTAACATTTCAGAAGATCTAGTAAAATGTAATAAATTAGCACAGGATCAAGGCAGCATGGAAAGAACACAGAAGTACATTCCAAATGCACTTGGCTATATTCATTTTTTTAAAAGATTTTAAAAAAAATTATTATTCTTTAATTTGACAATATAGAAAGACAGACAGGGAGGAAAAGTGAGAAAGGAAGCCACTGGGTCTGGGGCTCAATCGGTGGTCAGCTATATGGGAGTCCAGCATCCCACCCACCACACCACCTTCTGGCCCCAATGCACTAGACTATCTTGATGATGATCTTTCAAACATCTATATTTTCCTGCACTTCTTTTTTTTCTTCTTTTTTTATTAATTTGTTTTTCTTTTTTTTAACATTAATATGCTATATACATCATTACACTATGCAAAATGAATTTTCCATTCAAAATACACTGTCTGTTGGCTCAATCAAACACATCAACATACATGTTATCAACAAACAATTTTCCATTTCTTATGTCTTGTATATTTAGCTTTATTTTTTTTTTTTTGGCCATCCTTGATTCCCTATTCCGAACCCTCTGCCATGTCCCACCCTCCTCCCTTTGTCTCTGGTATCCATGATTGCTTTCCATGCGTTTCCCCCCCATTTAATTGATTTGCTAATGAATTTAATTTGTCTAAATATTTGCAATAGCAAACACAGCTGATATATACATACACAAGAACTCATGTCTGACTTTAGGCATAAACCTCAGTGAGTAGAATGAACATACTATAAAATAGTACCATCTGGGCTATATAGCTTACTGTGGTCATCAAAT
>NW_006159669.1:213434-233312 GCF_000334495.1 Tupaia belangeri chinensis
GCTAGGTCGCAGGAGCCATGGAGCTGTCTGTCTCTTGAAGAAGGGCTGTTCTGTTCCCTTCTGCCTCTCTTGGGTTGGGAGGGGGAGAGAGAATTATTAACAAGATAAAGGGCTAGGAGGGACCAAAGGGCCCTCTAAAATACCTCACCTTAAAAAATTCTAAAAAGCAAAAATTTAAAGAGAGAGAGAGAGAGAGAGAGGACAGAGACAGATGTAGAGAGAGACAAATACAGACAGGAGACTTGAAAGGGGTCTTCCTACCACACGAGCTTTGTATGCTAGAGGCCCAGTTATCAGTGGAACATTGTCCTTTCTCCCAAAATGGCTAGATCCTATTTTCCTGCACTTGTAAATGGTCTTCATAAAGAAAAAAGTGATTATAAAGCAATAAGCAAAGAATTACTTAAAATGGGTTTTAAAAATTTTGCTAGAGGGTATGAAAGAGAGAGACAGAAAGAACAAGAGAGAGAGAGAGAGAAGAATCCTCCTCTTGAGATGATCACACTGCAGTCCCTTCTCCATCTCTCCTTTTGGGATTTGAGAGCACATGTATTCATACACACACACACACACACACAACCACACACACACAGACACTGTATTTTCCAATCTGCCAGGTTTAGCAGGGAAATGCAATCATGGTACACAGAGTTTATAGTTTTCTTAGCAACCAATGAAAAGTAGAATCTTGAAAATAAAAGTAGATAGAACAGGATTCCCTTCACTGCTATCTGATAGTCGCCTTTGTGTAAAGTCATCCAATGAGCTGCTTTGAACTGTTTTCCAGCAAGGCCCAGCTTGTGAGTTTCCCTATACTATGGAAGGGCAGCAGCAACATCCACACACACCCTTAAAGGGTGGACACATTAGGACAGTGCTAAATGTTCAGTATTTGCAGTAGGTTTATCATCTTCTTCATGTGCCTTCAGTGAGCAGCGGACAGTTTAGGAGAAATAGAAGTGAATAAAATGGATGAGGCACTTACCCATATATCACAGTTTGTCCTGTAGGACAATTCCAAAATGATAAAAAGTTGAGAGACCTCAGGTGGATTCAACTAGGCCTTTTAGACTGCTTGAAAGGGAAGGCTATATATTCAGTGCTCAGAACTTAACCGCAGAAACTATGGAATGGGTGAGTGATAGTAAAAATGGATTTGAGAGGCTGCCAGGTGCTGGAGGAGCCATTGGAGCCTGCTTGACTGGGAGCCCTGCTGAGCAGCTGGAGGTTGGGCCGCAGAGTTATCGCCATTGACTCTTGATCCCTGGCCCTTCAGTGGCAGGGCTTGCAGCGCCATACTGAAGCGAGTTCGAGGTTGCGCTGCTGAGCCTTGGGTCCCCGAAGCGGGCGCTGTGTCCCTCTGCCTGGCCCCACTCAGGGCCTCAGGCCACTGGATGCTGAACCTCCATCGCTGCTGCAGACCACACCCTACTGCCAACTGCAGCAGCCTGCCCGCCCGCACCCAGGGGTGCCTTCCAACTTAAAAGCAAATTTTTCAGAACATAAAAGAATAATATAGTCCTTATCAGAGGTGGAGACTTTTAGAAGTTGTTCTTTATCAGAGTGAAGTTTGTCCTTCGGAGAGTCAGCCTCACTCCTCAGCACTCACAGCACCTAATTCTCCAGGTTCCTTCAGGATGAAGAAGGACCAGCTGACCTTTACTCTCCAAAAACCAGGTCTTTCAAAGATATGTTTAAATTAGCATTTCCAGGAAACTTTTAAAAATGCTGGCTGCTGGGGCCAGCAGTTAGTGTAATGGCTATGTCACAAAACTCCCATGTAGTTGATCGAGGTTCGAGTCCCAGACCCAGTGACTTAAACTCACGTTGGGCGAGTGTGCATGCATGCCCAATATCCCAAGAGAATGGAGGAGAAGGGATTGCTGTGTGGCCATCCCTCTTGAGCGGTGGTTTCTCCCATTCTGTCTCTCTCTCTCTCTCTGTCTTTCTGGTGAGCGCACACACCCTATAGCAAAAACTTCTCCAAATTAAAAAAAAAAAAAGAAAAGAAATGGCTGCTGTACACTTTTTGCAACTGGTTTGATATCACATTTCAGCTCCAATTTTGCATCCTGAGAACACATAAATGTTTCTTCAGGTCCATTTTATACAACTTGAAAGACCATAAAACTTTCTGGTTGCCACAAGCATATCTTTCTTTTCTGCTCATCCATTGAACAGCTGTGCCCTAACTGTGCTAGATTTTCCAAACAAAAATACCTGGAGCAGCAGTTAGCAAAATTTGCCTTCAGGGGCACTCAGCAAATGGAGTTTCCCCAAGCACAGTTCTGTAAGAAGTGTGTGTGAGAATGTGTGCATATGTGTGTATGTGTATTTAAAGTGATCATCTGTATTGTGCAAATTTTGATCTTGGAAATTCTGACTGTGAATTTGATGCACAACAATTTTGGCTTAAAACATTTACTTGTTCTACAGAAGATCATTAATGTTTGTGACCACATAAGTTGTAATAGTGGATTGTTTTAGGTGTCAGTATTATTGTTAAATACAAGGTCTGTTTCCAGACACAAAATATAAATCAAAAGTGAGGAGGGACATTAGATGTGATTATGATGACATAGTGAAGGTCTGTGGTCCTAGATCTACAAGTCTGTGAAGAGGAATTGAATAAACTGAGATGGGCCATTGACTCATGGACTCTGCCTAGCTGTGTTAGAAAAACATTTTGACTCCAAGCCTTAAAATACCCACATGGAGTCAGTGCTCACCTCATTTACACAGTGAAAGCGCTCCTTAGAAACTGAACCTCCAAAGGGAAAGATCTCTACTGGAGTAAAAGCATCAGAGCTTGCCCAGGAGCATAATATAGGTGAGCATGGGGCTGGGCCAGGCCCCACCAGCACTGTTGCTTCACTTCTGTATCAGTTACTAAAAATAGAATTTGGCTCCTTTGGTCAGGTTCCCCCAAGTGCTTTAGTGATGTCCATGTTCAACTGCTTGAGCTTTTGTTTTGGCGACCCTCTGCCCAAAGTTGCTTATAAGCTGTTCTTCACCATGTTTCCAAGGCTGAGGAACAGAAAGTAGCCTCTGTTTTGAGGAGGTGGAAGTTAAGTATATATTTATTTTTTTACTGTGACTTGTTCAGGACTACATTTTACAAAATGCCTTGTTTTCTTTACTATTGTTTCTGGAAAAGAAAGTTTTATTAAAATTGTTTTAGTTTGAATATAGAAGAGGTTTTTTTTTTGAATTAGGGCTTATTTTGAAAAATTCTGAGTTTAATTCAAATGTATTACCTTCCTAAGTAAGGTAATATTCAGAGACAGTTGTTCATTTGATCAGATGTCTTAGAGAAATTTTTGGAATATTCACATGGGAAGATTCCTTATTAATGAATGTCTTTTACTTAAATCTAACCAAAAATTGCAACATTATTCTTTGTACATTTTTATTATATAGTGTTAACAACCTTAGCTGCTAACAAATAAAATACTTAAGCTATTTTTTTTTAGATGGACTTGAGAGGGAACCAGCAGTTAGCGTAATGGCTATGTAGTCGACCGTGGTTCGCGTCCCGAACCCGGTGGCTTAAAACCCACGCCGGGCACGTGTGCATGCGTGCCCAAGATCTCGAGAGGAGAATGGAGGAGAAGGGATTGCAGTGTGGCCATCCCTCTGGGGGCTGATTTCTCGCTTTCTGTCTTTCTGTCTCTCTGTCTGTCTGGCGAGCGCACGTGCCCTATAGTGGAAAACCTCTCAAAAAAAAAAAAGATAAAAAGATGGACTTGAGAGAGAGTTTCACATGCTAAACTAAACATTCAAATCCCCAGGTACAGAGCACAAAGTGACAGTCCCAAACTGTAAAAGTCAGGGGTTAGCTAAAGCAGAGCAGAAAGGGGAAAATTAACACTTGATTCATTGCTTCCTATAACAATTTAATTACTTATTTGTTTAAAAGAATTACTACTTTATTTAATTCTATTTGTTATTATTAGTTTTTAATTTGACCAAACAGAGACAGAAAAGTGAGAAAGCAAGCCTCCATGTCTGAGACTGGAATGGTGGTCGGCCATGTGAGAATCCAGGATCTTTACCACCATTACACCTGCTGGGCCTTCCTATAACTTATTAATAGCAAAATAGCAGGTAGCTGTCATTTTTATTTACTTATTTTAGTGTTTTCCTCTAAGGTCATAGTACTCTCTGAAGAGAGACAGTGAAAGATAAAGTGAGAAATGACCACTGGTGGGGATGGCTATGCAGCAATTCCTTCTACTCCCTTCTCCTCTCAGAATTTTGGTCCTGTACATACAAGTGTCCAGAGTATTTTTCAAGGTGCTGGGTACAGGACTTGAACTATGCAGCCATAAGGATCCTGTGCCTTAACCGCCAGGCCATCTGCTGCCCCAATTTGTTTATTTATCTGGTTGTAGATTTTTGCTATAGGGTGTGTGCATTCATTGCATAGAGATACATAGAAAAAGGGAAAGTGAAAAGTCATTCCCCAGGGCAGATTGCTACACAACAATCCCTTCTCCATTCTTTCAGGATTTGGGGCACACACACAGCCAATATATATCATTCCTTCATTGATTGATATCTAAACAAAGAGGACAACATTAGGAAATTCAGTCAAGTCATGTGATTCAGGGTAAACAATTCAGCCCAGTCACAAGATATAAAGGTTTAGGTCTAGACTGCCATTTAGAGATTCTCCTGCCCTGGTACATGTGCCTACTGTGAATAATGTTCCCACAGCTCTAGGAGACCTCAAAAAGTTTTTTATCTCCACTTAAGAATAGTGTGTCCAAACAATAAAGAGAAGTTTTGAGGATCTTGTGATTGATAATAGGTATCATTTAGCTGGATGATAGTTTTCCTGAATAGAGGTGATTTTAAAGGAGGATCATTAATGTATTGAGAAGACAACAAATATCTTTATGATGTGAATGAGGAGTGTATACATTCACTATTTTTAAAAACCTTAAAATTATAGAAAAATTACAGAAATGTGTATATCTATAAAATACGTACATACAAAGTATATGTATAAAATTATCAAATACAATGTAGTTTTTGGACTTTTAAATAAAACATGGAACAATTGGACAAAGTTAGTTAACATGTATGTCACCTGAAATGTTTCACATATTCTGTGATGAGAACATAAGTATCATATTCCCTTGGCAAAATTAGAATAGATGGTACTCAAATATGAGTTACATTCCCCATGCTTATACTAATAGATTGTTTTATTTTTTACTTAGGCTTACATGTACCTGGTTATATGAATATATAATTACTGGAAATCCCTTCACTTCTCAAAATGAAGCAGACTCACCTGTATTTTATTTTGTGTTCATTAACCCATTAAAGACAAGAGCTGAAGATAAGATAGTGATGTCTACTTTATATTTTTGGTCTTAGCTATGTCAGTGTAATTAGAATTCCCTGTACCTGAAATACTGCCTTTTACTCATTGAAAGACATTTTAATGTGGTTTGTGTATACTACCAAATAAAGAATATGTAATATTTTGCATATGTTATAGGTGCTTTGTAAGATCAGATGGTTTTGAAAGTCAGTGTGATGAGATTTAGTATGTTCCATTTTCCCTTTAAATTCTTTTTTTAAAGAATTATCTATTTAGTTTTATTTATTATTATTATCAATTACTATGATTATTATTTTACTTTGAATAGAGAGAGAGAAAAAGAGAGAGAGAGGGGAATTGTGAGAAAGCAAATCGCCAGGTCTGTGACTTGAACCACACTTGATGAACATGTGGGAGTCCAGCACCTTAACTACCATGCCACCTGTCAGTTTCTGAATTCTTTATTATCTATATAAGAATAAGTTTTGTTTCATAATCATGCTTCATATATTTAGACAACTGTTTAAAGCCACATGAAAACTATAGAATTGCTGTATATGTGTGATTGGTAGTGGTGTGCTTTGCCAAACTATTTGAAGAATTAAAATAGAGAAGATATACCATAAAAACAGATTTGTAAATAATGTTATCATAAGACTTAAGAAAATTAATAGCCAAATGGTAAACAGAAGGTAAATAAAAAGTAAAAGACAGAAAGGAAAGAAGAATATCTCAGGACCAGCAGTTAGCGTAATGGCTATGTCACTGGACTCCCATGTAGTCGACCAGTTTGAGTCCTGGACACAGTAGCTTAAACTCACACCGGGCACTTGTGCTTGTGTGCCCAAGATCCTGAGAGGAGAATGGAAGAGAAGGGATTGCAGTGTGGCCATCCCCCCCCTGGGGGGTGAGTTCTCACTTTCTATCTCTCTTTCTCTCTCTGTGTTTCTGGCAAGTGCATGCACCCTATAGCAAAAACCTCTCCAAGAAAAAAAAAAGAATACTTCAGGAGTCATGTCCAAACCAAAGAGACCAGGCCAGCCCAGAGATGTCTTTAGAGGTCTTATTTTTCTGCCAAAGGATGATCCAGCCTCCAAAGGACTTAGGGACTTGTGAGCCTCACTCCATGATGTTAACACTTGCAGGATCATGTCTAGCCCAGGAATTCTACCCAAGCCCCCTGACCTCCCAGACCTCCCAGGTCTTTGCTGATTTTCTGATAGAGCACAACCCTGCTCCTCCAAAGTCATGACAAAAGGAGGAATTGTTTCATGCTCAAGGGACCCTCAGGGAACTTCCTGGGCAGTCTTTGATAATAGGTATTACTCCAAACTATTGACTCAGAATGTAATTAGTTAGGTTTTATTTTAGTTTTAGTTTTTTCTATAGGGCACATGAACTTACCATTGGAGAGAGACAAAGAGAGAGAGAAGAAAGAGAAAGAAAGTCTAATTGCTTCTCCCCTATTTTGTTCAGGATATTTGGTAGATATGAAAACATCTCTGGGGAACCAGCAGTTAGTGTAATGGCTATGTCACTGGACTCCCACGTAGTCGACCACGGTTCATGTCCCAGACACGGTGGCTTAAAACTCATGCCGGGCGCGTGTGCATGCGTGCCCAAGATCCCAAGAGGAGAATGGAGGAGAAGGGATTGCAGCATGGCCATCCCCCTTGGGGGGGTGATCTCTCGCTTCCTGTCTCTGTTTCTCTCTGTCTGGCGAGCGCATGCGCCCTATAGCGAAAACCTCTCAAAAAAAAAGTTGTTACCCCAAAATTTGGGATTTTGGCGATCAATTCTGACCTCTTCTGAAAAAATGGTTGGTGAAGTTTATTATATTTCTGTTCTACTTTCAAAATCTCCTCACTGGCTTGTTCATTAAGTCTGCCTATTTCATTTTGTACTTCATTGATACGTTCAATTGCTTCTTGTTGTTCTTTCTCTGAGGTCTCGTTTCCCCCCTCGTGGTTGGAGTTGAGCTCCTTTTTACTGAATTTGGCCACCAGCGCCTACATGGTGCTGCTCCGTGGTGGGGGTGGGGGGATCAGGGAGGGAGAGAGAAGGGAAGGTGAAGAGGGCGGGCAGGCAACTTCCCCTAGCATGAGAGCTTGGTCGCTGGCGCTCACTCCCTAGGTCGCCCTTCCCCTCGCTCACCCTCTCCCTTGCTTGCCCTCCCCCTCGCTCAAGAGAGCTGCCCTGGTGGCCAGACCAGGGAGGGCTGGGGTGGCCTGCCTGCCTTGCTGGGCCACCTGCTTACAGAGGGGAGGCTGCGGAGGCCAGGAGGCTTGGCTCCCTCACTGGTGCTCCATTTTCCAGCTCGTAGCTTGCTCTCCCTGAGCCACCTGCTCCACCTACTCCTCCTCACAGCGAGGATGAAGATCGGGAGGCAGGGCGCAGGTGCACCAGGCCTCCAGGTAATTGTTGATCTTACTACCTAGAGTGAACAAAATTTGAATAATATGACCTTCTCCTGAAGCACTGAGTACTGTTCAGAGGTTTGGACTGTCTTTCAGAAGGGATAGGTAGTTTTGTTAAGGCCATAATGATGTTACTTATTGGAGAAAGCTTCGAGTGTGGACTGGGGAGTTTTAACCTGTCATCCTGAGAGTGTCTGTATATAATGCTTGATTGACACTCCATTCTTTCTATCTGTCATCATAGTTTCCTGTGTCTGAGCTCACTTAAACCTGATCTGTTACCAAATTTGGCAACTACAGGAAAGCTGATGCATTCCTTATCATGATAGGCTTTCCTAGTAGTTCACAAAGGGTTTGCCAAAGTATTTCTGCCTTACAAGAAAAATGAAAATATGTTGGATTTGCTTTTTTGGAGAGGTTTTTGCTGTAGGGCGTGTGCACTTGCTCAAAAGACAGAGAGAGACAGAGACAGACAGCGAGAAATCACCTCCCCAGGGGGGATGGCCACACCACAATCCCTTCTCCTCCATTCTCCTCTCAGGATCTTGGGCACACACGCACACCCACCTGGCGTGAGTTTAAGCCACTGAGTTTGGGACTCGAACTCTGGCCGACTCTATGGGAGTTCAGTGACATAGCCGTTACTCTAACTGCTGGACCCAATTTTTGATGTGACTTTCTCAGAGTCTGGTTATTGGTAGATGCTAGACATTCTGTTTTGGTTAGTTTTACCAGTTTTACCACATTTCAATCAAGTGAAGCATTTATTCACTTTGATTTTTTTTTTTTGTAACACTGAGGTTAACATGAACATTACTATCAATAACTTCCACAACACATTTTGTGGTTTATGTGGTTTCAATGGCTAAATAACATAAGTGCTTCCCATCCCACTTGACAACAATATCTTACTAAGATAGTAAATATTGTAAGAAATTTATAAGAACCTTTTTTTTTATATAGATATTTTTGTTGTAGGGCATTTGTACTCACCAGAGAGAGTGTAAGTGAGAATTCTCCTTACATCACCCAACCTTAGGGGATGACCAATTCTGCAACCCTTCTTCTCCTGGGATTTTGGTTGTCACACACACATAATCACTCACTCACTCACTCACTCACTCATGTGCCTGGAATGGTTTTCATTCAACTGGGTCTGGGACTAAAACCTCATACTCAGTCATGTGGGATCCAATACTTTAACCACCATGCCTCCCGTTGACCCATAAGAACCTATTTTTTATTATGTAAAATAGAAAAATTAGACTTTATGACACTTATATGTCAAACAAACTTTAAATGTAAATAAAATGTAATGGAGTACTCTTGTATAAATAAAAAATTCCTTCTTATGTTTTGTTTATTAATTAAAAATGTTCATGTGTGTGTGTAGTGGTTTTTGTCTTAGTTTGTGTGTGCATGCCAGAGAGAGAGGCAGAGACAGTGAGAGAGAAACACATCACTCTCTAGGGGGGATGGCCACACCACAATCCCTTCTTCTCTTTGCTCCTGAGCTCTTGGGCATGCATCCATATGTGTCCAGTATGAGTTTTAAGCCACAGGGTCTGGTGGCTCAATATTGTCAGCCATGTAGAAGTTCAATGATGTAACCTCTAGGCTATTTGCTGGCCTTTTTTTTTTTTTAACCTTAAAACTTTATAAACTAATTTACACATAATTGCTTTGTCAGGTTTCAAAAGTCTTGCACATGGCTGTAAAGTTCTATTGATTTTATCTGACATGTATTTAAGACTTTCTCCCTCACATGATATTGTTAAAAACATTGCTAGGGTCTTAAATGTATTGTTTACCATTTTCTGTGTAAGAAACCAACTAAGTATTCTAAAAACCAGACAATTTATTTGCTCAAGAGTCCTTGGATCTACATTTTGGGGTGAGTTCAGCTGGGCAGTTTCTATTCTAGTTGCCTGGATGGCAAGTGAGGCTTTAGCCATACGGTGCCTCAAGACATTCTGATTGGTTCCAGATAACTTCACTTTCACATCTAGTGGTTTGTGCTGACTCTGTGAGGCCCATGTCTCCACCAATTTAGCCTCAGAATTTTTCAATTTTGACTGCCAAGAAGTGAAGCACTGGGACCACAGATGGTGTGGTGGTTAAGGCACTGGACTTCCACATGGCCAACTGTGGTTCGAGTCCTGGACTTGGTCATTTGAAAATCACACTGGGCATGTGTGTCTGTGTGAGCCAAAAATCCCAAGAGGAGAATAAATGAGAAGAGATTGTGGTGTGGCTATTCCACCAGGCAGTGATTTCTCACTTTCCCTCTCTCTTTCTCTTCAGTGAGTATATGTACCATATGGGAAAAACCTAATAAATAAATAAATAAGGAAGAGAAGCATTAGTGGGCAAAATCTTTTCAAATTTTGATTTGTATCACATTTTCATTTTTGGTTTATTTTATTCATGACAGTGTGCATATTCACACAAGATTGAGAAAAAGAGAAGCACATACAGGCTTTAATCACCCTGTGTTTTTCCAGCTCTACAACTCATCAGAATCTTAGGCATGTGTACTTATACCCAGGCTTGTTTTTAGACTGATCTGGGGATTCAAAGTCATGGTCAGCCGTATGACTTCACCTTTGCTACTGACTGTGCCTCTAAGCTGGGCTTGCATTATGATTTTTTTTTCTTGTTGTTTAGTTTTTTCTACAGGGCATGTGTGTTTCCTCGAGAAAGAGAGAGAGAGAAAGGAAAAAGAAAAGAAAGAAAATACTCAACTCACAGGAGATGCCATGCTTCAGTTTCTTCTCCTGCATTCTCCTCTCAGGATTTTGGGCACACATGCCCAAAAAAATATCTTTTGTTATACCTTCCCCTGTGGAAGACAAAACACTGTATGGTACCCGATGCTAAAGTCAGTATATAGAGTGGCCTACATATTCCTGTCATGATTCTTGCAATACTTTTCTGCACTTCACTGTGCAGCATCTGTATGTGTTCACAAAACATTGGCACTCATCAGGGCAAACTACAGAGTAAGGATATTTTGTGCATAGTTTGATTTCATTAATGCTTTTTTATTTTAAGGCATTGCTTCTCTCAGCTAAGGCTTTAAAGGGCATAATCATGATTAACCACTAAAAGGGAAAAAGAAAATTAGTTAACAAGATGCTATTATGCCCCTGTGATAAATTTCACATGCCAAGGACATTACACTGAGGTATTATTAGCTCTGTGGGCTGACATTTAATATAAGTACAATGCTGCTTTGTTGCATCTTCAATCTGACAAAATCCTATGAGGCTGTGAAATTGTTCCTGAAAGACAGACTAGTCTCTTGAACTTCAGATGTGATTTTAGAGAAGTTATAAGGCCTTCTGGCTCAGAAATGGCTTGGCATCTCACACTGTTCACAGCCGATTAAGACTAGATAATTTAAAAAGGAAGCAACAGTACAATTACAGTCTACTTGTCATCTTCTGCACCTTCAGTTTGGTGTTTTAATGATGGACTTTTGAAATTTGGGATTTGGTGGCACACAATCTACAAATCCAATATTGTCATAAAAATTAGCAATAGGAATGTGATTGAAGTGCAATCTTTGGCTTGAAAAAGATTAGTGTCTTTGGTTAAGCAGTCAGTGTCAATCTGGAGTTGTCTATTAGAATTTATCAACTAGTGCATTTCTTCTAGTGAAGATATTTGGCATATGGAATTTGATCTTTTTTAAGTACCTTTGTGTTAGATTATTTTCTGTTTTATTGACCTTAGATTTTAGTTTATCCAGCTTTTTCTTTTGAATCTTGGGTTCTCTTTGAAGCGGTTCCATTCTGGATTTCTGGTGTACAAATAGAACTGTGTTAGGCAGCATCATCTGTTCCCATACTCAGTTCCCATGCTTCACTTATTCTAGCCACATGTCATAAGGTTGAGCCCTTCGTGTGTTGGATATTCTGTTTTACATAAGATCAGGATAGTTTCGAAGATTGATAAGTTCAAAGGTAGGGAATAGCAACCCTGGTGAAACTGAAGGTGGTTTAGTGGGAGAAATGGTAATTTTAGAAGTGTGCAGGATCCTCAGCTACACCTCCTGCATCTTCCAATTTCCTTCTGCCCTCCTACCACATTGTTTTAATGTGGTCCTTAGTTATTCAACACTTATGTTGATTCCTTGTCTTAAGTACTGTGGCTCCTGCAAAACATGGATGTGGAAATGTCTCTCTATCTTATTTGTTGAGTTATTACAGCTTCACCAGGTTTGCTCCATAGTGTACTCCAGAGTGGTTGTGCTCATTTACATTCCCACCATCAGTGTAGGAGAGTTCCCTTTTCTCCACCACCTCACCAGTACTTATCATTATTTATTTATGTACTTTAAAAATTTTAGCCATTCTGACTTGGTTTAAGTGATATCTCATTGTGGTTTTGATTTTCATTTCTCTTATGTTAAGAATTTTTGAGCATGTTTTCATATACTTTTTGGCTATTCATGTATCTTCCTTGGACAGTTGTCTGTTCAGCTCATTTCCTCATCTTTTCATTGGATTGTTTGGAGGGCTCCCTTTTAACCACAAACTCCCCAGTACTTGTTCTTTATATTTTAGATCATAGCCATTCTGACTGGAGTTATACATACTTCAGCTTACTTTGGATTTGCATTTTCCTTATTATAAGTGATGTTAATATTTCTTTATATGCTTTGTGTCCATTCACATGTCTTCAAGAGTTGTCTGGTTAGGCCAGCTGCACATCGTAAAGTTGTATCATTAGTATTTTTGTGAGTGCGCTGCTTTAGTTCTCTGTATATTCTGGTTTCAATGCTGTATCTGAGGTATTTTTATAATTTCTATTTTGTTAAATATTAGTCAAACATTAAACTTTAATATTTCTTTATATGCTTTGTGTCCATTCACATGTCTTCAAGAGTTGTCTGGTTAGGCCAGCTGCACATCGTAAAGTTGTATCATTAGTATTTTTGTGAGTGCGCTGCTTTAGTTCTCTGTATATTCTGGTTTCAATGCTGTATCTGAGGTATTTTTATAATTTCTATTTTGTTAAATATTAGTCAAACATTAAACTTTTTTAATGTGCTGTTGGATTTCATGTGCAAGTTTTATTTTTTTTTGAGAGGTTTTTGCTATAGGGTGCATGTGCTCGCCAGATAGACAGAGAGAGACAGAGAGACAGAAAGTGAAAAATCACGCCCCCAGGGGTGATAGCCACACCGCAATCCCTTCTCCATGCTTCTCTCAGGATCTTGGGCATGCATGCACATGCGCCCAGTGTGAGTTTAAGCTGCCGGGTCCGGGACTCAAACTGTGGTTGACTATGTGCGAGTCCAGCAACATAGCCATTACACTAACTGCTGGTCCCATGTGCAAGTGTTTTACTGATGATTTTTGCATCTGTATTTATCAGCGATATTGATTTATAGTTTATATTTTGTTGTGTCTTTGCTATTAGTATCAAGGTGACAGTGGCTTTAAAAAATGAATTTTTGAGGTTTCCTTCCAATTGAATCTTTATGAATAATTTGATAAGAACTGGTGTTAATTCTCCTTTAAAAGTTTTGTAGAAGTCCGGCCAGGTGGCATGGTGGTTAAGGCCACTGTATACTACATACAAACCTGGCAGTTTGAGTCCTGGACCCAGTGGCTTTAGAGACACACAGGAGATGAGTGTGTGCATGTCCAAACTCCTGAGAGGAAAATGGAGCAGAAGGGAAGAATAATTTCTTACATTCTCCTCCTTCTCTCTTTTTCTGGTCCTCATTCCCATGTTGCGCAATCACACACACTGTATAGCCAAAAATAAATAAATAAATAATTTAAAAAGAAAAAGAAAAAAGACCAAGAAAGGAAAAAAAAGCTTTTGTAGAATTTGGAAATGAAGCCATCAGGACCTGGGCCTTTCTTTGTTAGGAGACTATTATTCTATTTCATCGCTTTTCTGTTGGTATATATATGCTTTCTATTTGATGGTATGATCCAGTATATGTTATTTTTTTTTTCTTCAGGGTGCATGTGCATGCTAGAGAAACAGAAAGTGATAAATCCTGCCAAGGGATAATGACCACACCACAATCCCTTCTCCTTTATTGTTGGGATTTTGGATACTTATGCACACACCTCTGTTGTGAGTTTCAAGGACTTTTAACAATGATCATCCATGTGAAGGTGAGAAATCACTCCTCCTGGGTGGTGACCATTCCTCATTCCCTTCTTCATTTTCCTCTTAGGATTTGGGGCATGCACACACATGCACCCAGTGATGCCAGTTCCAGGACTCAAATAGTAAGTCAGTCATATAGGATCCAGCTGCCTTAATCATCATGCCACTGGCTGGCCCTCAATTGTTCTTTTAGTCTCTGTTTTATTTATGCCTGTTCTAATTTTTATTATTTTATATCTTCTACTATTAATACTTTTGGGATATCTTGTTCCCACTTTTTCAGTTTTCTGGGATAAGTCATTAGGTTATTTATCAAGTTTTTTAACGTGTGTGTGAAAGTGCTAATTGCTGTAGACTCGTCTCTTAGGAGTGCTTTTGATGTGTTGATGTGTTTGAAAGCATCTGCAGAGTTGTGATTAAAGTATTACTTGTTTCAAGAAATTTTTATTTGTATTCTTAATTTATTCAGTAATTTTGAAGCTACTCAGAGTAAATTATGTAATTTTCATGTATTTGTAAATTTATTTTTATAATTTTTTTTTTGGAGAGGTTTTTGCTATAGGGCACGTGCGCTTGCCAGACAGACAGACAGAGAAACAGAGAGACAGAAAGTGAGAAATCACCCCCTCAGGGGCATGGCCACACCACAATCCTTTCTCCTCCGTTCTCCTCTTGGCATCTTGGGCATGCATGCACATGCGTCCTGCATGAGTTTTAAGTCACCATGTCCAGGACGTGAACTGCGATGGTCTACATGGGAGTCCAGTGACATAGCCATTACGCTAACTGCTGTTCCCTGTATTTGTGAATTTTCGAAAGCACTTTCTGTTGGGGTTTAATTTCATCATATATAGTAACAAATAAGTTGCTATATATAATTTCTGTTTTCTTTTTAGTTTTAAAGACTTGTTTTGTTCTCTATTATGTGGTCAGTCTTCAGAAATACTCTATGCCTGGCTGAGAAAAATGTGTATTTTGATGTTTTTGGCCAAAATCTTCTGTAAATGTTGGTTAGTTTATTTGGTTTATTGGATCATTTATGTTCTGTGTCTTTTTTTTTTTTCATCTAAATGATCTGTCCATGGGTGACAGTGCAGTGTTGAAGTCCACATGAATTAGCATGTCACTATCAGTCTTTCTGTTCATATTTAGCAGTCTTTCTTTCTGATTTTGAATGCATAAAGTTTTATAATTTTTATATCTTCTTGGTGAATTAATCGTATTAATACAATATGGCCTCTGATTCTTTTTACACTTTTTAAAAAAATGTTTTTACAATAAAGTGCATGCATTCTCACCAGGAGAGAGAAGAAAAGTGAAAAGTCACCCCCCAGAAGGGATGGCTACACTGCAATCACTTCTCCTCCATTCTCCTCTCAGGATGTTCTTTATGCATGCTCATGAACTTGGTGTGATTTTCAAGCCTCCAAGTCTGGGATTAAAACTGCACAATCAGACATTTGGGATCCAGATGCCTTAAGTTACATGTACAAGCTTGTGTATACTTGCTCTCTCTCTCTCTCTTTCTCTCTCTCTTTCTACCTAAGTTATTTAATTTTAGTTATTATGATTTTTTAACTGACTATATGGCACACACACTGAGCATTGGGGGATAGGTTCCAAAAAGCAAGCCACCAGGTCCTGTTCCAGAACTCGAACCATGGTCTGATATGTAATATTTCAGCACCTTAACCTACTTGCCAGCTCCCCTGTCTTCATATTTTCTTTAATGTCCCTTTTTAATTTCAGTTGACTAGTACCTTACATATATTGTTAGTTACTGTGATAGACTATCTTTATCCTTCAGTGCTTCTCTCATAACTGTGATACTGCCATTCACACCAAGATATATATATATATTATGTTAAAGAACAGCACCCTAAATCTTTTCTTAAAGGCATTTAATATACATCAATATTTTTAAATATACTCTCTGGATGGAGCACAGAATTTCTTTTGATAGAGCTGTGAATAATTTAAAATATATTAGCACTAAATCATTTTTTAAAATTTCTAGAATGTTAAAAATTTAGACCAGCCTATGGTTTGAAAGTTAAGGCAGCAGGATCCCACATGCCAATTGCATGGTTTGATTCCTGAACCCAGTATCTTAAGAATCACAGTAGGCACATGTACTTGTACAACCTAAATTCTGACAGAAGGGAGAAATGGAGGAACATGAATTGTGTCATGAACGTTCCTCCTTTGAGATGATCTTTTACTTTCTATCTGCATCCTCCAGAAACACATGAACACTTTATAAATTATTTAACAAACTTTTTCTTGTTTTAAATGGTCTGATTCTATTTCTCTATCAGTAAATATTATTTTTTTAATATTTAATTTTATTTTAACTTCTTTTATACATTGAATCACATATGTCACTTAGCTTGTAAAGTGAATGTTCCAATAGGAGTGCATTTCTCACCAGTCCAGTTGAAATTTTGTACTTTTTTCCAATCTTGAATTCTCTTAACCTACCAGTTGACCTCAGGTCCACTTTCATTGATTAGAATAGCTTCAGCTATCATTTGAATTTCTTTATTTTATTTTTAAAATTTTTTGGAGCGACTTTTGCTATAACGTGCATGTGCTAGCCAGACAGAGAGAGGCAGAGAGACAGAAAATGAGAAATCACCCCCCAGGGGAGATGGCCACACTGCAGTCCCTTCTCCTTCATTCTTCTCTCGAGAGCACACGCGCCCGGCGTGAGTTTTAAGCCACCGGGTCCGGGACATGAATCGCGGTCAACTACATGGGAGTTCAGCGACATAGTTATTATATAAACTGCTGGTCCTGCTATCACTTGAATTTCTGCTGCTTCCTAAGTATTTGGCTACTGAAACTTTGAAGAATATATGTACAAGATTTACCTGTCTACTGCTCAGATTTTTCCTAATTTTAATTTTTAACTCCCATATTAATATGCCTGCTTAAATAGAAACAATCGGTTAAATTTCTATTTTGATTCAGTGTCAAAAAAATTAGTACCAATTTTTTCTGTTGAACCCTATTATATCTTGGTTTTAACTATATTATTTCATTTAGAGTATCCTTAGTCTGCACTGTGTGGATGGCAATTAAACTGCAAATCCGATCATATAATGTATCACTTCTTTTGGTTTTATATTATTTATACTCTGTGTTTTAACAAGTGATAAAGTGATATTCATCTTTATTTAGACTCTCAATATTTTTTAATGCACAACTGTAGCATATCTTGGTTTTAACTATATTATTTCATTTAGAGTATCCTTAGTCTGCACTGTGTGGATGGCAATTAAACTGCAAATCCGATCATATAATGTATCACTTCTTTTGGTTTTATATTATTTATACTCTGTGTTTTAACAAGTGATAAAGTGATATTCATCTTTATTTAGACTCTCAATATTTTTTAATGCACAACTGTAGCATAAAGATGCTTGTAAATATACTTCAACTTATGAGATTAACAGTATGCACATAAAATATTTTATTGGAATTAGGTTAAGTATTTAAATACAAAAACACTTTGCAATCACTTCCTTGAACACCTTTACTGACCTTTCATCACAGACCAGGAATACTTACCTAGGTATACTGTTTCTACTTCCATTAATATCAGGAATATACTTTTCATAAGAACATTTACATACATATTCTTAACATCATTGACTTGAAGAACAAATTGATAATACAGAAAAAAAAACTTTCTATTTTTTTAGAGTGGTTACCATCAGCTTGCATCTAACTTACTTAACACATTACTTCATATATATATATTTATACTCATGTGTTTGTATGAGATAATAAACACCTCGACATAGCAGAATATTTATTATGCTTTCATCCCTTGCAGCAAAAACATTTGGAGATCTCTGAAGAAATACTAGTAATAAATTTAGCAATGAGTATGTTAGCAAAGAGATAGAATGTTTGTACTTGACTTTTTCCTCCTTTTACAAACAGTTCAGAAATATACAGAGGAACAAGCATATACAAACTTACAGAGAAAGTAAATTTTCCGTGTTATGCTCTATTTCTCAGGACTGACAAGGGGAAATTTATTTTTACAGGAGTTCATATCTTTTGAGGATGTTGCTCTGGACTTTACCTGGGAGGAGTGGAAGGACCTGGAAGATACTCAGAAGATTCTATACAAGGATGTGATGCTGGAGACCTACAGCAACCTAATGTTTTTGGGTTAGTGGAACTCCCATAAAGCTGTCTGAAGTAATTACTGTCTTCTTTCATAGTAAATGTACAAAAGTTTCATAATGTTTAATGTTGTTTATGAGACAGATTTCATTCTGTGGTTAATGCGAGTGACACTCCTCTTTAACAAAATGCCCAAATCAGCCCATTTATTGCAAAGCTGATAAAGCTGAACCATTGTTACTCTTCAAGTAGCTTACCTGAATAGATTGGCAAAATTCCACACTGCTTTTTATTAACAGGACAATCCATTGCCAAACCTGCAGTGATCATCAAGTTGGAGCAAGGAGGAGATGCATGGACATTAGAAGAAATTCCCAGCTTGAGCCTCCTAGGTTAGTCAGTACATAGTTTTCAGGAACTAGTATAATACATTTTCTTTTAAAGAATTTATATTTCATTGATAGGGGAAAACAAAATGTTAGTACTGGTGAGGTTAGAAAAATGTAGAAATGTTTTCTTGGAATAAGAGTGTAAAAAAAATTGGTATATATTTTTAAAAGGATCCTACAGGATGGCATATTTAGGTTAATTAGTATGTATTTTTATTGGCTACAAGTCCTTCCTAAGTAATATTTCTTCTTAAGTAACAAGAGTTCTTTTGACTCCTGCAAATAGATGATCTAGAAAACTGTTGATATTAGCAAAGAAACAGTACACAATACCCACTGTTACAAGAAAGAAAAGAGAAAAGGGATAGGGAAAACAAATGACACATGGAAATCTTTCAATGTAAAATTATAAGAAGACAGGAGGTAGATATTTTGAATATTGATAAAGGTATTAAAGGAAAGCAAAGCATAAAGGAACAAAATGAATCCACTCAGCTTTCAAAAATATTAATATAAATTGCTACAGTAACATATTAAGGAGAAAAACGATGTTTCTTATTATAGATCAGTACCAATATTTAAAATATAAATGAGCAGTGTAAAATAAATTCTCAAATATAATTTATGGAAATGATTGTCTTTTTCAACCAAAGAGGATTGATATGGGAGAGACTGCTTGTAAATAGAATAAATATGGGAAAGCATGTGGTAAGACAGTTCTTATTGCCCAGTATATAGTTCACGTGTGGAAGAAACCATTCTACAAAAAGTCTTAACTATCTCATTTAGCAGAAGATGAGAAGATGATACACGAGATGCATGCTATAAATGTAGAGAATGTGAAATATTATTTTTTTAAATCATTTTTACAATAGATTTTAAATACAGAGTGAAAGATTCCTATTCATAAGAGTAAGAGGAATTCTTATTGTAGAATTAAAGTCTAGCTTTTCATCAGTGAGTGCACACAAGAGAAACACCTATAAATCTAAAAAACATAAAAAATCCTTTTTTAAGATGTGAAAAATTATGGTAAACAGAGAAATTACAAAGAAGTAAAACCTTGTGATGTGTAGAAATTATCAAATCTTTCAACTCTTGTTATACATGAGATAACTTTTACTGGAGAGAAAATTTGTAGATAAAAAAATATAGGAATTTATTGTGTCTGAACATACCCCTTACTGACCATTTGAAAACTTATACAGGAGAGAAGCTCTATAAGTGTAAACAATGTAAGAAAACTCAGAATTCAGACCTCACTATACATCAGAGAAATCACATAGGAGATAAATTCTATGAAAATAAATGTTCTACAAGAAGTCGTACTTCACTGTGCATCAGACAACTCACACTGGAGAGAAATCCTATGAATGTGAGGAATGTAGAAAACCCTTCAGTCCCAAGTCAGTCTTTTTTTTTTTTTTTTTTTTGGAAAGTTTTTTTTTTTGGGGGAGGG
>NW_006159669.1:233486-236058 GCF_000334495.1 Tupaia belangeri chinensis
GTTCCCATTCTTGATTAGACACTGGAAAACTCATACAGGAAAGAAAACCTACGAATGTGAACAATGTCGGAAAATGTGCTCCCAGAAGTCACATCTCACTGAGCATCAGAGAATTCACACAGGAGAAAAACCCTTTGAATGTGAACAGTGTGGGAATGCATTCTCCAGCAAGGGATACCTCACTGTACATAAGAGGACTCACACAGGAAATAAGCCTTATGAATGTGAGCAATGTAGGAAAATGTTCTCCTGGAAGTCAGATCTCACTAAGCATTGGAGAACACACACAGAAGAAAAACTCTATGAATGTGAACAATGTAATAAAATGTTCTCCCAGAAGTCACATCTCACTAAGCATCAGAGAACAAACACAGGAGAAAAACCCTTTGAATGCGAACGATGTGGGAAAACATTCTCCAGCAAGGAGTACCTCACTGTACATAAGAGAACTCACACAGGAGAGAAGCCCTATGAATGTGAACAATGTAGGAAAATGTTCTGTAAGTCAAATCTCACTAAACATTGGTGAATGCACACAGGAGAAAAACCCTACAGGAAGCAGTACCTCACTGTGCATAGTAGAATTCATACAGGAGAAAAGCCCTATGAATGTGAACAATGCAATAAAATGTTCTCCTGGAAGTCAGATCTCACTAAGCATTGGAGAACGCACACAGGAGAAAAACCCTATGAGTGTGAACAATGTAGGAAAATGTTCTCCTGCAAGTCAAGTCTCACTAAGCATTGGCAGGAGAGAAGCCATATAAATGTGAACATTGTAGGAAAATGTTCTCCAGGAAGTCAGCACTCACTGTACATCAGAGAACTCAGCACAGGAGAGAAACCCTATGATTGTGAACAGTGTAATACAACTTTTACCTGAGAGTCACATTTACTGTACATCTGAGTACTCAACCTGGAAAGAAACAACGTAGGCAACATTTTACTACTGGAAGGCAGGGCTCATTGTACATCAGAGGACTCCCATAGAAGTGAACCCTTATGAATGTGAAGAATATAGAATTTTTTCTCTTAAAAACTATATTTAGTAAGCATCTGAAAAGTCACACTGGAGAGAAACTTTATGAATGTAGGGAGTATAGAAAGTCTTTCACTTATAAGCCAGCCCTCAATGTACATCAAAGAATTTACAAAAGAAAAAGCCTGTGTATGTCAATGTACAAATAGAAAATTTTTTATCTAATGTAAGTCAGTTTTTACTGTATATCAGAGAACACAGGAGTAAGTTCTATAAATGGGAATGGTGTAGAAAAATGTGTTCAGAGTAATCATTCCATGTTTTATATTAGAACACTCACAGGGAAGAGAAACCCTGTATGTATGGGAACTGTAATAAAACCTTCTTGAGGAAGCCACAACTTACTGTGGATCAGAGAACTCTCAGATCAGAAATCAAATGAATGTGAAAAATGAAGAAATCTTTTTATTAGAATTAAAAGGTTACCATACATCAGTAAACTCAAATGGGTCAAAATTTTCAGTAATGTAAGTTGTGCTATAAATCCTTGAAATATTCAGAAATATTAATTGATCTCTGAAGATAACAATATTGAACTTTTTTTTTCAAAATCAGCTTTGATTCATCAAGTCACAGTAAAAATTAACTATATCAGAAAATTTGGGGATGATATCTATCTACAAAAAGAGACTATTTCAGACGGCTGATGAATAAGATCTAAGAGTTTCCCAACTACAGAAGTAACATGCATATTTTGGCAAGTAGTTTTTTTAAGAGTTATTTTTGCTATAGGGAATATATGCTCTCTGAAAAGACAAAAAGAGTGATAGAAAGCATGAAATCACCCCTTGGGAGTGATGGCCACACCACAATCCCTTCTTTTCCAGCGTCCTCTTAGGATCTTGGGCACACATGTACACACACTGGCTTGAGTTTTAAGTATGTGACTCTGGGACTTAAACTACATTCAAATATATGAGAGACCAGTGACATAACTATTACAACATCTTCTAGCCCTAGCAAAACTTTATTTCTGTGTTCCATGTTTGATGTGTAAAGATGGAACAGAATATAAGCACTGATTTTGGCAAAAATACAGAAATTTTTCCAGCTTCCGAGAGGTGGAAGGAAACAGAACAGGCCTTCTTTAAGATCCAGCTCCATGTCTCCTGCGATCTAGCCATTTTGGGGGAAACTGAGAAATGAAGATGTCCCACTGCTAATTCGTCCTCCAGCATAGAAAACTCACATGATTGAACTTCCAAGATTGGGAAGAAACCGACCATCCACCAGATGACTAGAAATCACTGCAGGATCACAAGAAATATGGGGATGCAGGAAAATACCTCTCCCACAAGGGAAAAGGATAACTCCTCTTCATCCACATACAGTTCAATGGAAGTCATGGAAATGTCTGATAAAGAAATCAGAACATTCATAATGGCAAAGCTTACAGAGATGGAAGAGAAGAGAGACAAGGAACTGCTGAAGAGGAAGGAGAAAGGAGTTGAAGAGTTCCAGGAGGTGAGGAAATTCATGCAAGATCTAAAAGAGGAATTTCACACTTTACAAAAGAATCAGATGGAACTGTTA
>NW_006159669.1:238112-239413 GCF_000334495.1 Tupaia belangeri chinensis
AAGGCATTTCAGAGCCTGGGAACTACTCATATGTACTGAGAGGGCTCTGCAAGTGTACCTCTGGTGAAATGTCCAAGTTTACTTTGAGAATGGAACTGATCTAGGTTGGACAGGCGACATGTGAAAGTTCTGGGCGTGTTGAGGCACAACATAATCCTGGGTGGTTATAAAATTTCCAAGATCCTTTTGGATGTTGATCACAGCTTTTGTGCTCAGCGTTAGCCAAGAGGTTCTGAGGAAGAACACCCACTGGTCCAGAAATGCAACCCAAGGTGAATTGGTATTGGGCTGGTTTTGTTTTTGGTTTGCCCAACCTCATGACCCAGGTAGAACAGACCAAACTGTGGTGCGTGGGATGTAAGGTAGTTGCTCAGTGGTGACAGGAACAGGCTGGTGGAAGTCACTATGAGCTACAATGTGAAAAGTGAGATTACCAGACTTACTGTGTGCACTCATATTGTCTAGCAAACATCACTGCTATCTGTATGACTCTTCCCATCTTGTAAAACTGACTGTAATGGTTGCACAGTAATATGAACATATTGAACAGTACTAAATTGTATATACTTGGACATGGTTAAAATGTGTTACAGTTTTGCCTTGATCAGACTTTAGTCAGGCCTCTGAATCTTTTAGTTTCCTCTGCATACTTCCTTGTAAAATCCCGTTTGAGCAAATAATCCTACTAAAGTAGTTTATCAAGAAATCGCACACTAAATATCAGATTATTTTAAATAAGTGATTAGATGTGATGTCTGATTGCCCTATGTCCTCAGCAAGAATCCTATTATTTCAGTTTATCAAAAATCTCTTATATTCCTAATGTTTCTTCAGTTATTTTCCATCTGATAATCACCACATGGCTCTGCAGCTGTTAATTTCCACTGCCTATGCTGTATTTCAAGTTGAGCACAATTTCTCTTCCCCAATGAAACTCTAATTTCTGTGGACCTTAAGCTTATGATGATGGTCCAAACTAAAGCTTTTCTTACTCCACTTTAACCATTCTCTTTTAATTCATTTTTTAAAAGTAGATTTAAAACTTTTTTGGACTGTTTTTCACAGTAAAAACAGTCATGGGATGTTCAGGGTAGTAATAATGAGTACAGAAAGAATGATGGTTTGCCAGAGGCTGGGTCAGGTGGGAGGAATGGAAAGATTTGACATTATTGTATAATAATAGTTGTTGATTGTTTAGTCTTACAAAATGAAAGGAGTCATGAAGATGCATGGTGGTGATGGTCCTAGGACCTTGAGAGAAAGATAACACATTTTATGTAGTGCATATTTTATGAAAATAA
>NW_006159669.1:258805-263591 GCF_000334495.1 Tupaia belangeri chinensis
TGTTACCCAGTGTACTACTCTAGACCTGTAAGGACCTCTGTGAATAGTTCTCTATTTTGTGTGGGATTCATTAATATGTAAATATGGATACAGAGAAACAATCCTCTCTCACACAACACATTTATCCCATTTGTTCCCAAAATATTGAGCCAAATTTCCCTTAGGGTTGTAGAAATGTTTTAGACACTCTCCCTTGTAATGCACATATTGGAACACATAGCATATGTTCTCTCAGGTCCATAATAGACACCCTTTGTTCCTTACCTTTTCTCATTAGCCTTCAATGAACGTCAGTGCTAGAATCAATGTTTTGGTCTGTAAATAAAAACAACTAAACTGAAGGGAGGGGTCAGTTCTTCTCACATCATCTGTCCTATCTCAAGCCAGCCCCCCTGCTTACCTAACCTCCAAGATGGGTATTTTTCAAGCCATTCTTCCACATCCTTATCATTTTGCATTATTTCATCCAAAGCAAAGTGAAAATTGGGAGGGAACAGATACAAAATGCATTTCTAAGAAATATCCTTCATTCCATGAACTAGAATATACACACCTGCACTTCCCCACATTTTCAATGGTCTTTGTCCACATTTCCTACCACCTCTCTGTTTATGGAGGAGAAAACAAACAAACATATAGGGAATGGCACATTGTCAGTCTTAGGATTCTATAAACAATCAATTGTTGCAGGACTGACTGTTTTAGTTTTTTTGCTATAGGACATGTGTGCTCACTTGAGAGAGACTGAGAAACAGAGACAGAGAAAAAGTAAGAATTCCTCAAGAAGGAATGACCACACCACAGTCCCTTCTCCATTCTCTTGGGACTTTGAACACGCATGCCTGGAGTGTTTTTCAAGCCACTGGGTTCAGGACTGGAGCTGTGAAGGTACCCATATGGAATCCAATTGCCTTAACCAACATCCCACCTACTGGCCCATTCTTATTTATCTCCTAAGAGTAGATTAAGCATTATTTATGTCTTAAATTATAAGATCAATAACAAGTGACATTTTAAAATAAAAGCTTACTTACAAGTTAAGCACATATTTATCAATTATTGCAGTACTGAAGTATTCTGTACATAACAACAGTGTGCCCTCACTGTTGTTATGAACATAATATTTAAGTACTGCAATAATTGTTCATATATTTTTGTTCATTTTTATTTAGTGTGATTTTCAAATTGACCCAAAAGTGTCCTACACATACCCAACCATGAAGTAAGGGTGCCTAGAACCTGTCTAGGCTGAGTATAGTTTATGCAGGATGAAGCCCAATATTTCATAATAAAAATGAGAAACAGTCCTGGAGAGAGACAGATTGCCTCAACATGTGAGGTGAACAGAGTTCAAAGTAAGAGAGAAGTTTTCAGTCTCTTGAGCCAAAGCTCCACTGTTCCCATGTTCTGTGACTTTCAGAATAAATACTCTAAGATGCTAGGAGAACACAGCCCACCACACCCTATAAGGGGTCATTGATTCAGCATTGCCACTTGCACACAGGCATACACATGGTAAATTTACAAGTGAGTTCAAGAGAAAGATGATACTGGGAAGAAACAAGTGGAAAGAATAGGGGTGGAGACAGCTGAGTCAGGATGCAGGATATCCAATACCTCAGCAACGTACTTGGACCTCAAAGCATGGTGAAGTGTGAAGGTCCTCCAGTCTTCCTGAGCAGAATTCCCTAGGGAAACTTCAAAATATGGACCTGAATCCACCACTCTGGGTACTAGAAACTAGAATGAGTTCTCTTCCCCAGTGCAAATGGGTCACAGAAGAGGAGAACTCAGATACCTCTTCCAAAGTTAGATGTAGTTTGAATGTGTGTCCTAGGTGTTATGTGTGGAAAGTGTAACCACAAATTCATGTTTACAGTAGTGGGAGGTGGACCTCTGGGACATAATTAGAATTAGGTGCAGTTATCTGGGTCAGAGCCTCACAGTAGGACTCTTGGCTTTGTAGAAAGGAGAAACCTGAGCTGACACATGCTTGTCCTCTTGCCATGAGATGCCTCCCACCATGTCATGACAGCAGGAAGGTCTTCCCTTGATGCTGGCACATTGGTATTGGACTTCTCAGCCTCCAAAAATATTAGTTAAATAAATCCCTTTTAAAATACATTGTCCAGTTGGTATTCATATGTAAAAACAGAAAATGAATCAAGACAGGGATGCATTGACTGAGTTACCTGACTGTTGGACCTACAAAGGTATGTGTTGTTTGGGGTTTTCGTGACTCAGACTGTAATTATGTCTGTGATATCATGAGAGTAGATCGTGCCCACTCTACTCTGCTAAAGCAGTGAGCTGGGAAGATCCACTTGGAGTTTATTTTGGCTGCCCCTGTCTGACCCACTCTGCAGTTTCTGTGATGATTATCCATACTTCTAATATGAGCTGCTTGGCACTAGGAGTTAGTGTAATGGCTATGTTTCTGGACTCCCATGTAGTCAAACACGGTTTGAATCCTGGACCCTGTGGCTTTAACTCATGCCAGAGCATGTGTATGCATGCCCACGATCCCGAGAGGAGAATTGAGGAGAAGGGATTTCAGCATGAACATCCCCCCTGGGGGGTGATTTCTCACTTTCTGTCTCTCTGTCTCTCTCTGTCCGGTGAACCACGAGCCCTACAGCAAAAAAACTCTCAAAAAATGAGCTGTTCAAAGGTAGTAACAAAGCTCCAAGATAATTTCACTCACTCACCAACTGTGTCCTGAGCATTCACTTTGTACAGGCATAGTGTTAACCCTGGTGTTGCACTAAAACCCATAATCTCTGTCTGGAGAAGTTTACTGTCTGATGTGAGTTGAATAAAAACAAAAAACACTGAAGTGAAACTAAGCAGGTGTTGTGAGGGAGAGCTTGGGGCTACTTGGTTGGCAGCTAGGAAAGGCCTCAATGAAATGAGTTTTGCTCTGACCAGGAAGATAAGCAAAGCCAACCATACACATATCCATGAGCAATGTTTCAAGGTGGAGGCTCAGCTGTCCAGAGACTAGGAGGAAGTGGTAAATTAGACCAGAAAGGTAGTTATAACACAGCCAGTGTGGTTGGAGGGTGTCTAGAAGGGAAAAGGAGGGAGAAAGCAGGGTAGAGCCAGGCATCAGGGCCTGGAAATCTTTACTCATCTCTGTTTCTGTGAGACAAATTTACACCAAATTTTGAAGCTTACAAAAATCTTGTATTACCTGACAGTGTGGACCAGAACCCAGGCCCAGCTGAGCTAGTTGCTTTTGCCTCCACGTGTCTCAGGAGGATGAGGCTGTGGTCTCTGCTGAGGATCTTATGAAGCAGGAACAGTTTCTGAAATTCTGAGTTATTGGCAGGTTTGTTTGGAATGGAATATACATTCTTTTTTATTGGCTTGGTCCTTCCATTAATTCTTTGCCGGTGGAGCCTTACCATAAAGCATCTGAAATTTTGAGTTTGATTTCCAATATTTAAGGATGGAATAGACAGAATAAATACAAGAGAGAGGGAGCCAGTTAGAAATCTCAAACACATTCTTGGTTATATTTTTATTTTTTTATCTTTTTATCTTTTTTAATTATTAATTTTTTTTTAGTCTAGAAGCCTGTAAGTAAATGTATTCTAACCAGAGAGGAAATCGTGACACTAGGATCTGTGTATCAGCAATCAGTAATTTCTGGGAGCAATTATGGGGTTCTAGGAAACCTATAATTTCATAGGTCAACATGAGGCACTAGGCTGTAATTCTAAAGAATTATTTATTCAATTTTGGTAATTATTATTCTTCAGTTTAACCAGAAAGACAAGAGGGAGGAGAATGAAGTGAGAAAACAAGCTGCCAGTTCCAGGACTTGAACCACAACTGGCCATGTGTGAGACTAGCATCATAACCATCATGCCACCTGTTGGTCCCTCTAAGTCTAAATATAATGGAAAACCTTGATACATTTTACATCAGAGATTCAGTATCTGAATTTCAGTTAATTCCAACCTTCCTTTGGTGCAGATTAGGAAGTAAAGTCAAGAGGAACAATGGAAAAATGACTTTTCGTATATTACAGATCAGAATTCAGGTTGTCTGAAGTTGTATTTAATGCTACCTCCCACCCCATTGTATAATACTCCCATCTCTAAGTTTGTGCATTTGCTACATGTGGCACTAGCCCATGGATTATATACATATTGGAGGTACATATACCTGGTGACATCCCTAAAAGCAGAGGCTGGAACAATCGCCATTGTGCAAGTGAGGATAAAGGGGAGACCCTGTGAGGCAAAATGGCTTGTCCAGGCCACAGCCCTGAAAACAAGGAGGATCCAGCATTGATTCCAGTTCTTTCTCCTCAGAGCTGGGAGGGTTTCCTATGTCTGTGGGTGAGCCCTCAGACATGGTATAGCTGTGTTCAGTTGTGGATTCAGCATGGAATGAGTGTGAGCAGTTAATGGCTCAGGGGACCTAGGGAAAATAGAATCTGAGATGCCCAGAAAAAAAATGAGACCACAGGAAGTGGCCTCAGTTCATTGACAATAAATACCAAAAGAACTTAGAACCCAGATAACTAGACACCTACATTTTAGAAACATACCCTACTTATTTTCCTTAGCTAGAGTTATTTGAGAAAGCCAGATGTTTTGCTCCATCTCAACTTCCAAGGATTTGGGCTCAGAAAATTCTAGAGTGATAACCTTTTTAATTCTGCAGAAATTTGCTCAGCCCACACCACTGAATCTCCTGACCAGTTGTGAGAAAGAATGCAAAGGTAACATGGGGAACTTTAGGGTTGGCCACAATCCTAGTCCCACCTAAAATA
>NW_006159669.1:263950-268074 GCF_000334495.1 Tupaia belangeri chinensis
GTTTACAAGCTGGGCCTGGAGATGTCTGGAGAGGCTTCTGCCCATATACTGCCCTCAAGATTCTCAGGGCTCCTCCCGGGGCTCTCCTTCTACAGTGACTCATAGGATTTACCCCAAGGAGTCTTAGTCTCCTCCCCTCCTTCATCCCACCATCCACCGTATCCTTGATGAGATGCAAAATCAGTTTTCATATTTTTCTAGGAATATGTGACAAAATACTTTGCTTTGTTTTTCACTTCACATTACAAGTACCAGTGTTTGCATGTGGCTGAGGGTCATATTGAGTTAACCATCCATCCATTATCTCACCCTTGTGGGAAAGTGCATTAGCCAGGATTCTGGATGACTTGCAAGTGGGAACCCTTAAAGTAGGCACTTGTGGGAACCTAGAAGATGACCTGGAACCTTTCAGAAGGGCAACCCTTTTACATTATCTACTTCCTGTGCACCTACCCAAAGTTACCCGCCTCCCAACAAACCCTGGGCCTGCAATTCCAAAGAGAAGTGCTCCCTCCCCTACAGCACAGTGCCACCTTGGCCACTTGTTAGCTATGTGTTAGGAAGGTCACTTCACCTCTTTGAGCTACAATTTTCTCCTGTGAAAACTGAGGTAAAAGAAGACTAAATACACGGGGTTATTTCAAAATCTCAGACAAGCCAGGGAAGTGTTGGCCCAGGGCTGGCCTTGTAGGAAGGGCTGCCAAAGAGCTGTTCTTGTTTGATATTCTTGTATAAATTTTCTTGTGTAAATCTGAAGTAAAGCACAAATGTGTGAAAATATCTTTACTGCAATGTTGACAAGAATATAATTAATCAGCCCATCTATATGCATCTCACCATTTTTATTAGTACTTCCCTGCATATATTTCTGTATGTATGTGTGTTTATTTTTTGGTATTTTGCTCCATATGTAGGTTTATTTCCCTATTTACTTAGTAAAACTACAAATGCTTTTCATTGCATAATTTATGTCTGGCTTGCCTGTAACAACTTCCCATTTTTCTCCTGCTCACCACTATGGCCATCATTATTTGCAACCACAAGTTTCTTTCCCACTTCCATGAATTTGTCATTCCAAAGATGTGATATAGATGGAATCACAGATTACTCAATATTTTGTGATTGGACTTTCCAACTCACATCATTTTCTGGGGAGTCATTCAAATAGTCCTGTAATTTGTTAACTTTATTCTTGTTGAGTAATCTTCCATGGTGCAGATACACTACACTGTCTCAGCAGTCATGCAGTCAAGGCAATTTTATTAGAAACTGCCTAGCTGGTGGCAGCTGGTGACATTGTGGTTAAAGCTGCTGGATCCCACATGATTGGCTGCATGGTTCAAGTCCCATTCTTAGCATCTAAAAAAACATGCCAAGCACAGGTATGTGCATGCTCATAACCGCAAAAGGAGGGAGAGATGGAGAAGGGATTGTGGTTTGACCATGGCCATGGGAGTACCTCCTTGCTTTCCCTCTCTGTCTCTATCTCTGGAAAGCCTATGCACTATCTAGCTAATTTAAAAAAGAAAGAAACTGCCTAACTGTTCTCCAAAAGAGTTATATCATTTTGGGACCCGCAGTTAGCATAATGGCTATGTCGCTGGACTCCCATGTAGTCGACTGCATTCGAGTCCTGGACCCAGCAGCTTAAACTCATGCCGGGCACATGTGCGTGCATGCCCAAGATCCCGAGAGGAGAATGGAGGAGAAGGGATTGTGGCGTGGCCATCCCCCCAGGGGGTTATTTCTTGCTTTCTATCTCTCTGTCTCTCTGTCTTTCTGGCAAGAGCATGTGCCCTATAGCATAAACCTCTCTAAAAAAAAAGAATTAAAAAAAGAGCTATATATTTTGCATTCTCATCATCAATGGATGAGTGATCATTTCTTCAGTTTCTTTCCTGAATTGACTTTATTTTACTTTTTAAACTTTAAGCACTCTGATAGGTGTATATTGATATCTCATTGCTTTAAAGTACATTTCATAAATAGCTGATGATAAATAAAGCATATTATGCTTTTATGACATCTGTATCTTTGGTAAAATGTCTACTCAGAACTTTATCCCCTTAAGTTTTGTTTGTTTGTTTGTTTTCTCCTGGTTAATGTGGGGATTCTGTTTATATTCTGGATACTAGTCTTGACTAGATAGAAGGGTTTTATTTTGGTGAATTTGGGAATTTTGTTTATATTATGGATGCTATTCTTTTTTAGGTAGAAGACTTTTTTCCTCCAGAAAGAATTAACTTGAGGGTCCAGCAGTTTGCATGTTGGTTAAGGCACTGGACTCCCATATGGCTGACTGTGGTTTGAATTCTAGAGCTGGTGGCTTGAAAATCATAGTGGGTGTGTATGTGTGTGTGCTGATAATCCTGAGAGGAGAATGGAGGAGAAGGAACTGTGGCTTGATCACCACTAGTGGGTGATTTCACATTTCCTCTGTCTTTCTCTGGTTAGTGAACATGCTCTATGGCAAAACTTTAAAAAAAAAAAAAAGAAAGAAAAAGAAAGAACTTATAAACTTTTTAATTCTATTGTTTGCCTTTACATGTATTAATTTTATATGATACCAGTAAAAATAAATTTTATCTCAAAAATATCAAAGTAAATTCACATTGCATGTATTACTATAACTGGAAAGAATGTGTAGAAGCATATGTAACTTCTGGGATGGTGTTTTAGTGGCCCTTTGATACAAGATTGGGCCCCCTTGTGGTACAAATTAAGGAGGAACCTAACCCAGATCTAAACCAGGATGTGATGGATATCAAAGTGGTTTCTTAGGTTCTCTTCAGTCCCATCTCAAAATCTGGTGAACTAGACAGCACGTGTGAAGCAATGTCTTTGCAATATATATTTAAAATGCTTGTTAGGCTGGAAGAGTCATCTCCCTATTTCTATCATTTTCTACTAATGCATTAATACAAATTTATCTAAGTAGGTAACATGTTGCCTCCTGAGGGGAGGCTAGGAACTATATGTGTGACATGTATAATAATTATTAATCAAACAAGTACAGGTATTGAGCAATTACTATGTGTTTGCATCAAATGAGACCTAGAAAGATGAGTAAAATATATTTATCTTCAAGGAGCAGGCATACTATTTGGGGATTTGTTGACAACTCTTCTGTACCTGTAAATGCCTAGAACCAAGCAAATAATCAAAGGATACCCCTTAACTACTATTTGATGAATAACTGTTATTTCTTGAATGGTGGAGATAGCCATAGTGAAGAGACAACCCAGCCTGTGAATGGGGAGAGAAGGTGAGTGTTCTAAATGGAAGATGATAGAATGTGTGCATGGTGGATGTTCCTGGATTCTGAAGTGGGCAGAGCAGATCTTTAGAGACTTGACACTGAGAAGACAGCAGGAGAAATTGTAGTAAGATGTTTCAGCACTGAGCATGAGCTGTTTTGTGAGAACAGCACTCTTGACTCCAGGAATAATGGGGAGAGGCAATGAGTTCCTGGCCATGGGGACCAAAAGGTAACAGCATATATTACTCATTTTACTTGATTGTCTGGAATATAAACCCTATTTCAGCAGTGATTATTTTGATGATGATCTGTACAATACAAGATACTTAGGATGTTAATAAGTGACAGTTAATACATAGGTCCTGCAGTAAAATAGTCTCTGAAAATGCCCATTTGGAATCTCAAGGTGTGAAATTATGGAAATGTTTAGAATTCCAATACATTTAGAAATTACTGTCAAATTACCGGTTCATGTTCACATTTGTCTCCAAAATATTTGAATTTATGAATCATCTCAAGAAGCCTGAAATAAGCACATTGTGAAGAAGAGAAGGGAATTTATACCTAGCAGACTACAAATAGAAAATCTGTTCTTCCTGAAGCAAAGCCTCAGCTCACTGCCCTTAGGTTCAGGTACTGCCCAGGAATACCCAACCCTGAACCCAAGGTTGTATCCCAACCTTCTAAGTCAATGGGAATTGAGATGGAAATAAGAATATAAAGGACCTTGTTAAATATCAAAATTTGCAAGAACTGTAAGGTCACATTCTAGTGTTCATTCCTACCACAGACCACCCTAATCTTGAATAATTGTAATTATACAACCTGCTCTCAGAACCAGAGTGTGGACTTTTGCATCTCCCCA
>NW_006159669.1:268131-271281 GCF_000334495.1 Tupaia belangeri chinensis
CTACAAAAGGGATTTGGAAGCACCATGTTCTCTTAAGAAAACATCTCTGACCTAGCATCAGCCACTCACAGTTTTAGGCTTTTCTCTTGAATTGTGTCAAATATTTAAATTGAGTAGGTGGATGCACCCCAGTTTGCTGGACCCCAAACTATCCAGATGGACCCAGCTTAGAAATTTTAGGAAGATAAATGAGCCAGGGTGGTAGGGAGAAAGGTAGGCTCAGACACTACTCACATGAAACCTTCACTCAGTCCTACTCACAAGACCCCATTCCTTCAAGGTTCTGCCCATGCAGTCCTTTCAACTTTTCTATAGGCCACTCCCAGATGCCATGCCCATACCCAGATAGGCCTTCCCTTTGTCTCCTACTTATTTTACTATGGTTTGTGCATAGTATCAATTAAAGAATATGTAACATGTAACTTTTTATTTATTTATTATTTTGAGAGGTTTTCGCTATAGGGCACGTGCACTCGCCAGACAGACGGAGAGATACAGAGAGACAGAAAGCGAGAAATCGCCCCCCAGGGGGGATAGTAACTCCTCAATCCCTTCTCCTCCATTCTCTTCTTGGGATCTGGGGCAAATATGCACATGCGCCCAGCGTGAGTTTTAAGCCACTGGGTCCAGGACGTGAACCACGGTCAACTATGTGGGAGTCCAGCGACATAGTCATTATGCTAACTGCTGGTGTCACATGTAACATTTTATAAATGATTTGCAAGGTTAGTTGCTTTTGAAAATCAGGGTGATGAGATTTAGTAGCACATTATATTTTATCTTTCATTTATTTTTTAATAATTATTTAATTTATTATTATTATTATTTTAAAAATTTGATCAGAAAGGGACAGAGTGAGAGAGAGTGATAAAACAATCCACTACATCTAGGATTTGAAACACAGTCAGCCATGTGAGGGTCCAGAGCTTTAATCATCATGCCATCGACTGGCCCCTGAATTCCTTGTTATATAAGTCAGACTGTGTTATAGTTCATGATTATCTTTAGACAACTGTTCAAAAACCACATAAATCTGTAGAATTACTGTATATGTGTAATTGGTAATGGCGCTTTTTGACAAGTTATTAAAAAGATTAAAGTAGAGAAGAACACAATCAGCAAAGATTTGTAAATCATGTCATCAAAAGACTGAAGATAATTACAAAATACATGACCAGGAAAAATAAAAATGAATGAAATAAAACAAAGAAAGAAAATATTCCAGTAACTATGTCCAAATCCAGGAGATCAGACCAGCCCAGAAATGCAGTGTTTTTCTGATGGGAACAATTGCATGGACACGTCCAGCACAGTCATCCTATCCCAGCCTCCATGACCTCCCAGGACTTTGGTGACTCTTTGATGGGGTACAACCCCACTCCTCCACAGCCATGGCAGAAGGAGAAACAGTGGTCATACTCAAGAGACCCTCAAGAAACTTCCTGAGTAGTCTTCCATTACAGGCACCGTTCCTACTATTGACTGAAAATGCACCTAGTCAGGTTCTATTTTCAGATTTTGCTATATGTGTACATGCCACTGGAGAGACACTGAGAAAAAGAGAGAAAATAAAAAGCACAATCTATTTTCTTCTATTGTCTTCTCAAGATTTTGGGTAGGCATACACACCTACATACTTGGCTGGCACACTTTTTGAGCCATACAGTCTGGGACTTGAATCATGCAGTTGGCCATGCAGGATCCAGAAGCTTAGGTATGCACTATGCCACCTGCTGGCCCAGAATTAAAATAAAAATTGTTCCAATGTTGCCAGCAGCTGGTGTGGTAGTTAATACAATGTTTTCCCTTATTGGTCACCATGGTTTGAGTTCCAGACATAGTGGTGAAAATTACAGTAGGCACAGTTGTGGGCTTGCCCAAGTGAAGAATGGAGGAGAAGAAATTGCAGTATGGGCCTTCCCCAAGAGGTTGATTTCTTACTTTCTCTCTATCTCTGCCTTCCTTTGGTGAGGACGTGCACCTTATGACAAATCCCATTCCCAATAAAAATTATTTCAAAGTTTATTCTTTTCATGAGTAAAAAAGACAAAGAGAGGTAGAGAGAGATCCATAGACAGGGAAACAGGCACTGCCAACAGTTTGTCAATAACTTATTTACCTCCAGACTCAGCCAAGCCCCAGATTATGGGTACTTGTATGCCTGGTACATTCAGGTAGGCCTCCAGATGTGAAATATAAATCTTCCCATGTGGTGTAACTTTGCAGTGTTCCATGTTTTATCACTCCACCATCACCAGCTCATTTGTTGTTTTTTGTCTTTAAGAAAATAGTCTTTCTATCTGGGATAAAGTGAAACCTCATTGCAGCTTTGATTTACATTTTGTTGATAGCGATATTAAGTATTTTTTTTTACATAATTGGCCATTATATATCTCTTTAAAAATATTTATTTATGTCTTGATTTAATTTTATAAATGGGTTTTTGTCTTGCTTTGTTTTGTTTTTTGGGGAAATTTTCTGTGGAAATTATTGAGTTTCTTATATACCCTGAATATTAATCCTACATTAGATGAACAGATTGAAAATACTTTTAACCTCTCCTGCAAGAAGTCTCTTCACCCTGTTGATTACTTGCTGTACCTAATTATTTTATTGGCGTTTCCTATAATCCCAGTTGTCTCTTTATGCTTTTGATGCCTCTGATTTTCAGATCTCCTGCAATGAATCTATGCTCATAACAATACTGAGGCAATCTCCCTACTTTTTTCTTCTATATTTTTGTATTGAGTTTTACATTTAAATTCAGTCTGTTTATTCTTACATAAGTGTTCACTATCTCCAGTACCATTTATGAAAGTACTGTTCTGTCTCCAGTGTCTGTCCTTGGCATCATTGTTGAAAATCAATTGAGTGTAAAAGTGGAGTTATTTCTATTTTTTCCTCTTCTGTTAAATTTGGATGTGTCTGAGTCTTGTTTTGTTTTTTACATTCCCATGCCATTTTTGTTCATGTAGCTTTGTGGTGTACTTAAAGGCTGGTAGTGGAATTCCTCTAGCTTTTCTTTGTTGTGTTTCCTTCTCTACTTAGGGTTAGAATTATTTCCTCTATGATTACAATGCCAGGCACAAAAAGACAAATATTATAAGTGTTGCTTTTATGTGGAAGTTAGGATAGATCTAGTAAAAAAAT
>NW_006159669.1:271328-273009 GCF_000334495.1 Tupaia belangeri chinensis
CAGGAATGCATCTAGTATTTAATTGCATAATAGCGTGAATGTAGTGAACAATAGTTTACTGTAAATCTCAAAAAAGTAAAGCAATTTTTTTTTGGAGAGGTTTTTGCTATAGGGCTCATGCACTCACCAGATAGACAGAGAGAGACATAGAGACAGAAAGGGAGAAATCACCCCCCAGGGGGGATGGTCACGCTGCAATCCCTTCTCCTCCATTCTCCTCTTGGGATCTTGGGCATGCATGCACACGTGCCCGGTGTGAGTTTTAAGCCACCGGGTCCAGGATGCGAACCCCAGTCGACTATGTGGGAGTCCAGCGACATAGCCATTACACTAACTGCTGGTTCCTCACCCCCCCAAAAAAAGTAAAGTAATTTTTAAAAGAAATGCTTGCTGAAGGGTGTATGCACTCATTGGAAAGAAACAGAGAGACAAATAAAAATTTAAAAAAGAAAAAAAGAAAAAAAAAAGGAACAGAGAGACAGAATGTCAGAAATCACACTCCAGGAAGCTTTCCATGCCATAATGCCTTCTTCTCCATTCTCCTCTCAAGATCTTGGGCATGCACATACAAATGCCTGATGTGAATTTCAAGACTTCATGTCTGAGACTTAAACTGAATTACGCCATTTTGTAGTCCAGGATCTTAACACTACACAACCTGCTGACCCTAGTAAAACAATTTTTAATGTTTTCAGCACAAATTGCAAATATTTGAAATGGTGTATATGCCAATTAACCTGATTTGATCATTACACCTTGTATTTACCTAAAGAACAATCACACTGAAAGTCATAAATATGTATGATGTATATCTATCAGTTATTTAAAAAGAATATACCCCGAGAAGATTCTAGAAATATGTTATCTTTAGGGCAGTACTCATAATACAAAATAGGGCTGCAGACCATATAATATGACCTTGTGACTTTAATAGAGATTAGTAGATCCTCCAGTAACAAATAGGGTAAAAATCATTATGACTCTATACCTATTTGGTACCAATTGCTTTTTTTTCACTCTATTTATTTTTTAATGAGAAAGAGAGAGAAGCACCCTCTAAACAGTCATCTTAACCCAGTGGTCCTCTAGCCCTGCAGTCAGGATTATGCATTGCCAGGCATGTTCAGGTTGACCCTGGAGGCAGATCCAGAGCCTTCCCATGTGGCTTCCAGAATTGTGCAGCAGCGTGCCTAGTTCCTGTGCCTGTGAATCTGGGCCAGGTGTCTGTTGCAAATCCTATGAATTTAAGTAATCTTCTCATTTGTAGTTAGAAAGTTCTAGTACTTTTAATAGGAATTATTTCAAATTATTTTACTAAGAATTATGTATTTAATTTTAATATTATTGTTATTATTTTAAGTTGATATGATCACCAGAGAGAGATGAAGTGTGGAAGGTGGAGTGAGAAAGCAAGTAGTCAGTTGTGTCAAGTCCAGAACTCACGTGGTTGGTCATATGAGAGTCCAGCACCTTAACCGCCACCACCTCCAGACACCCAAAGTTTCAATAAAGATAACTTATGTGGTTATATTTATTTTTTTAAATTAATTAATTTTTTATTTCATTTTCTTTTATACATTCAATCACATTATTATTTGTCTTACAAAATGGATATTTCAGCAGGTGAACATCTCTCCCCAACACAGTTGACAAAACCACAAAACATCCTCAACAGACAATA
>NW_006159669.1:278087-281759 GCF_000334495.1 Tupaia belangeri chinensis
TGATAGACAGGGACAAATGTGACCCAGACACTGCAGAACACCAGCATGCTGAATGTGAGGAACTTGTCTTAATTGAATGTGTCAGGCAAGTTTCTGGCCAGGGAAGCCATAGTGAAGCTCCCCAGAGCCAAGAGACTGAGGTAGCCCAGAACACAGTAGAAGGCAGTGACTGAGCCCTTGTTGCACATGGTGCTGAGGTTTCTAGGTTCAGAGTGTGAGTCTATGTCAATGAAAGGGGGAGAGGTTCCCAACCAGATTCCACAGATTATCATTTGGCTCAAGGAACAAATGGGAATGACAGAGTTAGAAGCTCCTGAGAGGAGCAAGCACCTCATTGTTCTCCTAGGTTTCATGGCATTGAATGCCAGAATCACAGTAATTGTTTTGGCCAGAACTGTGGAGATAGCTACAGTGATCACAAGGCCAAATGTGATTTGTTGGAGGACACAGGTGACTGTGTTAGGATGGCCAATGAAAAGCAAGGAGCAGAGGAAGCACAGCAGGAGGGAGATGAGCAGAATAAAGCTGAGAGCCTGGTTGTTGGCCTTAACAATGGGAGTGTCTCTGTGCTTCACAAAGATCCCCAAAATTATAGCTGTGAGACAAAGAAGTACAGAGCTATGAAGGCCATGGCTGTCCCCAAAGCATCCTCAAAAGCCAGAAAGATCATAGGCTTGGGGAGGCAGTGACTTTTCTCACTGTTTTTGGATACTCTTGAGCTGGGCACTGGGCACACTGCTTTGCATCTGGTGAATAAGCAAAGATGCTGCAATTAAATTTTACTAATTATTTGTCCTGTTGAAGCTAACTGTCACATTTGTGTAATTTTCACAGTTTAAGCCCCTTAGGTAATACCAAGAAATGCCAAATTAAGAGCCCTTGTTCATGACACTGGGGAGAATTTTTTTTTTTATCTGTGGATAACAACAAACTGATTTGAAACTGGGTCTTAAGCACAGGAGGATTTTGGTTGGCTCATCTTGTGGCTCTCAATGATCTTATCAAGGATGAGAATGTATTCCATATCTCTTCTCTACTCTCCTGAGTTTTCCTTTTGATAAACCTTATATTTCCATGCCTTATCATACTGGTTCATCACAATAGTAATGAATAGTTTTCTTATTTATATTAAGACAAAAATCACTTCAACTTGTTCTCCTGGAATATCTTAGCTTTTCCTCTAACCTAATTTCTATTGACTTTTTTTCTTGTATATAACACATCACTTTGTGTACAGACATTTCTCATTGTACATTTTATATTTATGTAAATATTATTATAAACACTCCTATGGAAATGTTGAAAATAGTTTAAATATAAAACATTTGAATCTTGAATTGAACTTGATTTCTCTTATATATCAATTTTGGGTTTTTTTGGAGAGGTTTTTGCTATAGGGCACGTGTGCTCGCCAGAAAGACAGAGAGACAGAGAGACAGAAAGCGAGAAATCACCCCCCAGGGGGAATGGCCACGCCACAATCCCTTCTCCTCCATTCTCCTCTTGGGATCTTGGGCACGCACACACACCCTGGGGTGAGTTTAAAGCACCAGGTCTGGGACTCGAACCACAGTCGACTACATGGGAGTCCAGCACGATAGCCATTACACTAACTGCTGGTCCCTTATATATCAATTTTTGTGAAATTTTTATTTTAAGTATATGATAGAAGGATGAGGTGTAATTTTTAAAGAATCCATTTGTATATATCTGAAAGCATACTTTGTTAATTTTTTATGTGACTGGTAATATTTTTGCCTTTATACATTATAAGGTCTCTGTTGCAAATATTCATCTTTATTGTTATCTACCAGAAAAACTTTCACAAGTTTATTGAAATTAACAGGTATGTCGGTGTTTCAATTTTATTATTTACAAAACTAAGTAGGATTTTTCTTTATTTCTCCAGTTTTTATTCAGATTTACTTTGTAATACTGAGGAAATAGCGTTGGGTTGTCAGAAAAGTCATGTCACATTTTTGCATAGAAATAAATGAAAAATGTGTCATGAGTTTTCCAGCAGCCCAGTTGATTCTCAGTGAGTTAGAATGGATGCCATCAGGTGGCATGATGGCGAAGATGTGAGACTCCCACATGGCTGACTGCATTTTGTATCTTGAACCTGGCAACTTTATTTCACACTTTTTCTTTCTATTTCTTTCTCTTCCTTCTCTGGTGAGTGTATATGCCCTTTAGCAAATTTAAAAAATAATAATGATGAATAAAATTAAATAAATAATTCTTAAAACAATAATTAGTGATAGTCAATAACATTGTTTTATTGCAGTACCTATTCCTATTTCTACAGTCAGCAGATACTCCTGGCTTCCGTCTCAGAGCCAAGTTTGATAACCATAAACGCATGAAGGTATTCTTCTGGATCACAAACTGCTTCTTACTTTTTTAAAAAATCATTTTTTATTTAATTTTATTCACTATTATTTTTAAAATTTGTGGTAGGGTATGTGTGCTTACCAGATAGAGACAGAGAGAGAGAGAAAGTGAGAAAATGAGCCACTAGGTCTGGGACTTGTACCACCACTAGGTCTGGGACTTGTACCAGAATTGGTCATGTGGGAGTCCAGAATCTAAATAAACATGCCACTTGCTGGCCCTTATTGCCAGGGGGCACATGGATTCACTAGAGAGACATACAGAGAGAGCAAGAAGGTGAGACAGCACCACCTCCATGAAATGGTCATGCCACAATAACCTCTGCACCATTTTTTCTCATATCAGGATTTTGGACAACACACAAACCCTTTGTGTGTTTTTCAAATCATCTGATTTGGGACTCAAGTTGCAATTTTTGTTATGTGGGATTCAGCAACATTAACTAACATTCCATGAGCTAGCCCTGTACCTCTATTTTTATTTCTTGTTTTACATGCTTATATGCTTTTACAATTCCTTCATAAAAGATAAGTAATGTTTTGGTACTACTGATAACCATTGTGTTAAGACACTAAAGTTCATGGATTTTAACAGTTACTTTTTTAAAAGTTCTCTAAAACTGCACAACTAATTTTGTTATTTATTTAATTATTTTTAAATTTGAAGCCTCTATTTTCCTCAAAGTAATATTTCTACATTAATGTAAATTGAAAGCCACATAATATACTTCTTTTAAATTAACATCTTAAATGTTAAACCAAGAATCAAGCAGTAAAACATTCCGTGCATAAAAATCATGATCTCAAGTTCTTTCATTTTTTTCCCCAAGAGTGGAAAATAGATTCTATGTAGGAAAGCTGAAATACACTAATTTTTTACATTAAAAGCTTAATACTATCAGAACTAAGTCCAAAGAGTAAGTCAAGTTACAATAATTACATTGAAATTAACTAAATTTACTATTGGAATGCAATTTAATAAAAGTATCATTTCCTCTTAAAACTGTTTAACAGTTAATCAGCAATGTATCATTTTGCAGCTGTACAACTCTTTTTCTCTTTTTTAAAAAGGTTTTTTTTGCCATAAGGAATGTGTACTTGGCAAAGAGGGACTGTGAGAGGGAAAGTGAGAAATCACTCCCCAGGGTGTATGGCTATCCTTTCTTGTCCATTCTCCACCTGGGATTTTTGACATGCGCACATTCATGCCTGAAGTGAATTTTCAAGTCTCCAGGTTCAGGACTTGATCCATGGCTTGACATGTGGGAATTCAGCACAT
>NW_006159670.1:0-31358 GCF_000334495.1 Tupaia belangeri chinensis
TTAAAATTGCTTTTCCCTTAACAGTTTGAATTTATTTTCCCATTCTTTCCTCACTGCTAGACAAAAATCCTTGGTGAAAGGTCCATACTGGCAACCTTCTTTCAGAACCTCTCTCTGTCCAGAGCTCTTCTCTTTCAATAAAACTCTGCTTTACTATATCTTCCTTTGTCTACGCTTCTCATTCTTCTTGATTGCAAGACACGAATCTGGCCACTTTGAAGTTCTGCAACATGAGTCTGGGGGCTCAATGCAGAGTCCCGTAACAAGATGATTTTGATGCAGAGAGTGTTCAAAAAGAAATGTGAGCTTTATCTTCAATCTCTGTGAGCTTTATCACCATGAAAATTCTAAATTCTTTATCTTAGATTTTCATGAATTTCATCATACTGTCTGAGGATGAAGAGGAGTTATTTTTCCTTGGAGAAGAAGTATTTTCTTGTTTTTCCATATTTCTTGTGACCCTGTGGTGATTTCTAGTCATCTGATGGGATGGTACATTTCTCCCTAATTCTTGAAGTTCAATCTGACCATTCAGAGGCGTGCAGCAGGAGGTGGTCTGCAATCTCTCTTCTGGTCCATTTTCACTCTTTTTGCATCAGAATCAGTGGGAAGAGAGGAAAATTCTGACCCTAATCATATTCATATATTTAGATCCTGTTCACTTGGACCTGTCTAGACACTTAGTGTGTAGGAGCTGAGAAGTCAATGAGTAAAGATAAAGAAAAAGAAAGAGAAAAGGAAGGAAGAGGAAAATATAAAATAAAAAGAAGAAAAAAGATCATTTAAAAATTAGATTTTAATTTTAAAAGTAAAAATTGAAAAACATGCAGCACACAAGCAATATTTCACAGCTGAAGGTCAGGATCCCACAGCTGAAGTTCAGGATCCATGTGAAGGTGGGCCTGGATTTGTGCCTTCCCTAAATGGAATTGGGAAAGGCGCAATTAGCACAATAAAGAAGGGGCTTGAGAGCTCAGTGAATACTTTACCTTAAAAAAATTAAAATTTAAAAAATTAAAAGACACAGTGAGACAGAGAGAGGTAGAGAGAGATAGAGAGAGAAATGGAGAAAAGGAGACAAGAAGCACTACCCACTAGAAACGAGTGTGGAGGGTGAAGTCTCAGCAGAAAATATTCATTTTAAGTCCCTGAAAGCAATATTTCACAGCTGAAGTTCAGGATCTATGTGAAGATCAGCCTGGATTTGTGCCTTTCCTAAATGGAATTGCGAAAGGCACAATTAGCACAATCTCAATATATTTCTTTTTGAACACTCTGTCCATCAAAATCACCTTGTCACAGGACTCTGCATTGAGCCCCCAGACTCATGTTGCAGAACTTCAAAGTGGCCAAATTCATGTCTTACAATCAAGAAGAATGAGAAGCGTAGACAAAGTAGGATGTAGTAAAGCAGAGTTTTATTGAAAGAGAAGAGCTCTGGACAGAGAGAGGTCCTGAAAGAAGGTTGCCAGTATGGACCTTTCACCAGGAGTTTTTGTCTAGCAGTCTGAGCATCGGGCTGGCTCTGATAAGTGGACTCCAAAAAATAACTAAAATTGCTCATTAAGCCAGCGTTCTTTGGTTTCTTGTTCTTTGCTGATTAAAGCATTGCTCAAGTCTTTGGTATCTCTGGGCCGCAAAGACCACAGTTTTGGTTCTGGAATGTAAGGGAAAAAGCTATGATAGCTATAATTGCTTTAGGTCATGCTCATGTAATAACTATTTTAAGCATGACTGCAAGCAGTGTTCTTATGAGCAAGCAATTTCTTTGTGAAAGCTTAGCTTATCTACTGTGACTCCATCTTGGGCCTAGGTCCTGACTACCTGTCTAATATTCCTATCTCCTATCTCAATCTAAGACTCTAAGTTTTTTCCCCAAACATTTTCTCCTGCATCACTGGCAACCTCTTCTCCCATTGACTTTATTTGTTCTATCAGACTAGTTATCTTCAAAAAGTTTGTCCTTTCAGTTTTACCTGAGCGTGATTTCATTCTCTAGACATCATGTGTTCAACAAGTTCTTATGAAGGGCCAACTCTGTGAGTGTTAGTAGGGAGAATATAAAAACTTAAAAGACACAGTCCTAGTTTTCAGAAACTTCAGAAGCTCCAGTTGCATTATACAGAGCAGAGAACAAGGACAAGAACCAGGGTGGAGCAAGAACAATGGCCTCTGACTGGGGGAGTCAAGGAAAAAATTTTAGAAGGTGATTTTTGATCTGGGTTTTAATATTTATTTATTTTCTTAGAGAGATTTTTTTGCAACAGGGTGCATGCACTCGCCAGAGACACAGGAAGAGACGGAGAGAGGGAAAGTGAGAACCCCCTGCAGGGTGGATGGCCATGCTACAATTCCTTCTCCTCCATTCTCCTCTAGGGATTTGGGGCATGCATTCCCACACGCCTGGTATGAGTTTCAAGTCGTGGGGTATGGTACTCAAACCATGGTCAATCATGTGAGAATCCAGCACCTTAACCACTACACACCTGCTGTCCCCTTGATCTGGGTTTTAAAGAATAACCAATGAAAGAAGAGAAGGGATAGCATCTGCTAACCAACATACAAAGAAAAGCAAGGCAATGTGCAAACACATGGCATATTTTGTGGAAATGTTTTGAAACAGTCACCTCCAGAATGGTAAATCCCAACCTCATGGCATCAAAGTACAAGCATTATTATTTTTTTTTTTTTAGAGGTTTTTGTTATCGGGTGTGTGTGCTTGCCAGAAAGACAGAGAGAGACAGAGAGACAAAAAGCAAGAAATCACCCCCCCCCAGGGGGATTGGCCACCCCCCAATCCCTTCTCTTCCATTCTCCTCTCAGGATCTTGGGCACACACGCACACATACCCAGTATGAGTTTAAGCCACCGGGTCCAGGACTCAAATAGTGGTCGACTACGTGGGAGTGCAGCGACAGAGCCATTATGCCAACTGCTGGTCCCAGTACCAGCACATTTAAGCTGAGCAGAGCCAAAGAGCAAGATCTGCACCCACTAAGAGCAATGGCTTTATTCTCCGGGGCCATGCACAGCTCACTACCTAGGCAGCTTTCAGCTAGGCACATGGTTCCGTCTCTCATGGCGGCCTTTGGTCAGCATGGAAAGTCTAGGTTCTACTGTGGCTCCTTTGACATGTCACCTAAGTGTCTTCAACTATTGGAAGAACTGCCAAGTGAAAGAGAGAATTCCCATTTTACATTCATATCCAGAGGAAAAGCTAGACCCAATAAATGAAAGTTACAAGGAGGCAGCCTAGAACTGTGGGTCAGAAAAGTAGACATTTCTGGGCAGTGCCTAATTATGTTTCAGGGAAAAGGAAATGTTTCACAGCACACCTTGGTTTGGCAGAGTTTGTCAACGTTATTATTGGTTTTAGTGGAGATATGTTTAAGTCTGATTTTTTAATGACTTTCTCAAGCTGATAAAAGTGGTATTTTTTTTTAGAATTCCAAATAGATCCATTTTAAGGTCATCAAAATGACTTGCCCTGAAAAATGATAACATCTATATTTCATTGTCCTTGATAGACTGGGTAATAATATTTTCGACTTAGCTCACACCAAAAAAATTATTGAGGCCGTCATGGGGAGAAAAAAAATAAAGGGATAAAGAAGGGCCGCAAACGAGTTACAAGGTAAGAAGAGCGCTGATGAGCAATGGAAAGTGGCAGGCTTCTTCATGCTGGTGAGGAAACTGCAGTAAAGGGGAAGCTGTTGTCATCCAGAGATTAAAAATCTAACGCATTGAGAAGCCGTCATTAAATAAATAGTTCATTAAAAGTTTTTTGGGGGGAGAGGCTGGACCTGTAGTCCAGTGGTTAGGAGAACCGGATCCCACATGGCCCACCGCTGTTCGAATCCAGGGACCTGGGGCTGGAAAAACACTCCGGGCACATGTACACACATGCCCAAAGTACCAACAGGATGGAGAAATGGAGGATGGAGGAGAGGGATAATGGTGTGATCACACAACATAGTGTGTTGCGGGGAGACTTTCTCTGTACCCTCTGACAACTAAAAAATAAATAAATAAAAATAAAAATTGTTGTTAAAGAAACTATTCTCAAACAGCTGTTTCAAAGAAGATCAGCCCAAGAGGCTGAAAACATCTTTGCACTTTGCCCACTACTGGCAGTCAGATAGGGATGCTCAGGAGAGCAGGGTGGAAGTTCGTACACGACAAAGAACAAGCCAATTTTCCAGGGAAAATACATGAACAAGGAGGCTGAACAGACTTTACAGTAAGCTGTGTTGTTTGTTCATTTTTCTGTTTTCACTAGAAAGGGAAATCTATTCCACATTCACTGATACTCCCCCTGCAGTGAGACGTAGCTCTCTGTCTGCTTGACATATGGAGGGAATAAGGAAGGAAAAAAGGCTTGTGGTGAGAGCCACACCAGCAAGGCTTCATCCCCTGCTCAGCCAACACGCAGGGAGGGCCAGCTCGGCACCTGACGCTGTCACAGTGCATGCTGCACGCTGCACGCTGCATGCTGAGGAGTGCAATGCTGTGCTTCCTGACCCCACAGTCTACTGTGGTGAGCAGGCACAAACCAGCAGGGTGCTAGACTTGAAGATTTGATATTCCACCTCATTCTACCAAAACCAATCGAGAAATTTTACCAAACTTCACATAATATAGAAGTACAACTCTAATAATTGAGAATCAGATAAAAGGAAAATGTCACCTAAATGCAGGCTGTCCTTAACCCTGTTATTAGTTATTATAATTACAGGAGTTAGAAGTGAGCAACGAATTTGTCTATTAACTACACAGTGGTCAATACAAAAAAAAAAAAAAAACACATTCAGTTACAAGATCTGTGACAAGAAACAAACTCTCATTACACAGAGAAGTGTAAGCAATTTCTTTCTCTGTCTATAAAAAGGACACTCAAAAGATTTCCAAAATAACACATTGAGTATCTATTGAAATAATGGCTTCCACTTAAATAACCAGAAATACTGAATAAAATATGCTAAATAACACTTATATGTGTGTGTATAGCCTGAAGGAAAGGAAGAATAATATCCAGGTGTCAGAAATGGAGTGACTTTGAGTTGTTGAAGTATAGCATCCCATGTCCTAGGAAGACAAGTCTCAGAGTAGAAAGAGGTCTGGGATTCAATATCAACAAGAAGATGAGAATTGGAGCTACAAATGCCAGTCTTGAGATAAAAAAAAAAAATAAAAGTTGGATTTCATGTTGAAGAACAAAACTTGGAGCCCAGTTGGCATGCTGGTTGATACTGCTACTTGGAAAGCTGAGGGTACGTGGGAGGCCCAGGTTCAATTCTCAGCCTACCCTCAGAGTCAGATGCAATGGCATGGACCTGTGGTCTCAGCTACTCATGGGCTGGCCTGACATGGCACAGCAGCAATGCATCTAAAACCCATACGAAGGTTCTAAGTTTGCATCCCAAGGACTCCTTGCATATGCCAGGGTGTGTGCAAACCCGTGAAGCGAGACCAGCAGTGGATCACAGCATGAGGGCCCTGCTGGGTGTGGTGTTCTTGTCCATCTGTCTCTTTTTTATGGAAAAAAATGAACAAACTGTATCTACAAAAAACAGAACCTGGAAAGCAAATCTTCCATCTAAGTTATGGTTGGAAATAGTTTCCCATGTGATTCTGAAACCTTGGATCTGTGTCACATGACTTTGGAGACTTAGTTTTATACTGTCTAAGTTCCAAACAGCCAGAGCCAAAACACAGTTGCCAGGAACAGTGAAAGCCTCTGCTGACTGGATAGGTTCAGTTGTGAGACAGCTGCAGAGGGAAATCTCCACCCCTCTTCATGCTCTTCATGAAACAAGACAGAAAGCTAGGAAATAGTGTATTAATATTAAAAGCTCAAAGAATTAAATATTAGATTAAAGCAACTGAAATGCAAATTAGCAAATCTGAAGAGAAATCTAAGGAAATTGTCTAGAATGAAAGAAAAAAATTGTATTTTTTAAATTTCAATTTCTTTTATTCATTCAACCACATGTTATTTAGCTTGCAAAGTGAATATTCCAACATACATACTTCTCTTACCAGTCCAGTTGATAATACTATAAAGTTATTTTCAACAGATAATAACCCATTTCTTTGTCCCGTAAATGCCTTACCTCTCTACTTTTCTTCTTAATGTCCTTCCTCATACTCTACTTCTTCACCCACCCTCTTCCCATACTGTATCTGGTATTCACAATCATTTACTATGTTTCTATATCCTTTAGTCATTCAGTATCAGCCATAGAGTGTGGACATTCATTATATATTAAGTGGAGACATACAATGTCTCTCCTTCATAGCCTGGCTTGCTTTACCCAGCAGTAAATCTTCCCTATTCATCCACTTTCTGTCAAAAGCCAGGGTCTTGTTGTTTTTTATGGCTGAGTAGTATTACATAGAGTATATGTGCCACATTTTTTCAATCCATTCATCTGTTCATGGGCATTTGGTTGGTTCCATGTCTTAGCAATTATAAATAATCCTGCAATAAACATCAATGTGCAAGCACTTTTCTGATTAAGAATTCTTCTGTCTTTTGGGTAGATACCAAGGAGTGGGCTTGCTAAATCATATGGTAGTTCTATTTGTAGATCTTTGAGGAATCTCCATATTGTTCTCCACAGTGGTTGGACCAATTTACATTCCCACCAGCAGTGTAGGAGAGTTCCCCTTTCACCACACCCCCGCCAGAACTTGTCATTTTTTATTTTTTTAATCTTAGTCATTCCCACTGGGTTAGGTGGTATCTCATTGTGGGTTTTTTCTGTTTGTTTTTTTTTTTTTTTTTTTGGAGAGATTTTCACTGTAGGGTGCGTGTGCTCGCCAGACAGACAGAGAGAGACATAGAGACAGAAAGCAAGAAATCACCCCCCAGGGGGGATGGTCACGCCGCAATCCATTCTCCTCTCGGGATCCTGGGCATGCACGCACACGTGCCCGGCGTGAGTTTTAAGCCACCGGGTCCGGGACGTGAACTGCGGTTGACCACGTGGGAGTCCAGCGACATAGCCATTACGCTAACTGCTGGTTCCCTCTCATTGTGGTTTTGATCTGCATCTTCCATACAATGAAGAATGTTGAGCATTTTTTATATGCCTTTTGGCTATTCATGTCTTCTTTAGAGAGTGTTTTGTTGTTTTTTTTTTTCAACTCATTCTCCCATCTCCTAATAGGGTTGATCATCTTTTTGGGGGACAGCTGCCTGAGTTCCTTGTGTATTCTGGGTATCAGTCCCTTATCTGAAGCATAACTTAGAAAAATAATTTCCCATTCTGAGGGCTGTCGATTCACACTAATCACTGTGTATTTTGCCGTGCAGAAATTTGTTCTTCTTCATCTTCTTTTTCTTTCTTTTTTTTTTTTTTTTTTGATATTGCACATCACTCCTTTATTATACTGATCTGGAAAATTAGTAGTTATGTTCAAAATGAGTACTGGGCCCATGTGACAGGACCACACAACTGGGACACAGTAAAAGACATGCTTGAATGTGATTAAAAGGCACTTTGCTGCTGCAAAACAAGGAGGAGAAGTCTAAAATACACAGCAGGATACACTCCTCCCCCTTAGAGTCAAGGATCCTATCTGGTCTGTGTGAGGGATGACTTATCTTCTGACGACCACTGTGGGACCACTTCAGTCACCATCAGGAACTTCTTAATCTGATGTAATCTCACTTGTCTACTTTTGGGATTACTGAATGTGCTTTTGAGGTCTTATTTAAGAAGTCTTCACCAACTACAATTTCTCCCAGAGTTTCCCCAGTGTTTTCCAGCAGTAGTTTTATAGTTTGAGGTCTTAGGTTTAGATCTTTGATCCACTTTGAGTTGATTTTTGTCAATAGTGAGACATAAGGATTCAGATTCATCTTTCTGCAGGTGGATACCCAGTTTTTTCAGTATCATTTGCTAAAGAGGTTTTCCTTTTTTCCACTGGAATGACTGGTACCCTTTGTCAAAATCACTTGGCTGTATGCTTGGGAGTTTCTTACTTGGGACTCTATTCTGTTCCATTGGTCCACCTGTCTGTTTCTGTTCCAATATCATGCTGTTTTAATTACCACAGCTTTGTAGTATATTTTTAAGTTAGGGAGTGAGATGTCACCCACTCCACTCTTCTTGTTCAAGATTGCTTTGGCAATATGAGATCTTTTATGATTCCAAACAAATTGTATGACTGTCCTTTCTTTTTCTTTTCATTGTTTTTATATTAATTATTTATTTTGCATTCATTCACTGAACATCATCACAGCATACAAGATGCAGTTTCCCATCCAGAACACTGTATAGTGGCTTAGTCATACATGTTATCATCACAAATAATTTTCCATTTTTTTGTGTATAGATAGATATAAATATATAGATATATGGAGATATATGTATATATATATATATATATCCCCCATTTCTTACCCTCTGCCATGTCCCACCCTCCTCCCACTCTATCTCTGGTAACTGCAATTGCTTTCTATTCCTTCTTTTTTCACCCACATTTTATTGGTTAGCAAAATATCTTAATTGATCTAACTACTTTCAATAGCAAGTTCAGCTGATATATAAATATCTGTGAACAAATGTTTGACTTTAGGCATGAAACTGTTAGTAGAATGAATATACTATAAAATAGTACCTAGCTGAGGCTATATAGCTTACTGTGAACATTAAATAGATATCTTTTCATAAGTGTTTTTCATTTCGAAAAAGGCATTTTTAGCTCTAATAAATCAAAATCCAAAAATGTTGACAGAACTTTGCTTAAGACTTAAAGCCAGGAAGCATGTTAGGATTCTGTTCAAATAGTAGTTATCTGGATCTGTTGACAACTCAAGAGAAGGAAAAAATCCTTATCTCTGGACTATAAAGCATAAAAAAAGATCAATATTGTTTTAATCAAAAGCCATAAAATTCTATTGCATCAGCTCAGTCTCATGTACTTAATCTAACTTCTGTTGTGGTCCAAGCTTTCCATTTAAATTCTAGAAGATAATATTCATCTCTGAACTTGTCCCTACCATTAAATTGGCCCTTTTCTTAGATTTTTTTTTAACTCTTATTTTTGTGTGTCTGACTTTAGTTTTCCTGATATACCATTCCCTTCAGAACCTCTTGCAGAACTGGTCTGGTGTCAGTAAATTATTTCAGGTTTTGTTTATCTGAGAATGTTCTTGTCTCCTCTTCCCAGATGAAGGATAATCTTGCTGGGTATAATATTCTTGGTTGAAATCGTTTTTCACTCAACATTTCAAATGTATTTTTCCATTCTTTCCTTACTCACATTGTTTCAGATGAGAGGTCTGCTGCCAGCCTGATGGGATACCCTTTGTAGTTAACTTGTCATTTCTTTCTTGCCAGTCTAAGTACCCTGTCTTTGTCTGTGGTTTTGGTCAATCTGTGTTGGAGAAGATCTTCCTGCATTGATTTTATTTGGGGTCCTACGTATTTCTTGGATCTGAATCTTTGAATGCCCCTCTAGGTTTGAAAGTTTTCTTCCAGGATTTTATGGAATAGATTACCAATGTCCTTATTAGTCTCTTTACCTTCTGGGATACCAATTATCCAGATGTTCGGACATTTGATGGTATCTAGTATTTCTCATATATTATTCTCTTCTTTTTGGATTATTTTCTCAGTCTTTGTGGTGAAATTTTTTAGGCCAGCAATTCTGTTTTCTACATCTGAAATTCAATCTTCTGTATGATCTAGTCTGCTTTTAATACTTTCAAGGGAGGTTTTGATTTCCTGTATTACAGCCTTCATCTCTAACAGTTCTGTTTGATTCTTTTCTTATGGTGTCTATTTCCTCTTTCAGATCGTGCAAAATCATCTCCTGGAACTTCTTGACTCTATTCTCCTGCCTCTTCTGGAGTTTATTGTTTCCCTTCTCTTGCATCTCTGTTAACTTTGTTACTATAAATATTCTAAATTTTTTATCAGACATTTCCATGATTTCCATTGAACTGTCTGTAGCTGAAGAGTTATTCTTTTCCCTTGGAGGAATATGATTTCTCATATTTCTTGTGACCCTGTGGTGATTTCTAGTCATCTGATGGATGGTGAATTTATTCCTAATTCTTGAAGTTCAGTCTGAGTGTTCAGGAGCAAGCAGGAGGAGATGATCTACAATCTCTTTGCTGTTCTGTTTTTATCCCTTTGTGCAGCAGAGTGGGTATTGAGGAATATGTTAACCCTAATAGTATTTGGATGTTTGACTATGGTTCTCTTAGATCAATCTAGACACTCAGTGAATGGAGATTGAGCAGCAAAGTGATGAAGTAAAAGAAAAAGAATAAGAAAACAGAGAGAGAGAGAGAGAGAGAAACAATGAAAAAACTTAATTTCTTAAAAAAAATAAAAACTGTCCAGTGTGAAATTACTACTTCTCAGCAGCAATGGTGGTGTCTTCTTCTGAAGGACTGCCCCTTGCCTCTTAAAGAGGGGAGGAGGAAAAAGGATTATTAGCAAAATAATGGAGGATCTGAAAGCCAAGAGAATACTTCACCTTAAAAAAATTTAAAAAGGAAAAATTATTTTAAAAAAGTGAGAAGACAGAGAGAAACAGGGAGGAGAGTAAAGAGGCACACTACCACTAGAGTTTGGGGGCTGGAGGCTGAATTATCAATAGAAAAATAGTAACTTCTCTTATTCCCTGAAATCACTAGTTCTCAGCAGCAATAGAGCTATGATAGTCTTTTCTAGCTGTGTGAAAAATGTCTCTGGCACTTTGATTGTGATTGTGTTAAGTATGTAGATTCATTTGGGTAGATTTGCCTTTTTGATTATATTAATTCTTTCAAGTCAGGTGCATGGGATATCCTTCCACATTTTTGTGTTATTTTCCTTTTGTTGTTGTTGTTGTTGTTTCTTGTAGTTTTCCTTGTGGAGGTCTTTAACTTCTTTGGTTAGATTTATTCCTAGGTATTTTATACTTTTTGTGGCTATGATAAATGGAATTACTTTTTTCAGTTCTATCTCAGTCTGCCTGCTATTCATATATAGAAGTGCTACAGATTTCTGTATGTTGATTTTGTATCCTACAACTTTACTGTATTCATGTATTACTTCCAGGAATTTTTTCATGGATGCCATTGGGTCTTCTATGTATACAATCATGTCATCTGCAAATAGAAATAGTTTCACTTCTTGTTTTCCCATTTAAATGCTTTTATTTTATTCTTTTTTCTGATTGCATTGGCAAGGACTTCCAGTACTATATTGAAAAGGAGTGGAGAAGGTGGGCTTGTCTTGTACCAGATTTTAGTGGAAAATCTTTCACCTTTTCTCTATTCAGGATGATGTTCACTATGGTTTTTTTGTTTGTTTTGTTTTGTTTAGAGAGGTTTTTTTGTTGGGTTTCTTTTGGTTTTTTGGGTTTTTGTTTTTTGTTTTTTGGTTTTTGGTTTTTTTGCTATAGGGCGCGTGTGCTCGCCAGACAGACAGAGAGAGACAGAGAGACAGAAAGCGAGAAATCAACCCCCAAGGGGAATGGCCACACCGTAATCCCTTCTCCTCCATTCTCCTCTCGGGATCCTGGGCACGCACACACACACACCCGGTGTGAGTTTAAGCCACCGGGTCCGGGACATGAACCGTGGTCGACTACATGGGAGTCCAGTGACATAGCCATTATGCTAACTGCTGGTCTCCTATGGGTTTTTCATAGATATCTTTTATTGTGTTGAGAAATGACCCTTCTTTGTAAATTTTGCTGAGAGTCTTGTTCATGAAAGGATATTGTATCTTATCAAATGCTTTTTCTTCTTCAACTGATATGATCATATTGTTTTTCCCTTTCTTTCTGTTAATATGGTGTACTACATTTATGGTTTTACATAAGTTGAACCAACCTTGCATCCCCGGAATAAAGCCTACCTGGGCATGATATATAATCTTCTTTATATATTGTTGGATATGACTGGCTAGTATCTTGTTGATAATTTTTGTATCTATATTCATCAGAGATATTGGGCTATAGTTTTCCATCTAAGGATGATAAGATAACATCCTCATCTGTTTTAAGGATAAGGGTGATGGAGGCTTCATTGAATGAATTTGGGGAGTTTCACCCTTTTGGATCTTTACTTAAAGTTATTTAGCTTGAGCAGAATGGGGGTTAACTCTTGTTTAAAAGTTTTGTAGAATTCAGAGGTGAAGCCATCAGGACCAGGTCTTTTCTTTGTTGGGCAGTTATTTATTACTGATTAAATATTCTGGCTTGTTATGGGCCTACTCAGACTTTCTATATCCTTCTGGCTCAATCTTGGTAGACTTTATGTGTCCAGGAATTTGTCCATCTCATCCAGATTTTCTTGTTTGTTGGCATATACTCGTTCATAGTATCCTGTCATGATGTTTTATATTTCTATTATGTCTGTTGTTATATTGCCTGCTTCATTGCAAATTTGATTTACCTGATTCCTTTCTCTTTTCTTAATAAGTCTGACTTAATGGTATATCAATTTTGTTTATCTTTTTAAAGAACCAGCTTTTACTTTCATTTATTATCTGTATAGTTTATTTTCTATTTTTTATTTCTGCTCGGATCTTTATTTCCTTTCTCCTTGAGTTTTGGATTTTTTTTTCTGTTGCTTTTCCAATTCTCTGAGGAATAATGTTAGGTGATCCATTCGCCTTCTTTCTATCTTCGTATGTGAACTAATTGCTATGAACTTCCCTCTTATAATTGCTTTAGCAGTGTCCCAAAGAGTATGGAAACTCATATCCTCATTGTCATTGGCCTCCATGAATCCTTTTAGTTCATCTTTATTTCTTCAGTAGCTGTGAAGTCATTAGGGAGTAGGTTATTTAGTTTCCATGTATTTGTGTGTGTGTGTGTTGGGGGGTGTTGTTGTTTTGGGGGGTTTTTTGAGAGGGTTTTGCTATAGGGTACATGTGCTCGACAGAAAGACAGAGAAACAGAAAGGAAGAAATCACTCCCCTAGGAGAGATGGCCATGCTACAATCCCTTCTCCTCCATTTTCCCCTTGGGAGCTTGGTCACACACACGCACATGCACCCAGCATTAGTTTAAGCCACCGGGTGTGGGACTCGAACCACAGTCAACTATATGGGAGTCCAGTGACATAGCCATTATACCATCTGCTGGTCCTGTATTTGTGTATTTTTGAAAATTTCTCTTGAAATTAAAATCAAGTTTAATTCCATCATGGTTGTAGAAGATGCTAGATACTTTTTCTTTTTTTTAATTTATTTATTTTTTTTACCTTCAATCACATTATTTAACTTACAAAGTGAATATTTCAATATGTGAACATTTCTCCCCATTCTAGTTGATCAAAATATCTTCAACAGATAACACCACTACCTCCCTGTCCCATCAATGCTCTGTCTCCATATCCCTCCTCCAAATGTCCTTCCCCAGGCCCCCCTCCTCCACACACACCACATCTGGCAATCACACCCATCTCTTGTGTTTGTACATCCTTTAGTCAGTCAGTTTCAGTCATAGAGTGCGGACACTCAGTATATATTAGTGGGGACATACAATGTCTCTATGCCTTTGAATCTGTAGAGGCTTGCTTTGTGCCCTATCATATGGTCAATCTATGAAAAGGTTCCATGTGGGAGTGAGAAAAAAGTACATCTTGTGGTTTTGGGGTGGAAAATTCTATAATGTCTGTTAAGTCCATTTGATTTATGGTATCTTTTAGATCCTTTATCTCTTTACTTATTTTTTGTCTAGATGATCTGTCTAGAGGAGATTGTGGGGTATTGAGATCTTCAACAGCTAGTGTGTTGCAGTCTATCTCTCCTTTTAGATCTGTCGATCTTTGCTTCACATATTTAAGTGCTCCAGTGTTAGGTGCATAGATATTTACAAGCATTATATCTTCTTGATGGATTAGCCCTTTTACTACAATATGGTATCCTTCTTTGTCTCTTCGAACAGTTTTTGTTTTAAAGTCTATTTTGTCAGAAATTAGTATTGCAACTCTAGGTCTCTTTTGATTCCCATTTGTATGGAATACCTTTTTCCAGTCCTTCACTTTTAGTCTATGTATGTTTTCATCCATGAGATGTGTTTCTTGTAGGAAACAGATAGAAGATTTCTGTTTTTATTATCCATTTGGCCAGTCTGTGTCTCTTTATTGGAGAATTTAATACATTAACATTCAATGTTATTATCATTTTTTCTGGACTTGTCCCTACCTTTAAGTTGGCCATTGTCTTGGTTGTCTTGGTTATTTCTGGTTGCTCATTCTTTAGTTTTTCCTGGAACAGGACTCTCTTCAGAGTTTCTTGAAAAACTGGTCTGGTGTTGGCAAACTATTTCAGGTTTTGTTTGAGAAGATTAGATATAATAATTTTGGTTAAACTTGTTTTCTCTCTTAACACTTTTGATATGTCTTCCCATTCTTTCCTTGCTTGCATTGCTTCCATTGAAAGGTCTAGTGTTAGCCTGATGGGATGAACTTTATAAGTCACTTGTCATTTCTCTCTCTTGCCAATTTTAGTATCTTGTCCTTTTTTTGAGAGAGGTCTTTGCTATAGGGCAGTGAAAAACTCCCTGGCATGTGTAAATGATGGTGGGAGGAAAAAAAGTCTAGATGGGATTTTGATTTACTGGGTTTGGATTCTGTAGTCTCCTACTGATTAGATCTATTATCTTTATTTTTGTAACAGTCTTATTTAATGGGATATAAGATTTGGTCTTTCTCTGAGAGAGACACCACTAGCTTTAACCCTCCAATTCACACATATATATTTTTTCTTTTTGGAGAGGTTTTTGCTATAGGGTGCATGCACTCACCAGAAAGACAGAGACAGAGAGACGGAAAGTGAGAAATCACCCCCCAGGGAGGATGGCCATGCCACAATCCCTTCTCCTCCATTCTCCTCTCAGGATCTTGGGCATGCATGCACATGCACCCAGTGTGACTCTAAGCCATCAGGTTCAGGATGCCAACCATGGACAACTACATGGGAGTACAGCAACATAGCCATTACGCCAACAACTGGTCCCAAGTATCTTGTCTTTATTTGTAGGTTTCGCCAGTCTGGCTAAGATATGTCTTAGGGAAGATATTCTTGGGTTAATTCTATTTGGGGTCCTTTGTATTTGTTGAGTCTGGATGTGTAAGTGTTTCTCTAGACTTAGGAACTTTTCTTCAAGGATTTTAGGGAATAGAGTTTTCCATGCCCTTACTAGTTTTTTCACCTTCTGGGTGATGTTTGGACCAATTATTCTGATGTTTGGACATTCAATGGAATCTAGTATTTCTCATATATTATACTTGTGTTCTTTTGTTATTTTCTCTATCTTTTTGGTGTTTTTTTCTAGGTCAGAGGTTTTATCTTCTACATTGAAGATTCAATCTTCAGCATGGTTTAATCAATGTGTAATACTTTCAAGAGAGGTTTTGATTTCCTGTATTATAGACTTCATCTCTAATAGTTCCATCTGATTCTTTCTCATAGTGTCCATTTCTTCTTTCAAATTGTGGAAGGACTTCCTCATCTCCTAGAGTTTGCTGTCTCTTTCCTGTTCCAACTTGTAGAGTTTTGTCACCATGAATGTTTTTCTTTCACTGACATTTTGGTAACTTCTGTTTTTTCAAGAGATGGAGGTCAGTTATTATGTTCTTTTGATGAAGACATATTTCCTGGGTTATTCAGACCTACGGCTCTTCTTCTACTTCTAGCCATTGGGAGACAAATTCACTTTTGGATACCGTTTTGGAGAATGTTTCTTTGACTGGGAACAAGTGTTTCCCTTTTGCTGTGGACTGATATGTGCCAAAGTTTCTCTTCAGCTGTGTTTAGCAATGTGCTCCCACAGGAGAAGACTTATATTCAGGTGTCTGAAGAGCAGTTTCTCCTTTTTCGCAGGTGGTTCAGTAAAATGGAAGATCCCAGGTACCTTCATGACACTAAGATATTTGAAAAGTGTTATTCTAGATCTGTCTAGTCCCTTTGAATGGGTGGAGGATAAGGAGAAGATGACAATATAAGAGGGAAGAAAAAAGAGTATGAGAGAGAATAAAGAAAAAGAGGTGCACCACACACCAATGTGGCATACGATTTCTCCAGGGGGCTGGAAATGGAAGATGGAAGTGGGCTCCACTGGAGACCTGGAGGCTGTCCTCAGGGGTAAGGAGAAGTAAGAATTTAACAAAAGAAGGAAGAAGAAGAAGAAAAATAAAAGCAGAAGCAGCCTACCTTTCCTACGGTGCGGGTGGCTCTGAAGTTGGGGAAGCTGGGCTGGGGTCAGAACTGGAACTAGTGCCAGGTCCAGTGACTGGCCCTGCCTCAGTGTCCCTTACTGGCCAGGAGGCTGGAGATAGAACTGGGCTCTGCTGGAGAGCTGGGACTGTCCTTTCCTATGAGTGGAGGGGGCTGTCCTTGGCTACGGGGGCTCTGAGGTTGGGAAAGCTGGGCTGGGGCTGGAGCTGGAGCTGGGGCCAGTCATTGGCCCTGCCTCAGTGTCCCTTACTGGCCAGGAGGCTGGAGATGGGGAAAGAAAAACATTAATAAACTGACTTGGATGATTTTAACTAAGAGATGTAAAGAATATGTTAAGATTATTTTTATTTTTTATTAAACAAAAGCCACAAATACCGAAGAGTTATTTCAGAAAGAGAGAGTAAAATTGGCAAAAGATAATATTCAAAAAAAAAATTCAGAATTTTCTAGAAAAGATATGTCTTCATATTTAAAATGTCAGGTAAGTGCATCAACATACAATGTAGTGCAAAATATATTGCAGAATATCAAAGTTGTAGAGAAATCTAGCAGTTTCCCAGAGAGGAGGGGGGGGGGGAAAAAGAGACTGTTACATATTAAAAAAAAAAAAAAAAAAGGAGGAGGAAGGGAAGTAGAGAGTAATGCCTGATATGCGTGAAAAGGGGTTTTACAAATGAAAGCAAGGACTTTGTCAATTTAATGTGAACTAAATTTGAAACTTGATAAAATGGGAAATTGTCTAGAAATTTTTGAATTTCCAATACTGACCTAGAAGAGATTCTAAAAATCTCAATGGATCAATAAATATGAAAGAAATTGAGCCTAGAGTTTTTAAAAAGTCACCCCTTTCCAAGGAGCCAGAACCTTATAGTTTTGTCAAGCTTAAGTGTACAGTCTCTATCTTTTATAAATTCTTCCAGATAATTAAAACAGAAAATGTTATTTAATTTATTCTATGATGTTATTGCAATACTTATTCCATGCCAAGAATTAGGCAGTACAAGAAAAGGGAAATTATAAGCTGGTATCCCTTCTGAACATGGATGCAAATTTTTTCAATTTACTGAGATAAACAAGTCCAACTTCCTATATAAATATAAAAATATATAAAAATGTAAAATGTAACAATGTAAAAATGTAAAAATGAAGAAACAGGAAGAAATAGAAAGTGGTATTGTGTGTTACAAATCACTGGGGAAGGACGGTACTTCCATGCAGCTTTGGCGTTTTAGAAAAAAAATGCAAATTATAGCCTTCTTTCAGATAAGAAAAACTTAAATGGGCTAGGAAACTAAATGTGGAAACTAAAACTGCAAACCTATTAAAAGACAGTACGAGTTAGGATGGGAAAGTTTTTCTTAAGTTGCCCAAAAAAGCATAAGAGAAAGATTAATATATCTGACTACATAAAATATGTAAATGGTTGAACATCAAGATATACTCCAATTTACTCTATAACTTCATTTATACAAACTTTAAATTATGCAAAATTAGTCTTTGATGATTAAAATCTGAATAGCAGTTATCTTGAGAAAGGGGTGGGTGGGTACTGAATAGGAAGAGCTGGGCTAAGGAAGGAGTGGGTGGATAATGATTAGAGAGGTGGGGGGCGGGGGTCCCTCTGGGTGTTGGTGAAATTCTTTCTTCTGATCTGAGTGATGATTACACATTCTGAAAATTCTTTAAGCTGTACATCTATGTGCACACTTTCCTGTATGTACACTAATTAAATTTAAGTCTTAATATAGATCATCTAAACATGATTAAAATGCAGTGTTTGAATTTGAAATAGATATAAAGGAAACTTGGTATACAGAATCTATACTTTTGTAAAACTTATATCGAACTGAAATGATACATCATTGAACCATAATACTGATAAGAACTTTTAGGACCTCAAATGTCAAGAGTTAAAGTAGAGAAAACTGTATTCTCATATGAAGCCAGAGGAAAAAATAAACTGGTTGGAACATCCTGGGGGGTGGTTTACTATTAAAATGGAAAGTCTGGGAGCCAGCAGGTGGGATAATGGCTAGGACGCTGGACTTCCATAGGGCCAAACACAATTCCTCTCCTGGACCCAGAGGCTTGAAACTCACACCAGGCATGTGTATGTGCATGCCCCAAATTCTGAAGGTAGAAAGGAAGAGAAGGGATTGCGATGTGGCCATCCCCTCATGGGGTGATTTCTCATTTTCTCTCACTCCATCTATCTCTGTCTCTCTAGCAAGTACATGCACCCTATAGCAAAAATCTCTATTAAAAACAAAACAAAACAAAACAAAACAAAACCAGGGACCAGCAGATGGTGTAAAGGTTATATCACTAGACTGTCACATGGCCAACCACAGTTCAAGTCTCGGACCTGGGGGTCTGAATGAATGAAATTCATTCCAGGAGCATGTGTGTACATGCCTAAGACCCTGAGAGGAGAGTGGAAGAGAAGGGATTGTGGTGTGGTCATCCCCCCAGAGGGTGATTTCTTGTCTTCTGTCTCTCTGGTGAGCTCACATGCCCTACAACAAAACTCCTTCTTAAAAAAACTCTGAAAGCCTGGAGACCAGCAAGTGGCAATGTGATTAAAACACTGGATTCCCACATGGCCGACCGTGGTTCAAGTCCCGGATATTTAATCTAATCACTTTTCCTCTTTCTTTTGCTGTCTCTCTCTTGTGAGAGCATGTGTCCTGTGGCAAATTAAATAATAATAATAATAGATAAGATTAAACAAATAATTCTAAAACTTTAAAAAAAAACCTGAAAATCTGTATTCCTTACAAATCAGCAATTTCATTTCTGCATATTGCAATAGAGTGTTAGTGCTTAAACTGCACATTGTAACTCGTGAAGTCCTTTAATCCATTTCATGTATTATAATCAGGTTTTTCTTTTTTTGTGAAATAAAAATAATATAATACTTGGAATAGAAAAGCGACAAAACGCTAGTCTACAGATAGCTGCCAGTTGAAGATGCATGCTCCCCGGACAAGCGAAGAAACCAAAGAGTCAAGCTTTTTCTACAAGTGAACTTGTTCATGGGATTGCTGAAATTCTGAGGCTGTCCTTAGAGCTGCTTTAGTGCAGAGAAAGCACACCAGCGACTCTGACTGATGACCACGGTGTTCATTTTTATTTTTGTTTCTGTCTTTGGTTTTTGGTTTTTTAAGAGAGATTTTTGCTATAGGGAAAGTGCACTCTCCAGAGAGGCAGAGAGAGAGAAAGCTAGAACTCACCCTCCAGGGGGATGGCCATGCCACAATCCCTTCTCCTCCATTCTCTCGGGATTTGGGGCATGCACAGACGCGCACCCAGCATGAGTGTTAAGCCGCTGGGCCCAGAACTCGAACCGTGGTCTATTACGTGGGAGCCCAGCGATGTAACCATTACACCACCTGCTGGTCCAGACTATGGATTTTTTTTTAACATTAGCATGTAGCAAAATGAAGTTGGTGAACCTGCGTGCATCTCCAATATTTTTTCTGAAATTTTAATTTTAATAAAAATGATACCAAATGCCTGCCCAAGGTGTTTAAATCCACTTATTTTTCCAGTGGCTTTATGCGAGAATTCTTCTACTTGGCCGTTTTCTGGCATGCCAAAGTCTAGAACCCCAGCTCTGCCCCATACTTCTGCCACTCCAAGGACCTCAGAGTCAAAGCTGGCTCTCTAACCCTGTAGTGACCTACGTAAACCGGTCCTCCACTAGTTCTCCCACGTATTCAGTGGATTTATGTTGAGGAAGTTGGGGCATACAGGGCAGTTAGCTTGATTTAATTCCATGATGAATCCCTTTCAACAATGCATATCATTGTTCACAAGAACACTGCGACAGGGGTAAATGAATTATTGCGGATTCATCATTACTGTGAAAAACAGTCCAGGGGGTGAGTCAAAGGCTGCATCTCATTCCAATGTGATAACGCATGAATACTGTACTAAGTAATCTCAGTAGGCAAGCATTTAGATGGATCAGCCCCATAGCCCAGTGGTTAAGAAATCCAGATCCTGGGAACCAGCAGTTAGCATAATAGCTATGTCGCTGGACTCCCATGTAGTCGACCACGGTTCGCGTCCCGGACCTGGTGGCTTAAAACTCATGCTGGGCACGTGTGCATGCGTGCCCAAGATCCCGAGAGGAGAATGGAGAAGGGATTGCGGCATGACCATCCCCCCTGGGAGGTGATTTCTCACTTTCTGTCTCTATGTCTCTCTCTGTCTGTCTGGCGAGCGCACGCGCCCTATAGCGAAAATCTCTCCAAAAAAAAAAAAAAAGAAAGAAATCCAGATCCTATGGGCTGATCGCAGTTCAAATCCCAGTTCCTGTGGCTTGACAAACACACCAGACATCAGATACGTGTGCATGCATGCCCCCAAATTCTACCGGAATGGAGAAATGGAGGAGAAGGAATTAGGACAGGACATGACCATGCTAGATTGGTGGGTGTTTTCTCACCCTCTTTCTTCATCTCTCTCTCGCTCTCTCCAGTAAGCGCACGTGCCCTATAAAATAAAAATCATTTTAGAAAGAATTTAGAAAAACAAAGGACAATGAAGGACACATGCCATCTAAAATAAAAATCATTTTAAAAAGAATTTAGAAAAACAAAGGACAATGAAGGTCTGGAGCCCCCGTCAATTAATAGCTCACTGGCATGGCTGTAAAAAATAAGAATAAAACAAGGTTGGTATTCTAAGATAGGATTTATACTTAACTCTGACTCACTCTCATTGTATCTAAACTTAAGTTTACAGTCTAGAAATAGATGTCTATATACTGTCTAAAAGTTTAAATGCCTTGTAACTTTTATGTAAGAAATGTTGAGCAGTTAGGAATCTATAAAGCTGTAGAAGATGAAAAATGGATTCTCCAGTTACATAAAAACTACAAGGTGAATTTTAAGATCAATCCACAAGCCAAAATAACTTCAATGTTATCAAATATTTTTAAACATTTATCGAGCCGTTAAGTGTTGACAGTAAGTATGGATGTAGCAAAAGTCCTGGTTTGGTCATGGTCTAGATTTCTACCCATTGACAAGTTGCTTTCCATTTCCAACATCCATAAACCTAGAGGTCATTAACTCAGCCTTTACCACTGTGCAGATGCAGATGCTGAAGTCCAAGAGCTGGCATGGCGTTCAAGGCCACACAGGTAGGGAGGCCAGAACCGGTCCTTGCTGCCTGTCCTGCTATGAGCTGTACCACATACCTTCTCAGAGGTGACTGAGCAGGACAGAAATGGAACCCACTCGAGAACAGCGCAGCATACCTATTCAGCCTCGAGTGTGTCTAAAAAGGAAAACAAATGTTAACGATCAGGAGTGAAATGCTCTATTCCGGTCCTTAAAGGCAGTAAGTCCTCTGTGCCATTGATCTGTGGTTCAGTGAGTCTTCTTCTTAATCTGCCAGGAGAGTAAAATAGCATTTGATGCAACACAGTTCTTCTCTCTGAATTTGCAAAACCACGCTCTGAGAACGTTCTAGTTTGCTGTTCATTTAACTTGGCTTTAACAGAGTTTTATATGGTACATAGGATTATAAATCCCATCATATTTCTACCACGAAGATCCTTGCTTTTATTTATTCCACATTTATGGCTAAGTGGCCATGATCCCTGCGTGTGATTTTCCCTGCTATGAACCCCGCGTGTCAGGAAGCAGTGACTGCTACTGATTCCCTAACTTCTGCTGGTTGTGTAAACTCAGGGTTCCAAATGCTAACGCCTTCAGGAACTGAGCAATGACATGACACTTGAAGTGACAGTCTGGAGTGGTGAGGGCTGAGCAGGCGCCATTTGTTTTGTTCTGCGTGGATTTTCAAATCATGTAGGATTCTAACAGGAGTACGGAGAGAACACCAGTGAGCAATTAGCTAAGATCTTAAGGAAGAAGGGAAGAGAAACTGAAACTGAGTCGTTTAAAGATGGCGGTCCTGCTTTCTTTAGACTAGGATGCCAGTCAAGTACAGAGGGACAAGTCCCAGCGGAGGGGCACCATTCACGTTAGCAGTGTCCATGGGGGCTAAGCTCAGGCCACCTTGATAATCCACAGCTCTTTACACCCCAGTTCCATGGCTCTCCTGCCCCAGCTTGACCAAAACGACCAAACCGTTTTTAGCCACTGCTACAGTTTGAATATGCCCCCCTAAATTCATGTGCTGAGATTAACAGGACTAAACCGGCGAAACTTAATCCAGCTACGGTGTTGAAAGGAGTTTTGGGGAAGAGCTCAATGAGCAGGTGAGGGCAGGTCTCCCATGTTCGAGGCCTGATGGTTTATAAGGAGAGGGAATAGAAGAGAGCCAGGTGGAAGAGAGCTACGTGGAAGAGAGTCACATGGAAGAGAGCCACGTGGAAGAGAGCCAGCTCTCACTGCAAGAGCCCACCACCGTCTCTGCTTCCGCCAGCCGTGAAGGCCAGCCCAATGGCTTTGCAGCCACCAAAATCATGAATTAAATAAATCTCTGTGGGGCACTAGGTGGCGTAATGATTAAGATGCTGGACTCCCACATGGCCGATCGTGGTTTGGGTCCCAGACCTGGTAGCTTGAAACTCATGCTGGTCATGTGTGTGTGTCCAAATTTCCAGGAGAAAAATGGGATTGCATTACAACTATCCTCCTGGGAGGTGACTTCTCACTTTCCCTCCAGCTCTCTCTTTCTCTCTCTCTCTCTCTCTCTCTCTCTCTCTCGCTATCATACAAGCACATCCTCCCTATGGCAAAACCCTTGACAATAAAACAAGATAAATATCTGTATCTGTACAATGCCCAGGCTCGCGTATTTCTGTTAGTCCTACAGTATCAGGCTGAGAACTACCTACAGTCCTTTTCCCGCACTTACTCAACCTAAGAAACTCCTTCACTCATTATCTTCAGCTGGGAGAGATTACCCTAAAACTGATGCCGCCACACAAGAACCCACTGAGGTAAGTGGTCGGGCCAAAAGTGCAATCCATGAATAAAGCAGATGGACTCACAGCCCTCCCGACATCCTCCAGTCCCAACCTGCTACCTCCTCTACAAGAGGAGAAAAGCCAGGTGTACAGAAGAAATCGCCAAGTCCCCTTTCCTTACTTCCTGGACAGGTGTTTCCCTAAGCTATGCTTCTAAATAACCAGTGAGCACGACAGCATCCTAGAGATGCTCTCTGAGGCTACAAGACAGCAAAATATCACTCCACCAAGAAAGGAGGTTGCTTCCCGGGCCATCAAAACTAAGTTCAGAATGAAAGACTACGGGGAGCAGTGTGAGAATGGGGCCGTCTGTCAGAGACTGGGCCTCCCCGAGGCCTGCTCAGAGACGCAGTTCAGGGGGTTCGAACAATCACACTCTTTTCATGGTTTTTTTTAACTGTAGAAGTTTCTATGGAACCCTGCTCGAATTCACAAGTTTCACACAATTCATATCCAAAGCTGATAGCTCCTAAGCTTGAAACGACAGCAGACAGAAAAGTAGAAAGTTACAGCAAGAGGGGCTCATACATCCAATTCTCGTTTTACAGACAGTGAGCCTTGGTGGTGACAGGCCACCTCGCGCCTCTCTCGCTTTGCACTCAGGCGAGGTCCCTCGTGGTCACACGTGAGCTCGGGATATCGCATTCACTCACTGCCACACTCAAGGGAAAGCGGCCACCTCCTCTGATGTTTCTCTCTGTGGTGTAAGAAAACCTTTCCCTGAAGCCTCCATCTCATAGGAAAGAATTCTGCCTAAATCAGTCACCAGAAAGGGAAGTAAATTCAGTGAGGCTGATGGAAATACTCAGTACTCACCCACAGACACTGCAGAGAGGCGCTTCGCTGAGCCCTCGGCCCTTGGCAGGAGGTTGTGGCCTTTTACCTTTTTCCTTTCACTTTTGCTGTCATTAAATAACGTGTGTTTTTTATTACGGAAAATTAAATTTCCAACCTAACACAGAACTAAAGAGTAAGAATACTGTAACAAACCCAATCCCACGAACCTATCGCCAAGTTCTACCATTAACTCACACCTCGTTTCCTTTCAGACACACCCACCTCCTCAGATTGTTTTAAAACAAATCTGATTGTCATATTACTCCCTCTGTAAACACACTACTTGGTCCACCATGTGGAAGCTACACATCTTTGCGAGATGAAGAGTCTTTAAAAACCAAACAATACAATTACCACATCTTTTTTAAAAGTAATAACAGTCTCCTAACATCAACAAATATCCTGTTAGTGTTCAAATTTCTCTAATATCTCGTAAATGTGTGTCTAAGAAGCTTGTAGAGTTTGTTTGAATCAGGATCTGAATAAGGCCCAAACATTCCAAGTACTTGATATGTCTTCTCAGCAGGATCAGTTGCAACTGAAAACTCCAGCTTTGTCACGGGAGGAGCAGCCTCCTGGGGACACAGAATCACATGCTGGATTCCCCAGGCCAACAGACCCATCCAAACTGCGGCTAATCTCCCCATAAGCTCCGTGGATGACAGTTAGTGTCTACATCCAGAAATGCGAGTTGGATTCAATCTAGCAGAACTTCATCCCTAGAAAAGCAAGGAATATTAAGAATTCAGATCTCTCAGGAAGAGCACATCACGGGGGGAATCATTAAAAATTGAATAGGGGACAGCATATAATGTATGTTCATTTTATTTCAGCAGGAACTTGCCTTTAAGAAATCAGTCATTAGCAAGAGATTAATAAAGATAGTGAAAAACCAGAAAGTTATAGCTCCCTGGTGAACAATACTCGTTGATTAAAATAAAATTTACAAGTATAAAAGATATTGTCTCCAACTTCTCTCTTCTTTATAATCAAGTTGCTTTTAATCTAGGCCTAGTTTTGGAAATTAGGTGGTAAATACTGGATATTGCTGGCTTTGTGGTTTTTTAATGGGAAAGGAGAGGGTAAACTACTAACAGAAGAAGCGATACGTGCTAAGGTTTTTCTGCTGTATATTAATTTCTCTTCTACTTCTAAAAACGATTTCCAGTAGCAAAGTAAAATATATAGATTTGATATGATTGGAAGAACATCAAAGCAAAGTAAAAAAGGTAAAATTCAAGAAATGAGAGGAGGAGGAAAGGAGAATAAATAGCAGAAATGTAGACTAAAGGGATTAATCAAATGGAAGTCAATAGCACCCTTACAGTTCAGTTACCTAAAGCATGCACTTTTTTTTTTAATAATAATAAAACTTTCAAAGGTTTTCTGTTCTCTTCCTCCATGTTTCAAACTTCTTTTTGTCCTCTGGGTAAAAGGGAGCTGAGGTCACAAGTCCAGAAAACATGCTGAGTGTTAGTGCAGCTTCACCAGGGCGGGGCCTGGAGGATGGCTTTTCCACAGGAGGTCTAAGGCAACGGTTCTCAATAGAGGGCAATTCTGTCCCCTAGGAAGCTTTTGGTCACATCCAGAAATGAAGAATGAAATCAACTGTTAGCACTCCAGAGATGGCGCTTTTGTCACCTAGTGGGTAGAGGCCAAGACAGCTCCTAAATAACCTATAGGGCACAGGATGGCCCCCACACAGTGAAATCTTACCCAGCTTAAAATGCCAATAGTGGGGCCAGCCAGTGGGGTGGAGGTTAAGATGGCTGGTCCCACATGGCCAACTGCAGGGTTTGAAAAACACGCCTGGCACAAATGCATGTATGTCCAATATCCCAAGAGGAGAACGGGGAGCTTTCTCTCTCTCTGGCATGAACCCTATAGCAAATTTTAAAAATAAAATAAAATAAAAGCCAATAGTTCAGGTAGAGAAACTCTGCTCTAGGGAACAGAGATGTAGCACAACTCAGGAGTACCAGCCCACCATGCAGCATTAACATGTACATGACAACTTCTCTCTTCTGTCCAACAAATTCTCCTTGCGGACAGAAGTCGGACTGCTTTTTCTTAGTCCTAAAAATCTCTTTCAGAGGGTCTAGGGTGAGTCACACCCACAGACAGTAACAGACTGTTTTGATCCATTTGCTAACAAGACCCTTCCTACATCCTGCCCTTGGGACAGAGTATCTTCTGGTGTACGTGAGCCCCCTTGTCTCTGTTTCAGTACACTCTTTGCTGATGCCTTCCTGAAACACAGACCATCCTTTCTAACCACCAGCCTAAGAATTCTAAAACCCACCTATGGCTTACAAGCCCCACCTCCAGATGTCCCAGCTTTTTAGGTCAGACAAATGGAAAACTCTTTTCACTAAATTCCAAATCTTGTCTCTCACTCTCAGAACCAAATAAAAGGAATCCCTGTATATAATCACCCTGAGAAATGCATGTTACCTTCCTCTGGGTCAGTCACACATATTCATGTCTAGAAATAAATGACATCAATTATTATTTCTGCAGAGTTGGTTACTTCTGTGGATATCTCTCCAGTTGCATTTCCTTGCCATCACCTTCACCACAATCAAAGTACGTACTTTCATATCTCACTTCTAGATTGCTGTGCCCTCCCCGCGGAGCTCCTGGCTCATGAAAGCACTGCAATGGCTTCTACTTTGCTTACCACGTGGCAGCTAGAATCCTTATGCTGACACCCAAGCTAATCCACCAGTGGCTGGTTCTTCACTGTCAGGATCTCACCTTTGGTTCCATAGCACCTTTGCTCCAGCCAATCACAATCTTTCTCCTTCTTATTTCCTTCACCTGGTTCAATTTGTGGGTTTTCTCTTTTCCCTTTGATGCTTTGATAAAGAATACATCGTGAAAGGACTCATTTTAATTGCTTCCATTGATGAGTAGGTGGAACAATGGCAGAGTTTACTACAAAATGAATGAACCAAAAGAAACTTAACCAGGCTCCTCCTAATATGCTGGTATATTTGGAAAATGGCTTATCCCCCAAGGGTTCATGTTTTTGAATTTGGTCCCCAGCGTGATGGAGCTTCAGAGGTAAAGCCTGGTAGGTGGTGATTGGATCATAGAGGTAATACTCTCATAAAAAATGAGTGATATTTCACAAGACACAGTGAGTTCTAGCTCTCATGAGAAGGGAATTGTTCTTGCAAGAGTGGGTGGTTATAAAAGAGAAAACTGCCCACAGCTCACTTGCTTTGCACGCATGTGTCCACCATCTCCCCTGCTTTCGCTGGGTGTTGTGATGTAAGCCGGCCTGATGTTTTGGACTTTCTAACCACAAAAGTAGTTAAATAAATCTATATTTTTATAAATTCACCCAGCCTCAGGTATTTCTGTAAGCAACACAATTGCCAAATAATATATATATACTGTGTCAGGAAACTGCAACTTGAAAACTGAAATAAAAGCTTTGGAGGGGTGACAAAAAATAAATTCAAGTAATCACACTTTTCCATTTTTCCAAAATATCTAATATTTAGAGATTTTCTTGCATGAAAATCTTGGTTTTGAAGCAAGGTAAATTAGGGAGATAGTTTAAATATTTTTTAACCCTGAATTTTTTATCTTAAAAATGATACTATAGATTTAAAAAGATGTGTTTATATATTGAAACTTACTGGTATAAAAAGGAAGATTAAGAAAAGTTATGAAAATTTTGGATTTACATTTTTTTTCCAGTGAAATCTATTACATAAGAAAGTTACTCCCTTATTTCAGATAATGCTAAGTCAATAACACTTCTAGTACAGGAATTGGAACTGTTTGGTTTGAATTTTTTTTAAGTGAGCTAAAAAATGAGCTCTGTTTGAAAATATTCAAAAAGTTGCTATGCTGAAAGAGGAATAGATAAACTTTCAAAGTTGCTCACAAGGGGAGGACCAAGAGAAATAGGCCCTTTCAAGGAATGATATTTTAGCTCAGCAAAAGGGAGAAGTCACGTAGCCACTCTGATTTTGAAGGTGCTTCAACAGTGTTTCACATCATCACTCAGTTAAGAAATTGTGCACTACGTCTCAGCCTCAGCGCTCCCTCCTGCATGAGCGCTGTTTTCTGTATATTCCGGCCCCACTACTTCGTATCTTGGTTTCTCTGACCCTCGGGATCCCAGTTTTTCTCAGCACCTAGGCAGCCCCCAGCCCAACACATGATACCTAGACACAATTTTATTATTTCTTTACTCAACTTTAAGAGCCTCCCCCCCATTGTCTACAAAACAAACATAACAGAGAAGGAGGAAATTATTGAAGATTCAGATCTCTCAGCATGACTTCCAAGGTCCTCCCCAATCTGCTAATCACTCCTCAACCTACTGCCCCCCAGATGGATAAGCAAAGATTTTTATGTAAACAAATCTCTGTCAGATTTTTTTTAACTTTTAGATAACACTAAAAGACTGACTTGGAGATTTTTTTTAATTGCCAAAGAGTTCATGTTCTTGCCAGAGAGAGAAATAGCTATAGGGAAGGAGAAAGGGAACCCCCCCACCCCCCCACCATGAGACATGATCACACCTCAAACCTTTCCATTTCTCCATCCTGTTGGGGTTTGGGACATGAACACACCTGTACCCAGGCCCTTCTCTTGGGCCTGGAATTTGAACCATAACCTGTATCCAGGCCCTTACTCTTGGGCCTGGAATTTGAACCGTAGTTACCCATGCGAAATCTGGCTTTCTTAATTAGTAATCTATGAGACTTACCCTATGGAAACGTTATAGACACACTGTACCCAGACAGTGAAAAAATAAATGTTGCTATAACCTCCCATAAAATATTTGTAGTTAAAGAAATGTTAACATTTAGGAGGATCTTTAACTGGAGCATGTTCATTGGATACTGATTAATGGACGATGACCCGCCTGGACAGAGGTTCCTAATGGTCGTGCAAAAACTGCTGTTTAACACGTGGTTAAAAATGCTGAGCTCATGTTCATCGCATCTGTAGATCTCTTGATGCTGAAAGGGAAAGTAAATACACCAATTGGCAGACACAGGGAACAAAGCCATGAGCTCAGAACCTGGATGGAACAAAAACAGAAGAAGTTCAACCAATTCCAAACCAGACTCGAAAAGAACAAGGCAGAGAGCTCGTAACATCAAGAAGCATTTGTGAGAAAGGCATAAGATTTTGTGCAGTTGCAAGCTTAGTACTAGTCACCATGTGACTCTCACCAAAAAAGGAGCTAATATGATCTTGGGTTTTATTAATAGACAGACTGTAGCTATAATAAAGAAGATAAATGTTCTGTTCTCTGCAACCTAAATGGCAAAGGAATCGGTGAGGTTCAGCTGGAAGAACGGAGGCAGATTGATTGTTCTCTTTAAATATTTAAAGAGGTGTCATGTAGAAGCAGCCCTCAGAAGTCCAATGTATAATGGGTGAAATATATGAGGAGATAAATTTGGATTTCTCCCTAACAGTGAGAACTGCCGTGAGAGCATAAGCTCTGCATTACCAGCCTGGAACATGCCCTGCAGGTTGGATTGAAGAGGTGATCAGGATGAATGGCAACTAGGTATTTTAATCCCTGAGGTTCTACAAATTTGGAGCAATCCCAAAAGTTGAAGGTCACTGGGGAAAACATGCTGATAGATTGAGCGGAACAGGGATCGGGGAAGGAAAGTTCCTCAAGAATGATGAAAGCAAAGTCTTGCTGTCTCTGAACAAGTTTTATCAGAGATGATGAATTGCATTTCCACACCCACTGGGAACAGAACCTAATAATAGGATTATAGGGGAAAGTTGATCTCATAGAAGTGAGGAGTAGAAAAGTCACCAGACACCAGGAAGGGCAGGAGGGAGGGAAGATAGGGAGAGTTTGGCCCATGGCTCGAAGTTAAAGTTAGACAGGAGGGACAAGTTACAGTGCTCCATTGCTTACAGGGTGACTATAGTTCACAGTAATGCATGGCATATTTCAAAATAGCTAGAAGAGAGGATTTGGGATGGTCTCACTACAAAAAAAAAAAAAAGAATTGTCTGGAGTTATGAATATGCTAGAAATCCCAATGTGATCGGTACACATTGCGTGTATGTACTGAAACATCACACTGTGCTCCATAAATATGTCCATGCCCACCAAAAATAAAACCTTTAAAAAAGAGAATCACGTACATGTCGACCAAAAATAAAACCTTTAAAAAAGAGAATCAGACTATAGGTTCCTTAATTCTTTGTGGCCAATAGAGGTAACCACACAAACTTACAAATTAAAGAAATAATAATGATTTTATGCTTAAATTTATATAATACAATAAATAACACATTTTATTGTGCTATCCTTATTGATCTTTTTTTAAAGTTTTGTCAGAAGCTGCATGGATTCCCCAGAGAGAGAGACAGAGAGAGTGAGAAAGCACCGTCCAGGGAGCATGGTCATGCCACAATCCCTTCCCCACTCTCCATGTGCTCAGGATTTGGAGCATGCACAAGCAGCCAGCCTGTTTTTCAAGCCACCAGGTCCAGACCTTGAACCACAAAGTCAGCCATATGAAACCAGCTGACTTAACCACCAGGCTACTGGCTGTCCTGATCACAAAACGTGATCACTTTTCTGCAAATTCATTTATTAGATAATCAGAATATTTCATTTTCAGTTATTATCATTGAAAGTCACAAAGGTAGCCTCTGACAAATAAAAGATTGCCAATTTTAGTAGTACTTAATTATAAACAAAGCTCTTTCTGCTTTTACAATCGATACCAGACTAGCAGATGTCGTAATGGTTACGTTGCTGGACTCCCACATAGTCGACTGTAGTTCAACTCCTGGACCCGGCTGCTTGAAACTCACGCCAGGCACATGTGCATTGCATGCCCAAAATCCTGAGAAGGGAATGGAGGAGAAGGAATTGTGGTGCAGACATATCCTCTGAGGGTGATGTCTCACTTTCTGTCTCCCTGTCCAGCCATATCCTCTGGGGGGTGATTTCTTGTTTTCTGTCTCTTTGTCTCTGATTTGATAGGCTGTGGCAACATCGAGATCAATTTCTGATAAGTTATTTTGAAATATAAATTTTATTATTAAGATTAGCTCTTACAGAACATTTTTTATAAAAATGTTCCATTCCTAATACAAGCCAGTTTTATGTAAGTCTGTATTTAATTTTACATGTAAATTAATACAATGCCATTTTAGTACCATTGTATTTTAGTGCAATTTCCTGTAACATTTCCTGAAACAGGTTGCGCGGAAACCAAAAGTGGTGTGATGAATTGAAACCCAATTTGTAACACAGTCTATCATGTATCCAGGTCCTGTTCCTCGTTAGTAACTGCTTCATCTGAAGGCTCCTACAAAAATACAAATGTTCTTTTCCATCAGGTGTGACACTCTTT
>NW_006159670.1:32120-33669 GCF_000334495.1 Tupaia belangeri chinensis
TTTCAATTTAATTTCCATTTCTAAATCGATGGATATTTATTTTTCAATATTAGAACAGCTTTCATTCCCAGCAATTCTAAACTCTGAGAATTATTTTTAAAACTCCGTGGTATGCCTTATTGTGGTGTCCAACGTGCATGACTTTGTGTTTGAGTTATTTACTAATGACCCTTACAGCCATGGAGCTCTCAGCTCCCATAGCAGCGCTCAGGCCAGAAGCCCCAGGACGGGCTCCAAGGACGATGGCAACCAGGGGTCGCAGCTGGTCCTGGTGCGGCTCCATGCCATCCCCTTCTCCTTCCTAGCTGCAGTCACCATTGCCAACTAGACCCGCACCCGGCTCCAACTGCCCTGATGCCACCGTGTCCCCAAATGCCACGTCCTCCCCGCCTTCCCAAGAGCATGCGTGCAAGGTTCTACGCTCCAGCGTACCTGTGGACCTGAGTCTGCAAGTGTCCACGCGTGGAAGAGCCATGCTCACGTGAGTGTTCTTGTCCCACAGGACTCCGCTGCAAAGCACAGGCACAGAGGCGCCCATGGAGCGTTAACTGAGCACAGGCTTCTGGAACAAGGCCTGCACCTGCTGCAGGGTGCCCCTGTGGGGCTGACCTGGGGGAGAGCAGTGGCAGAGCCAGGAATCCAGCAGCATGGGACGGTGCGTGCTGACACCCAGGTCGGCATGGGAGGGGAGGCGGCACTGCTCGGTATTTACCCACCCTGGGAAACACGGCCCTCGGCATTTCCTCTCCCCTTGCTGTGCCAGAGACTGAAATCTTGATTATAATTTCCCCTGCATGGCAACTTTGCTGCCTCTTAAAAAACAAACACACACACACACACACACTTACAACCTGCCTTTGTTCATATTAACAGTTGGAACTTTTCTCTTACTAGAGTGGAACCCAGGGGACCCGTGTGGCTGGGTTCTCTTCTCCGCGTGTGGCACTCACAGGCAGGAGGATGCCAGATCTGTTTAACCAGGATGGAGCTGGTCGGGGAGTTCAATGGAGGACCTGCTAGTCACCCTGCAAGAGACTTGCGCCCAAGAAAGCAGTTCTGAGTCTGTTTACTGCACATCTCAAGCTAAGTGAGCCAGGCAGCTCTGCCGTTGCTGTGTCCCCTAAATGCCCACAGTGGGGGGCAGACCTCCACCGCAGCCGTCCTCACCTGGAGTAATGGTCTTCCAGCTCAGGCTGACCCTGCCTGGTATTCTGACATAGGATCTGTTACTTTTATGATCTATGTTGTTTTTTTTTTTTCCACTTTAAAAAAAAATCTCTGTTCTTTCATAAATACATATTTACACATAAATATATATACACACACATATATATGCTTTATATATTATATACATTTTATACATAAATAGATGTATAGACTATCTATATAAGCTATTTATATAGATATATAGTTTGCTATAGGGCACACGTGCACTTAACAGAGAGAAACAGGTTGAAATCACTCCTTGGGGGATGGCACAGTCCCTTCCATTTTCCTCTTGGGATCTTGGGCACACATGCACACACACACACACACACACACACACACA
>NW_006159670.1:33680-40264 GCF_000334495.1 Tupaia belangeri chinensis
CCCCCCACCCCCCCCTGACATGTTTTTCAACCCGCCAAGTCCAGACTCAAACCACTTAGTCAGCCACGTAGGATCTACCACTTTCACCTCTACGCCACCTGCTGGCCCCCTTCTTTTTTTTTGAACAAAAGCCTAAATAAATCAAAGCCCTCCATTTTGAGTCCTACATATGTGTCTGGTGGAGAAGGAATATTTGTAAGTATTGAATAATACTTCCCTTTAATTTCTCCCTTTCCTTCTCAAGTTACCTGATTTAAAGCTGCTTCATCCTAGCTTGTTATTAGGCATTTTGTTTCTGAAATATTTCCCAGAACACATGTGCTTCCCGTGTGTGGGCCCTCCATCAGCTCCCTAACGCAGAGGTCTCCCCCACCGCGGTGCCGGGGCAGGGGCTGGGGGATGCCGCGAAGCCTCCCCCGTGCTGCTGTACTGTCCTGCGGCGTGAGCTGCAAGGTGTCCACCCTCAGGTCTTTATTTCTGGGTCTGATCAAATGCTCTTTACTCTTAACGGCTAGCACAATGTTTGAAAGGGAGAGAGTTGGGCTTGGCTCACAGAGAGCGGGGAAATATACCAGGTGCCGTGTTTGTGCAAATGGTAAGGCGGTGGGTGTTAGACACGGAATGAGCAGCCATCACGATGGATAGAGACACGGGGACACTAGAATGACATCGGAAACGTCTAGTCTGGAGCAATTCAGCTGCTCGTGTTCGAAAAGTGCCCAGAAGAAAACTGGGCCTGCAGCATTACAAGATTTCCAGACCTTTGAAGAAAGTTGAAGAGGGACGGCAATATAAAATGCCAGGAATGCTTGGTCTCGACACCTGCGCTGTGACAACCTGAGTGACCCCAGGTTGGCCGTTCTGTTTTCCAGCCCCATCCTCCTTTGCGAACAGGGCGAGCATACACTACACCAGCATCACTCTGCAGAACACACACCCTGGGAATAAGCTGTTCAGTTCAACCCAGAAATTAGCACTCAGCTAAAATGAGTTGTTTTATTTAAGTAGGTTCTCCATTGCCTTACCCTAATTACTATTCATTTACATCTATAAAATAATCGTTGGTAGCAGTTCTTTTTGTTTTCAGTCTTCTAGGGGCAAGTGCGCTCACCAGAAAGACAGAGCCAGAGAGAGGGAAAGTGAGAAATCGTCCCCCATGGGGCGTGGTCACACTGCAATCCCTTCTCCTCCATTTTCCTGTAGATATTTTGGGCTCACACACATGCACTCAATGTGTTTTTTAAGACACCGGGTCTGAGACTCGAGCCACGTAGTCAGCTACGTGGAATCCAGTCACCTTAAGCCCCATGCTACCTGCTGGCCCAGACAAGAGCATCTTTATGGAAACTAACCATCTTTAGTCACTGGAGAGGCATGAAGATGGTCCGTAGAGTCCCAGCACCGAGGAGTCTAGTTTTGAGAAGAGAACACCCGCGAGCGCAGATGGAGAACACAGGCTGCCTGAGGTCCAAGGGAGAGGGGGTGCCGAGCACGGTCGGGGTCGGGCGGGTGTACGCGGGAACGGAGGCTGGGGCTGCACGGTAGGGGCTGGGAGCCAGACGGGGCGAGGCGATGATAGAGGGGTCACCACGCGGAGGGTGGAGGGAAGAACTCCTGTGGGTTGGCCGGATTCCGGGAACGCCCTCAGCCACCGTGGCTGGCCTGATGCCCTGAGTCAGGCGGTGGGGCTGCATGTGATGGAAACGCGGCCTGAACTGGCCGCATGGAGGGGAGAGCGCGATAGCAGTGTGTCTCCCACGACTCAGCAGCAGGGATCCGGACTGAACCAAGGACTCTCGGTGTGCTCGTCCTGCCCCCCGGGTTCACGCTCCGTCTCCTCCATTCTGCAGGCCTGGCCCCACGGAACGAAACCGAGCACTCACCCCTGAGGACTGCGTTTTACAGCTCCAGCCCTTCAGAGGGGAGGACAGACTTTGTCCCCATTTCCAAACCCCTGAGGACTAGTCTGGGAGCAGGTCAGCTGACCGACAGAGATTCTTTCAGGAAACTGGGGACTAACTTAGGGGGAGGCAGGATTCTTTGGGAAGAGGAAGCAGCCATAAACATAGATACCCACTGAAAATTAAAAATGCCAAATTCTGCGTCTCTTAGCCTGGTCACTTTAGACTTACAGAGGCATAAAACTCACCTGAAAGTGCTAATCTGAAATAGAAGGGACCCACTCCTGTCTGCTTCCCCCCAGATAGCTCATTTCACTTGCAGCCACTAGACTGAAATGCACTTGTCCGAAGGGCCCACAGCCGCTTTGCGGTCCTCGCCAGCCTTTTCCTAAACCTGCATCCTGTCCTCCCGTGTGCTGGTCCTCGTTGAACTAAGCCAGGATGTACCATTCTTCTGCCCATTCTTCCAGAGTAAACACTTCGTAAGAGAGGAACTGAGAAGACCCTAAGGCATAGACTGAGTAAGGTAAATCAGGATTTTATTGCGCACCTCATGTTTCGGGATCTAAGCTTTTACCAGTTCCATATAATAAACCGTATTATAAAGAATCATTATGGCTGACGCAGGGGAGCGGCAGGAGCAGAGAGCTCACAGTGCTGGAGGCCACAAGGAGATTAGGGCTGGGGCCCTGGGTTGGCGCGCCTGCACCCGCTGAGCGCACCCCACTGCTGATCCCTGATCCCAGCTGGCTGGGAAAGGCAAGGGGAGAGGGTCGTGAGGCGATTCCCTGTTGGGGACACTTCTCATCTGGTCTCTCTCACTAAAGAAAGAAACCGACGGTACCCCCCCTACTGCCTTCCTTCAGAAAACCCTGTATAAGGGAGCCAGTAGTTAGCGTAATGGCTATGTCGCTGGACTCCCACGTAGTCTACGCGGTTTGCGTCCCGGACCCGGTGGTTTAGAACTCACGCCGGGCACGTGTGCGTGCCCAAGATCCTGAGAGGAAAATGGAGGAGAAGGGATTGCGGCGTGGCCATCCCCCCTGGGGGGTGATTTCTCACTTTCTGTCTCTGTGTCTCTCTCTCTCTGTCTGTCTGGTGAGCGCACGTGCCCTGTAGCGAAAAACCTCTCAAAAAAAGAAAAAGAAAAAGAAAAAGAAAACACTGTATAACAGCTCCGGACTCAAGCATGAGTTCTGCAATGTTTCAACGCTATGATGAAAAGTTTACTCAGAAGCATGATTTTAAAATGATATTTGTGGGCCAGCAGGTGGCGTGGAGGTTAAGACAGCTGGGTCCCACGTGACCGACTGTACAGTTTGAGTCCCAGACCCGCCAGACAGTGTGCATGCCCAGAGTCCCAAGAGGAGAATGGAAGAGAAGGACCTGGGGGCCGAGCCCTCACTTTCCCTCTCTGTCTCTCCAGCGAGCACATGCACCATCTGGCAAACTAAATAAATAAAGTTATACCTGTTTAAGGGCACTCCTGACACTGGAATTTAGGCTAAATGGCCAGTGCTCCCTTTGGGGTAAGTCTGGCTTGGCTTCCTGGAGCAGTTCTGTGTGCGGCCTCAACTCAGGCCTGTCCTTCCTCATGCCTGAAGGCCGCCGTTCAGCCCAGCATGCCAGCACCTCCGACAACACTGCGACCCTGGGGTGACCAGAAGGTGGAGCGTACATGGACGAACCACATGAAACGTGTGTAATCAACACCGAGCCAACACATCCCCAAGCAAAAAGAACAGATGAAAATGGGGAGTCGAGTCGGCAAGGCAGAAAAAGAAGCCCTGTGATTGCTCCCTTCCTAAGGGTGCCCCTTCGTACACACAGACAGGGAGTTACTCTTCACAGACCGAAGCTGAGTAACTCCGACTCCTTTCATCCAATCCTCTCCCTGCGCAGGGATAAAGTCACTCTCCAAAGGACAAAGCAGTTTCTTGCCCAGAGTCTGCCAGACAGCTCAGGACACAGCTCGGAAGTCCGTTCTGATTGCTCGATGTGTCTTTGATAAACAGCATGATTGCATTGCCTGGAAAAGCCATTCCTTCTATCAGAATGCTGGCAACGGAGTCATTGTGAGCCATAAAAACTGTGAAAGGAAACAGAGAGTGTCAGCAACCTCAGTCAGCAGACTGAGAGCAGCCTTCCGGGGCTCCTTGGGTAGACAGCACAGCACCCGCTGCAAACTAAGTCTGCGCAGTCTCAGGTCGTACACCACCCCAACTCAGGCCTGTCCTTCCTCAGGCCTGAAGGCCGCCGTTCAGCCCAGCATGCCAGCACCTCCGACAACACTGCGACCCTGGGGTGACCAGAAGGTGGAGCGTACATGGACGAACCACATGAAACGTGTGTAATCAACACCGAGCCAACACATCCCCAAGCAAAAAGAACAGATGAAAATGGGGAGTCGAGTCGGCAAGGCAGAAAAAGAAGCCCTGTGATTGCTCCCTTCCTAAGGGTGCCCCTTCGTACACACAGACAGGGAGTTACTCTTCACAGACCGAAGCTGAGTAACTCCGACTCCTTTCATCCAATCCTCTCCCTGCGCAGGGATAAAGTCACTCTCCAAAGGACAAAGCAGTTTCTTGCCCAGAGTCTGCCAGACAGCTCAGGACACAGCTCGGAAGTCCGTTCTGATTGCTCGATGTGTCTTTGATAAACAGCATGATTGCATTGCCTGGAAAAGCCATTCCTTCTATCAGAATGCTGGCAACGGAGTCATTGTGAGCCATAAAAACTGTGAAAGGAAACAGAGAGTGTCAGCAACCTCAGTCAGCAGACTGTGAGCAGCCTTCCGGGGCTCCTTGGGTAGACAGCACAGCACCCGCTGCAAACTAAGTCTGCGCAGTCTCAGGTCGTACACCACACGTTCCTCTCCTACACCCAAGACGCTTTCCCAGTTAGCGGAAAGGAAGAGCATGTGGTGGGAGGGACAGGAAAGGCAGACACGGGGAGTCTGAGGTGTCCGCGGGGCAATCCAGGGAGGGACGCAGGGCAGGCGTGAAGGGCTGGGCTGCATGACACACTGGCGAGGCGCCGTGCGCAGAGCCTCACCTGGGCACTTGGCTCCACTGGGCAGCAGGCCTCTGACGTGCTCTTCTTTAATGCTCGTTTTATAAATAAGGCCAAAGAGGCTTAGAGATAAAAAGAGCTTGATGTAACTAACAAACGATAGAATTAGAATCTGAGCCAATGTCTTCGGAAGCCCGAGTCTACACACTTAACCCACATGACTCCTACTGTCTATAGGCGGCAGTTCTAAGCTGAATCTTCTCCCTCTGCCTCCTCTCACAGCCAGCCTCCTCACCGCCATTCGTTCAGATTCGGTTTAATCGGTTTCCAGAGGCAGCCATGGTTTCTTATCCCACAACTCCACTGGCCCTGCACCCTGAGGGCTCCAGTGAGGGTGTGCATTTCCTCCGGGTGCTTACCAGTCAGGACAAAGTGGTTAGTCCTCTGAGATGGAGCAGGTGGTTGTAGTTCACAGCCCTGACCCTACCTGGTGTTGCCCCATCACTGGGAGGATTATAATTTGCCATTTATGACTGCATTTTTGCTACAGTCAAGAACTATTTCTTATTATTTCTTTAAGAATAGGAAAAGGGACCAGCAGTTAGCATAATGGCTATGTCACTGGACTCCCATGGAGCTGACTGTGGTTGGAGTCCCGGACCTGGTGTTAACGGATGGCAGAATGTCGAGCTGTGTTGTGATGTCCTTGGTTCTTTGGGTCCAGATCACTAAAATTAGAGATCTGTCCCTAGGCACAAAATGAAACCGCAACCAAGAGTGAAATAGGTAGAAGAGAAGGTTTAATAGGAAAGAAAGGAAAGTACACCCAAAGAGGCTCTTGGGCGGGCAGATTGCCGGGTGGCACCTGCGCTGGATTCTGGTTAATTGTTACTTTTATTACTAGAGGTGATCATGAATACTTATTGGTGGGAGGTCTGTCATACTCCCTCTGTCCTTCGTTTGAATTTGAATTCGTGCGTTTTCTCCTGGGCTTGCGCACTTCTCTCACAGGTAAGGAATGAGGAATTTGATGACCTTATTGCCCATGCCCAGTGTGAGCCAGGTCGTTTAATTAGACTGCCTAATTCACTCATCGTCCTAGTGGGAATTAGGGCGTTGACCAAAACGCTTACTTGGGGATTAGGGTGTTGACCAAAATGCTGGTTGGGTCTTTTTGATAAGAGAAAAATCTAAGAATCATCCCTGTACGCTTCCCTCAGGCCCCAAGGAAGGAAGATGGCAAATTGCCTCACCCTCCAGGTTCCTGGGGCTAAGTGAGCTTTTCGCTTTTCTCTTAGGGCTGCCCGCTCATGGCTAACTAACTGCCGGGCGCATGTGCATACGTGCCCAAGATCCCGAGAGGAGAATGGAGGAGAAGGGATTGTGGCATGGCCATCCTCCCTGGGGGGTGATTTCTCGCTTTCTGTCTCTCTGTCTCTTTCTGTCTTTCTGGCGAGCACACGCACCCTATAGCGAAAACCTTTCCAAAAAATAATAATAATAATAATAGGAAAATAAAATACCTGATAGGGGAAATACTTCCAAAATGTGGAGAAAAGCATTTGATAGTGTGGACAGAAGTCTGACAAGTCTGACTACTTTTCCTATTTTCCAAAATCTTTTCAAAAGGGGGCTGGGGAAGTCATGCTCACAAACATTAACAGACCATTT
>NW_006159670.1:40485-67240 GCF_000334495.1 Tupaia belangeri chinensis
CCACAAACATAGCCATTATGCTAACTGCTGGTCCCTAGATTAAGCCTTTCTTTAAGTAATCTGTTCCCAAGATACAGATCTTTCCTTCCAATCACCACCTAAGAATTGTGGAACCCACCTATAACCTACAAGCACTGGCTTCTATATATCCCGCCTTTTTGGGCCAGACCAATGGAAAATCTCTTCACTAAATGTTGTCTATCAATCTCAAAAACAAATAAAAGGAACCCCTGTACATGATCACCCATAGAGATTTCTGGAGTCTACCTATGCATATTGTCTTCTTCCTGGGCTATATATATATATATATATATATACATATACATAAAATGTCTTAGCCCTTTTGAATCTAGGCCAATGGAATGTAAGCAAATGATGTAATCACAATAGATCGAAAGGGTTAAAAATGGGTGTACCTTCTTCATGCTTTCTTTTCTAGCCAAATGCAAAGGATTCAGTCAAAGACAAAGGAATGGTAGAGCCACACACCAGAAGTGAACCGGCTTCCCGAATGGCAGCACAGAGCAGATCCCTCAGCCCGCTCGGCTCCGACGTGAGTGAGAAACGTACTGCCTTAAGCACCGATCTGAGAGTAGTTTGTTACAAAGGTGAAAAGCAGAACACACGTTCTTTTGGAATTAAAAAGTATCCTACAAATTCAATGAGCAACGAAGTTTATCCTCTACTGCTTTTATTTGCCTTTCATGCCTCGTCAGGTGTCTCAGCCCTGGAATAAGATAAGGTGTAGACAGACAGAAATGGATTGGCGACAGCAGCTCGGACAGGATTCGTTACGGAGCCAGAAGTGGAGGCGAGGGAGAGGGTAGGAACACAGAGGAAGTCTAATCCACGCTGTCCCTCAGGGCTAGGCCAGGCTAATTGCTCGGGTTCTCTCCCTCTACTCACTTGCCCCCTTCCCACGCGCACACTCGATAATATTCTATCTGTGTGTATCATTTGCACGTTTCACTTGTTGATCTTAAAACATCTTTTGGAGTTTTAGACAGTCTTTGCTAACATGAAATTAAGCATTTAAGATTCATATCATGGCCATCAAGGATGATAATGCATGCACCTTTAAAGAGAGCCTCTCCTTAGGAGAAAATGATTAAGGTCTAGAGCAGAAATTGGTGTGAATTAGGTTTTATGGGGGGGGGGGGTAAAAGGACCATAGATTAAGGCTAAATTAAGGAAAGGGGTTAACTATGAAAACAAAAAAGCAGAAAGGTCATGGGAATCCAAGAACAGAAAGGAGCCAACTCCACAAAAGACAGGAGTTGTTCTGGGGAAGCTCTTGGGACTTGAACAACAAAACACACACATCTTCTCTTTAATGAGCATGCCAGTAAAGGCACACACGTGTGTCTTCTCCTGTCTCTCTTGAACAGCGTCTCAATTCTCCTACATTCCTAACTGGCTTCCTCAACACCTACTCCATCACTTTTATTGCCCTCAAGATTTCTACTTACTCGCAGCTTCTTTTTTCTCAATGTTTCTCTTGGTCCGTGAGCCATCTGGTTGCCCCTCCGCTCCGTGATGTTTATCTGGGTGTGATTTAGCTCCCCCCACTGCACTTCACCGCTGTGACCTGCCTGTCTCACCCAGTGGACTGTGCTAGGTGGAAGCAGAGACTGGTTGTCCCAAACGTGGCTACTGGGCCTGAACAGTCCTGGCCCTGGCGCACACGGGGGCAGACAAAGCCAGGATAACATTTCCCAAACTAGTAAGCCCCAAGGGACAAGCTTCGCAGACCTGAAACACGTCGCTTTTTGTCGTTTATGATTTCCTATTTACATGTAAGCATTGCGCTCTCTGTAGTACACAACACATTTTTCAAAATACGTGCAGCACGTAACAGTCAAATCAAGGATATTACCATAGACATCATTTTCAAAATGTAGTTTTATTGTTAGTGGCTGTGTTGATGCTTGTGTGAATAGGAAATGCTATATGTATGTGCTCTGGCAAATATTCATAAACACGGACAAAAGCTAAGTATGTAAGTGTACATGGGAACCAGCAAATGGCACAATGGTTACATTACTGAACTCCCACGTAGTCAACCACGGTTCAAGCCCCAGACACGGTGGCTTAAAACTTATGTGGGACACATGTGCACGTGTGCCCAAAATCTCAAGAGGAAACTGGAAGAGAAGGGATTGCAGCATGGCCATCCCCCCGGGGGATGTTTTCTTATTTTCTGTCTCTCTCTGTCTCTCCAGCGAGTATACACGCCCTATTAGCAAAAACAAACAAACAAAAACTCTCAAAATATGCGTGTGTGTGTGTGTGTGTGTACATATATATGTATGTATACATAGTCGTCCCAGAAGGACTCTAGACCTGAGATCAATTTCATGGCACACCCTTTTCTTACCTCCTTCAAGGGCTAACCTGCCCGCCATCACCCGTCTACCAGTTTCCAAAATACAGATGACGTTCAATACTTCTTTACATTGAAGTAAAACATTTCAAATATTACACAAGGATTTTCAAAAGTTAAACCCCTTTGACCTCCTACTCTAGTCTCCTATCCCCCTTCCCTAAAGGCAACAACTGTGCTTTCATGATTTTTATACAAATAGACTCAAATTTAAATGAACAAAGGGAGCCATAGAGGTGAAACAGGAAAGAATAACAATCCTACCCAATTTATTTGGACAATTGTGAGAGATCTATGTTCCTGAACAATGGCTCCTTTTCCTCTCCAAAAGAACTTAAAGAATCTCACTGTCCAGCTAGAAACCTCAGGGAGGAAGTGACGGAGCTGAGCCCCTCTGCCATCCCCCAGTGAAGGGTCTGTGTCCAAGTCAGGGAGCGCCTGTCAGGTAGCTCCACTCAAAATATGTGTGAATTGGAGGGTTCAAGCCAGCGGTGTCTCTCTCAGAGGAAGACCAGATCTTATGTCCCATTAAGTAAGACTGCTCCAGGAAGACAATGATAATAGATCTAATCAGTAGGAGACTACAGAATCTAAACCCAGTAAATCAGAATCCCACCTAGGCCTTTTGGCCTCCCACAGTCATTTACACATGCCAGGGAATTTTCCTCTTTCCAAATAATGAATGTTGATGGTGTGAGTCAAAATAGATTTGGATGTTCAGGAAAGCACACAAATCTTTTGGCAATAGAGGCAATCCTCCTGTCCCGTCTGCTCACATGGCCTGAAAATCTCTAGTCTTACTAATGCCTGTCTAAAATCTCCATGGGAACTCTGTTTCTCTTAATAACACCCTCTCTTACCCTTTGAGTCCTGATAGTATACTTTTGTTTGCCTCCCTTGTACTCAACTTTCCCAACGTGCAATAATTTCTTATTCTTTCTTTTTGAGAGGTTTTTGCTATAGGGCGCATACGCCCTCAAGAAAGAGAGAGACAGAAAGCAAGAAATCACCCCCCCAAGGGGGGACAGCCACGCCACAATCCCTTCTCCTCTGTTCTCCTCTCGGGATCTTGGGCACACACGCACATGCACCTGGCGTGAGTTTAAGCCACAGGGTCTGGGACTCAAACCATGGTTGACTACATGGGAGTCCAGTGACACAGCCATTATGTCAACTGCTGGTTCTATGCAGTAATTTCTTAAAGCATCCCACAAAAGAAAGCTAATTTCTTACCCAAGAAATGTCAGCGAAATAGCCCTCTAGCAACTGATATCTTATCACTCATTAATGATGAGCAAGGACAGATTTCACGGACTCCCAAGTCAGATCTGGTGGTCTGCGTACATGTACAGATAACACTCCACTGGAAAGCAGCCACATTCGATTGGTTGCCACGTTCTGTGGCTGTTTGCTGCAGAAGCGCACTAAGGGGTCCTGGCAGGAGCTGTGTGGTTCACCAACTCTGAGACGCTTACCAGCTAGCCCTGTACAGAATCTGTTTTCCCCTGACTGAGGAGGTCGAATGGAGCAATTTATGGGAACTCTGCTTTCAGAAAAACATAACATCTGTGCCCCATTTCCAGTCAATATGTCAGAATCTCGGGTAGCCCCTAACGGTGGTATTTTTCTTTAACTCTCAGAAGATTTCAATAGGTAGCCAGGAATGAGAAGTACCAGTTAGTCTAATCGTTATTCATTTCCTGGAGCTGAGCATGTAGTCTCATAAACAAAAGCAGAATGCATTGTCTGGGTTTTTGATTAGGCAAGCAATGGTGTTTGAGACAGTCATCTACATAACCACAGAAGAAATCCAGATAGATGGTAGAGCTTGGGGGGAAGAGCCTATGAGCCAGAATCCACCTAGATTCCCCAGTGTATGAAAGGGAGGACCCAGAAATTATGGGCAACAACTCCAAGGGAAGTAAACGCCACTGACGTCAACAGGAGAGTAAGAAGCATGCAAGATTACGGGAGATAGAAGTGTCATGGGAGACAAGGACTATAGAAAAGAAAGGGGTACTGAGGATGAGAGCAACTTGACATTGGATAAAGATAAGTTCTCTGGGAACCAGCAGTTAGCGTAATGGCCATGTCGCTGGACTCCCATGTAGTCGACCACGGTTCGCGTCCCGGACCCAGTGGCTTAAAACTCATGCCGGGCGCGTGTGTGTGCGTGCCCAAGATCCCGAGAGGAGAATGGAGGAGAAGGGATTGCGGTGTGACCATCCCCTCTGGGAGGTGATTTCTCGCTTTCTGTCTCTATGTCTCTCTCTGTCTGTCTGGTGAGCGCATGCGCCCTATAGTGAAAATCTCTCCAAAAAAAAAAAAAAAAAAAGAAAAGTTGTCTGTTATTTTAAGATTAAAGTATGTGAAAAGACCTATCAACCTAGAATTTAGAAAAGAGGTAAATTGAATTCTTTATTGGACATTTCTGGGAACAGTAGGGTGACTACTATTAAGAATTTCTGCAGGGAATTAGCTAAATCTGGAAATTCCATGAGAAAATCCTTTATGGGGATGGTAGAAACCTTGAGCCTGGGGAGCTTGTTCTTTGAGATGTATAAAATTTTAAAAATTTTAAAAATTTTTTAAAAAGGCAAAGTGTATCCCCTGGGGTACAGAAACATAAAGCAAATCCGGAGCCAGCTATTTAAACATACTATAGAGAAATACATGTATCTGTTCTCCTGCCCGAGGCAGTAGAATTTAAATGTTTTACTTAACATACTTTAAGTTTTGCTAGTAAAATAAAATCACTGGGTTTAGTTCACGATAATTTTTTAATTATTAGGAAAAACCTAGGTCTCCCTGTTCCAGATCCCTTCAATTGAATCATCAGTCCAAACTCTGATTTGCACACAACTGGTAACAAAAAAAAAAAAATGACCTCTTTATCTCCAATGAAACATGCTGGGAAAATTGTTTTCTCCGTACTCATTTCAAACAGTAACTGCTCTGCATCATTTAAGATCCTTTGTCAAGGGAATTCAGTTTGCATCAGTCTGAGGTCACCTCAGGATTTCTTCAACTTTTTCATCCTGTGAACTCCTCTGGGTTTTCCATGACTCACGTCAACTGTCCACAAATAAATAAGTTCACATTTCATCTGACAGATTCCAAAGGAGCCCTAGTCTTTCCTCAGGATGGCACCAAGTCTGGAAAAAGGAAGCTACAAGGAGAGGCAGGAGGTGGAGAACACTGGGTCCCCGAGCAGTTATTCCGAGTGCTGGGGCTGCAGTCTCTGTGACTTCCTGAAAACCGTCCTTTATCTCCCTATGGGTCAACTCTCAATTTAGAAAACGCTGAGAACATGCCAAAGGCCTATTTGGTATCAGATGCTGAGTTAAATAGAACCAGAAATGCTAAAACAAAAACATCTGCCAGATTTGCTATACTATTGGCCTAAAAAGATCAGCTTAAGCCAATGGGCAAATATTTACTGTCTCCTATTACTAGTTAAATGAAATATACTACTTCGTTGCACTATCCTAACCTGAAAATGTCGTTCGTTCACCCTCAACTTCAACAAAAACTTGAGTACCTAGCATGTGCAAGTCACAAGGTGAGTAAAACACAATTCCTGCTTTTAAGTAAATAAACATCTTTCCAAAACTTGTGTTAAGAAGAAAAAAAAATGGTAATGTAATGTTTCAATACAGCTCACAGGTGTCAGAATGAGCCAGAATCCAGATTGCCCGGTTAGACCCCCTTGTGCTGGACCTGCAGGAATCCAACTACAAGAGCCCTTTCTACCATGATGACAGGGCCAGTTGGGTAAGTCTCGCCTAAAAGATGTGCCTTGTTGATTAGAGGAGATGTGTGATTCTGATAGCCTGTAGCTGTCAACTGGACAGAAAGAGCTGTATTTCCCAACACCTATAGGAGATTGGGCCAGACAGGAACACGGCTTGGTACCTTTTCTCCAAAGAAAATGATCTACTGCTATCACTAAATTTTAGACAAATTTGGTTGTTCATCATTCAGCAAATATGAGGGGACTTCAAAAAGTTTATAGAAAAATGGAATTAAAAGTATGAGTTTATTTTGGTGCAAAAAAATTGAAATCCATGCCCAGTCTTTCCATAATACACGGGAACTTTCTGAAGACTCTTCATGTTTATTGAAATTGAAATCCTACTATGTAGCAGCAACAGTCACAGGGTTCTGAGGACTAGGAAAAAAATGAGTACCGAATGAATAATACATGGACACTAGGAGTAATTAAGCTGATGTATTTGATATCGATGAGATCCTTGCTGAAATGTCCAAGTGGTGACAAAGTGTTAAAGGATGGGTGATGACTAAGGCAGATTCCAAAGGGAATGGTTAATGAAGAAAGAAAGTTAGGTTCTGTGAATAAGGGTTCAATTCATTCAAGTCAGAGAGAGAGAAAGACAGTTAAAGAGGATTGTTTTAGGGGCCCTCAAATCTAGGAATGCCTGCAGAAGTCTGACTGCTTTGTCCTATTTCCAAAAACCTTTCCAGAGGGCCTGGAGGGAATCATGCCACAAACATAAACAGACCGTTTTGGAACATTGATAACAGGACTCTTCTATTTCCTGTCCCTGGCATAGTATCTTTCTGATGTATACTGTGGGAGGCTGTGCACCAGCGAGTCTGCTGAGGCTATTTTTCATGAGTCTCTTATTATTGCCATCTTAGGCTCAGAGAGCAAACAATTACAAAGGCCACAATTGGCTCTCCTTCAAAAACCTCACCTTCAAAACCATACTCTGATTGACCACTCCCCATAGCAAATCAGTGAGCTTAGAATCCCTCAGATTTGCATATCCAGGCACCTCATGATTGGTCCACAAAGCAACTGATCATAACCCACCTTTTACTATCCTTCATTCAACCAATCACGGCCCACCAATGTGTATATAAGCACGATCCCTGGCCCATAATCGCCAGACGACCCTGAAGACCCTGAAGAGTTGTGACACCGCGCCGTCTCCGGACGACCCTGAGCTGTGGCGACATCGTGTTGGCTCTGGATGACCCTGAACACTGTGTCGTCTCTGTGCTACCTACAATAAAGAGACGACTCTGAAGAGACACTGCGTCATCTCCGTGCTGTGATAGAGCGCCGTTCATCCCGTCTCTCACTCCTTCCCTCAGGAAACCTGTTCGACTGTCCTGCAGGTCGGGACAGTATACTAAGCCTCCTCATCTCTGTTAAAGTACCTTCCTTTAAAAAAAAGGCCGCTTTAGTATTTTAAATAAATAATGTTTTTATAAATAATCATTTGATGACTTCAGACCTGTAAGAGACCGGCTATATTCAGAAACATCACAGTCATGGTGATTTTCCAGATTACAAGAAGTTACTTGTATGCAACTGCTATCAAACCAGTAAGACAGCATTTATACATCCATCATTTCAGGATTGTTGGTAACTTGGGCATATTTCCCCAGAATAACCTTGCCTCCTTGTGTCACAAGCCCCAACTCACTCACATCCACCTCAATGACAATACCTTTGGTGATAACACCCAACGTTGTAAATAGTGGGGATGAGGGAGTCTTCTTTACATCAGGTATTCACAGACAAAAGGTGGCTATCAGTTCAGGATATATTCCGTGGGCCTTCTTGAAATGTAAGCCCATTGACCTAATGAAACTTTCATATTTAGGTGGTTTTCTAGTAAAGCCATCTCCAAAAAAGAAAACTTTAATAACCATCCTCTTCCATGCCTTTTTATTTCTCTTTCCTGTTCAATAACTTTTAATATTTCTGTTTCTCCCTGGGCTCGAACTTTGGGTAGAGAGACTTCTCATTTTCCTGCTTTTTCTTTCCATTTTTGTTTAATCTTATTAGAAAGTACTTTAGCTCCGGACTGTCTTTCTCTGTCCAACAGATAGGCAGGTACTGCACCTTGTGGAGTCTTTTCATCATTCTTTTGTTTGGTGTTTCTCTTTTCATGCATCTTGATAGTCTTTTTTGTTTGTATTTTCTCAGCATGGTGCTGTTTATGATAGAGCTTAGCCTTAGACCAATCAACTTTTTTGCCTCCTTTGAGATTGATGAGCCTCTCAAATTTTCTTTCTTGTTTTCTTATGGTAATCCAAAAGGTATCCACAGCACTTATGTTGTAATTCAATGTATTCATTTTGTGGCATGGTGACACTGCAGAGTCACTAAGAACAGTGTCCCAGACTCAAAGAAGGTGTCAACTTTCAGATCTCAGAGACCCCAAAAGTACATTCTTCTGCTGATCTCAACAGATCTCCCTTTTCCAATCACCAACCTAAAAACCATAAAACTCACCTATAACATACAAGCCCTTGCTTCCAGATGTCTCACCTTTTGGGGCCAGACCATGGAAAAACTCTCCACTAAATTCCAAACTTTGTCTCTTGCATTCAAAACCAAATAAAAGGAACACCCATGGCTGAGCATCCTGAGAAATACACACTTGCCTCTCTCCAGGTTAGTCACTCATATTCATGTTTAGAAATAAATCACATTATTATTATTTTTACACATTTGGTTATTTCCATTCAAACAGCCCATCATTTTTACCAATTCTAAAGAACATGTTTAGAAAAACAGAGAAAGACACTAATTTACTTACTAGGGAAGCTCCACTGACAACTGGTGGAGAACTGTCCGGCAGTCAGTGAACATGGGCTCAGGTTTTATATGCCAAGAACAAAGAATGCATTGTTTAGGGGTTTCAATACCTGGTCAGCTTATCAATTGATAGAAACAAATGAGTATGTCTGGGTTTAGTATCTGGAGTGAAGTTTACTGTGGGAGAGGTGTGAGACATACCTCCAGGACAGCCCTAGTCATGGGCCAGTTCCATGAGATAAGGGAATGGTCACAAGGGCCTCACAAGGTCCAGCTGGACCAGCATCTATATCTCAGAGGAATAGGGCAAAGAGGGAGGGGAAGGAGAGCTCAGTGTGTGGAGTTTACCCTCAGGGATAAAGCACTCTCCATGGAAGATAGTCATGTTGCAATACTTTCTCTTCCATTTCTCCCTCCTTTTAGTATCTTAGGCACATGCACACACACTAGGATTGGTTTCTTTTTGGTTTTGGGGGAGGTTTTTGGAGAGGTTTTCGCTATAGGGCGCGTGCGCTAGCCAGGAAGAGAGATAGAAAGCAAGAAATCACCCCTCAGGGAGGATGGCCACGCCTTCTCCTCCATTCTCCTCTTGGGATCTTGGGCACGCATACACACACGCCCAGTGTGAGTTTAAGTCGCCGGGTCCGGGATTTGAACTGCAGTCGACTGCATGGGAGTCCAGCGACATAGCCATTATGCTAACTGCTGGTCCTGACTAGGATTGCTTTTCAAGCCAGGACACCAGACCAGGTAGTTGCCTATGTGGGATTCAGTGCCCCTAACTACCAGGCCATAGGGTGACCCTCAAGTTTCTTTCTAGATCTGTAATACTAGAACCTACACCCTAATTTCGCAGTCAACACCTTCCTACAAAGTGACATTAAAAGTGATATATAACTATGGTATATATAACTGTATCTGTATTTGTCCATTGATTAATATACAACTTTATATCTAATATTTTATGCACATTTCTAATTGTTTTTTAATTAAAAGTGATACTTAATTCCTCAGATTTAAGGAAATATAGCTAACAGTCTCTCTGATAAAGAGCAAATGTTAATTCTTGATCAAGATTATTGCCAATAAACAGGTAACAGTTATAAAATGAGAAAGCTATTCAGAACATGATAGTCAATTCTATCTAGTTATTTTTTTTTCTTTACATTTTGCCTATGTGGTATGTGCACTTGCTATAGAGACAGATAGAAAGTGAAAAATTACTCCCTGGGGGAATGGCCACACCACAATCCTTTCTCCTCCATTGTCTACCTGGGATTTTAAGCATACACACACACACACACACACACACCAGCATGAGATTCAAGCTATCAGATCCAAACCACAGTCACCCATTTGGGAGTCCAGAACTTTAAACACTATGCCACCTGCTGACCCAGACTTAAATTTTTAATTTGGGTTTCAAGTTGAATGTCTCATATTACAGACTAGAAAATGGAAGTTAAATTAAGTCCTTTTCAAGAAATCTATTGAGGTACATTACAACATAATGTCACACTTCACACTTGTTTATCTAGAATGGGAGAAAAAATCAAAATATTTGAAGCTACCTGCAAGGCATTTCTATTTGAGTATCTCATTAAAATTTTAAATTAAAAAAAGCTAAGTCTTGGGAACCAGCAGTTAGCATAATGGCTATGTCACTGGACTCCCACGTAGTCGACCGCGGTTCGCGTCCCGGACCCGGTGGCTTAAAACTCATGCCGGGCGCGTGTGCGTGCGTGCCCAAGATCCCGAGAGGAGAATGGAGGAGAAGGGATTGCAGCGTGACCATGCCCCCTGGGGGGTGATTTCTTGCTTTCTGTCTCTATGTCTCTCTCTGTCTGTCTGGCGAGTGCACGCGCCCTATAGTGAAAATCTCTCAAAAAAAAAAAAAAACCAAAGTCTTTAACAGACATAAAAAATGGATACTTATCTGTTGATAATGTGTATGATAGGGGCCAGCAGGTGGTGTGGTGGTGTTAACTAAAATAATTCTTTAAAAAAAGTAATGTGTATGATAATGTCTTTGACTGGACCAATATGTAGTGTATTCATGCTGGGAAGATACATTTTGTATGCTGTGGAGACTGGGTCATTGACCATGATTCAAGTTCTGGACCGTGGTTTAAATTCACACCAGGCATGTGTGTGTGTGAGCCAAGATCCCGAGAGGAGAATGGAGGAGAAGGGATGGCAATGTGGCCAAGGTCCCTGGGAGTGTGTGTGTGTGTGTGTGGGTGATTTCTCACTTTCTATCTCTCTGTTTCTTTTTGTCTCTCTGGTGAGTGTATGTGCCCTACTGCAAAAAACTCTCTTTAAAAAAAAAAAGGGAAATAAAATTTAAAACTAAGAAAAAAATTTCTTTAATTCAGTATGTCAAGAAAAGAAAATAGGAGAGCAGGGGAGAGAGAACATCTACTTCAGCTCAACCCTAACCCTTGCACAGTCGGCCCTCAGTATCCAAAGGCTGTTGGCTCCAAGACCCGCAGACACTGAACTCGCATATATAGAATGGCAAACTATTTGCATCAAACCTCTGTGCGTCTTTTTATGTACTTCAAATCATCTCTAGGTTACATAGCTACCTAATCAATGTAAGGACTATGTAAATAGTTCCTCATTCTTACACTGTATTATCGTTTAATTGTATTAGTTTTATTGTTGTATTATTATTTTTATTAATTTTCCAAGTATTTTTGGTCAGGCAGATTTGGAGCCTCTGACTGCAGAGGATAAGTACATTCCTGTCTCTTATTTTAATTATAAGTATCATCATCTTCTCAGCCCAGCCCTTCAAAATAGAAATGACGGCCATCTCTGACTCTCCTTTGTCCCCAAAATTAGTTCTATTAGCTATAATTTCTTGAGCACCTTGAGTCTGTCACCATACTAGGAGTTGGGAGTATACAGTTTTATGTAATTGTATATACCCCCAAATATATGGTCATTTAAAAAACTTCAAATTCCATGGGGACTAGGATTTTTTAATTGACTTTTTAATTTCTTAATTTACCAGAGGGTGTGTAAGCTCACCAAAGCAAAAGAAAGTGGTAAAGTATGCCCAAAGGGATAGCCACACTGCAATCCTTTTTCCTCCGTTTCTCCCTCCTTTTGAGATTTCAGGCACACACACACACAAGTGCCTAGTGTTCTTCAAGTTGCTGGGTCTGGGACTTAAACTGCTCAGTGGACCATGGGGATCCGGCAACTTTAATCACCATGTCACTGGCTGCTCCATCAGCTGACATTTCATTGATCACTGTAGATTTACATGTAGGTATAAAATATAATACAGAGAGATTCCTAGGACACTTACCTTGTTTCCTCCACAGGTACCATTTTGCAAAACTATAGCATATCACAACCAGAATATTGTCACTGATACAATCCTCCGACCCTCTTCTGATTTCCTGTTTTATTTGTACTCAGATGAGTGCATATGTGAATATATAGTCTTGGGCAGTTTTATCAGTATCCATCACTACAGACAGACCCTGAGCAGTTCACCGCTACAAGGACAGTGTTTTCCTTTTGTAAACACATCACTTCCCTCCCATCCACCTCCCAATCCCAAACCTCTGGCAACTACACTGTCCTCCATTTCTAAAATTCAGTCTTTCAGAAATATTATACAACTGGAATCAGACAGTTTGTAACCTTTGGGGATTGGGTTTTTTTCTTTTCTTTTTCTTTTCTTTTTCTTTTTTCTTTTTTTTTCTTTTCTTTTCTTTTTTTCTTTTTTTCTTTTTTCTTTTTTTTTTTTGTCAGCATACTTCTGAGACTTATCCAAGTTATTGCATTTATCAGTAGTTTGTTCCTTTTTATTGTGAGTAGTATTCTAGGATTTCTATCTACCACAATTTGTTTGTCCTGTTGAAGGACATCTGGGGTGATTCCACTGTTTATTTTTTCCATAGAAAGGTATGAACACTCATGTGTAGGTGTTTGTATGAGCATACAACTTTCATTTCTTTGGGATACATAACCAGGAACACAATTCTTAGGTCATATAGTAGTTTAATGGTTAGATGTTTTTAGAAAAAATCTAGGACCAGCAGTTAGCATAATGGCTATGCTGCTGGACTCCCATATAGTCGACTACGGTTTGCGTCCTGGACCCGGTGGCTTAAAACTCACGCTGGGCGCATGTGCGTGCGAGCCCCAGATCCCAAGAGGAGAGGAGAGGAAGGGATTGCGGTATGGCCATCCCCCCTGGGGGGGGTGATTTCTTGCTTTCTGTCTCTGTCTTTCTCTGTCTGTCTGGCAAGCGCACGTGCCCTATAGTAAAAACCTCTCCAAAAAGAAAAAAGAAAAAAAAAATTTACTAAGATTTTTTTCCAGAATGGCTACACCATTTCACACTCCCACTAGCAAAGGGCGATCAAGGTTCTCAGCCTCCTAGTTGTCATGGATTTTGTAATTTTAGCTCTTCTAATTGGCATGTAGTGTCATGTTATTGGTTTTATAAAAGAAGGATGAATATATTGCTCTGGGAGGCGAAGAAGAGCACAACAATGTTCAGGAAGCAATGGGGAGAAGGGTGCTGGGTACAGTGGTCTGGTTAGGAAAGCATCTACAGAAGAGGTAATATTTGAATTCAGGGTATTTTGTCTTGTTTTGTGTTGTGTTTGGTTTGTTTTTTGTTTTTCTTTTGTGTGTGTGTGTGTGTTTGTTTGTTTGTTTTTTGAGAGGTTTTTACTATAGGGCACATACGCTCGCCAGACAGACAGAGAGACAGAGAGATAAAAAGTGAGAAATCACCCACCAGGAGGGATGGCCACACACACACACATGCCACACACATACATGAGAGTTTAGCGACATAACCATTACACTAACTGCTGGTCTCTTGAATTCAGTTTTTTAAATCTGAGTAGATCTGGAATGAGCATGTGGTATGGTGGTTAAGACGCTAGACACTTCACATGGCTGACCACAGTTTGAGTCCCAGAACTTGCTTTCTCACTCTCTCTCTCTCTCTCTCTCTTGTTGAATTAAAAAAATTAATTATTAATAAATTAAATTAAATAATTCTTTTTTAAAAAATCTAAATAGATCTTCAGGAACCAGAAAGAAGAGAAGGGTACATCTGGCATAGTATGTAAAATATTCAAAATTGTTGGGGAGTTGGTTTCAAGAGTATAAAGAACAGAGAAGGGTCTGCATAGGTAGAGCCCAGCATGCCACACACGCATGGGGAGAATAGAAATGCAAAGAGAAAAAGGAAAGGGATCAGTGCAGGTGGGAGAAGACTTGTGGTTATGCCAAGCATTTTGACTGTGTGCTCAGTAACAGGACACCCTCAGCTATAGCAAGGACAATGACAGGGCTCTTTTCAACTACTTCCATGTGCTTCCCATTACACCCCTCAATGTCTTGTCTCTCTTCCCTCTTCTTCCCTTTCTCCCTGCACTCTGACTCACAGGCTCAGCACATCCCACCTGGGGAGTCCTGCCTCAATCTTCCCTACCTACTGATACCAGAGTCATTCTCCTAAATCCTCCCATTCAGTGTACATTATTTCTCTTCCCAGAAATCTTTGCTGGCTCTGTGCTCCCTACAGAACCAAGTCTGAACTCCTCGAGGGTACTCGAGAACACAGGTGATGTGACTATCCCATCCAAGGAGGTAAGCTCCAGGCACAGGCTGACTTCCAGTCCACACAGCCGTAGTGCTTTTCCCGGCTTTTAAGCTGGAAGCTCATGGTTTTTCTCCACATCCTACAGAACCATTCCTGATTCATAAAGATTCAGGCTTAATGTCACTTCTTTAAAGTTTATTTATTTACTTTATAAAAGAGAATGTGAGAGAGAGACGCAGGGACTTCCACTAAGTTCTCATCCTGCAACAATCAAACCGTCTTTTCCTGTCAGCAAAGATCATGGATATACCTACAGGTGTGACCAGCACGTTCATGTCACCCCATGTTCAGAACCCAGGCCTTTCTGTGAGACTAAAGGATAGCGCTGTAGCACCCTGTGAGAGCCCTAGTGCCACCTCTCTTAGTGAGGGTCACACTAGTTCCCTCACAAAAATTTGTCAATCACTTTTTTCTTTTTCTTTTTTTTTAATAGTTTGCTATAAGGTGCATGAACTTGCCAGAGAAAAACGTACAGGAAGAAAGAGAAAGTGAAAAATCATCCCCCGTGGGGATAATCATGCCGCAATCTCTCCTCCTCCATTCTCCTCTCAGGATTTCGGGCACACATGCACAAGTGCCCAGTGTGATTCCCAAACCTCCCAACACCCCAGGTCTGGACCTGAGCCAGGCAGTCTGCCATGTTGGATCCAGCTGCCTTAACCTCCACGCCACCTGCTGGCCCACGAATCAAACTTACTTTAAGTTTCACCATCATTTTGTTTGTGTCACCACTGAAGTATTTATTTCATCCTGTTTCAGATTACTGCTAGCCTGTATTTCTCCTCAAATAGACTGTAAACCATATGATTCTAAGCTAGGTAATAAGGATGTGAAGTAGAAACTGGAGTTGTCTGATTACTTAACATAATGTACCTATGCCAAAGATTGGCTGTATTGGAGTGAGCTCTCCATGACTGTGGAATCTAGCAAGCAGGTATGCTATATTGAAAACAATAATACAAAGCAGAATGTGATTTCTTTCTTAAGAATACAAACACAAAGCTATGTTTTCTCCATATACATCTAAAACGCGATTCTATGTGTAACTTTATTTCAGTTGAGGTTCTCAAGAACCACTTTCCAACAATAAAAAAATAAATTTAAAAAGTGCAACAAACCAAGTTTGTCAAAAATGTGATGTCTATTTTAAATTTTTAGTTTTTGCTTCTTTTTATTTGTCATATAAACTTGCTGTTTTCTTATAAATAATTAAATATGCTAGAGTATTCAAAATTGTTTCTATACAACAAAAACAATTACAATAAAAAGGAATATTGTTCTATAATTTTAAAAACTCCTAACATTTACATGGATATCAAATCTACTTCTGATAAATTTATGCAAAAGATACCAAGACTGAGTTGTACAAAGAAAATATTGCCAGTTCCAGACACTGTTCATACTCACGCTCTCACAGGACAGCACTCCCAAGAATGGAGTCAAGATGATCAAGGTCGTCAAAGATGTGACTAAACTAATTTTTAATAGTTTTCACTTACCAACAACAAAAATACATCAGAAATCGTAGAACATAGGATGCAAAAAAAAAAAAAAAAAAAAAAAAAAAAAAAAAAAAAAAAAAAAAAAAAAAAAAAAAAAAAAAATGTGTCCCTTGGTGATGCACCAATGAATGTGTTGTTCTAACTTGATATCTTTCAGGAAAGACTTGATATGACCTGCCTTTTTTTAATACTTTACATAAATTATTCTCTAAAGGTCACCTTTTTCTCTAATAGAATCAGCATTCTATTCCTATAGTGTGCAATGACATTCAACGTGTCTTCAATTTAAAGAAAATGGAAAAAGGTCAAGCTTCTCTCTTAGCATGTTTAAAATAAATATCATATATACATCAGAGTTAAAGTGGCATTACCCAGGCCCCCTCTCCCTGGACACACAGTCAGTATGTGCAGATCACTAAGACAGCATTGCGGCTGTCATATAAGTGATGTTTGTATTTCTTCAGGTTAAGCAAATGTTCTTTAGTTAGTTTCAAAAGAAATTCATAAACATAGAGGTTACAATTTTTATTAACTCCTAAAATAAAGTCAGTTTCTTAATTACATCTTTCCATAGGCCTTTAATCACAAGTACCAGCATTATAAACAAAATTTTCTTCTAATTTATTGGACTTAAAAGAGTCTAATTTTTAGAAATTCTAACACATACTTCATTGAATAATAGAAAATTCCTTGGAGCTAAATTTTATTTTCGCCGTCTTTGCTGATTAAAAAATGAAAATGAAAAATATTCAGCCATTAAGGGTATCAGAGAAATCAAATGGTGGAGGACACTCTGCCCGCTGCACTGGACCCACGTGAATTAAGGTGGGACCCAGACCTAATGTCCGGAGTACTATGGGAAGGGGGACACAGGACAAGACAGTACCAGCCGCAGGGGCTGCAGGGCCTCAGGACCAGGGGCGAGGAATGAGCCAGGTCACCTGCAGGACACGGTGATCTCCGTTTTGGTGGCCGGGATGCTGCCCGCCAAGGAGTGGAACTCGTTCAGCGACACCATGTCCTCCAGCTGCTCCACTGCACACCATGCCTTCACCCCACACTGGTCAAACCCTGCACAATTCACGCCTCTTCCAGAGCCACTGGAGCCCTGGGCTCTCCCCTAACTCGGTAGTGTTCTCACAGTGTTCATGGCAGCAAAGAAGGGGGACAGTTGCTGATAAAGTTGATTATTTTTAATGTTTTCATTTTCTTTCCTCTTCCTTTAAGATTAAAGAGAGTCTGAAGGAGTTTTGAAAGGAGGTTAGTGGAAGAAAACAACATAACACATTGGAGAAAAGAGCTTAGAGAGGATGGGAGAAAGAGCCACAGCAGGAAAAGGTAATCAAAGGTTCTGGCTGATCTACCTCCTATTCAAATGAGCTGTAATACGAAAATTAGTTTAAACTGAAAAAAAAAGAGAGAGCTTTCAAAAGTCTGCCATTGTTTCAGAAACTAATTTGCATTTGGAATTTACATGGTACTTTCACTCATACACGTTCCCCTTCCAAATATCTTGAAGAAGTTAAAAAAATTAGTTTTATATCACCTATCCCTGCAGCATGCAAGTATAAGAGTAGCTGACTTGGTGGCTCTCTGAGTAGATCTCTATTGTCTCTCTAAATATGCAGAGTAGTGGATTCAGGCATCCACTCCATGAACATGGTCTGCTAAGACTGGCTGGATCTGACAAGGTGACCTGTGTGAAGCTGACCCTGCTAGTGGGTTTATGCCATGTACTATATTCTTGAAGCCACTGCTTTACTTTGCGTGTTTTTTGTTTGTTTAATCTTGCTTAAATCATGGACTTTCTTATTTACACTTAATCACTTTACCTCTTACATCATACTTTATGTGATCGTGGATGGCACAGTGTAAGACTCTCTCTCTTCATTTTAGTTTTGCTATAGTGCATGTGCATTCACTGGAGAGAAACAGAGAGAGAAAATGAGAAATTCCTCCCCAGAGAGGATGGCCATGCTGCAGTCCCTTCTCCTCCATTCTCCTCCTGGGATTTTGGGCACACACACACATGCACCAGGCATGTTTTCAAGCTTTGCTGGACCTGGGACTCAAACTGGGCAGTCAGCCATGTGGGATCCAGCCACCTTAGCCACCATGCCACCTGCTGGCCCTCATGTAACACATCCCCTCAATGACAAATTTAATGCAACCAGACACAATTCTAGGGCCTTCTCTAAGCAATTTTTCCATGTACTGTTATTGGAGAAACTGCCCACACACACACTTCTCATGTGAATGGAACAGCGGCAATTTAGCTACAAAACTGTCACCGAGCTCTTTTCCTTTGTAAAATTTAAGCCTTCAAACAGGAAGGGGGTGGTTACAATGGAAACATAGCAATTACTAATAGGGTTGGACTTACAGAAATATTTTACGTCTTTTGTTAGTTTTCCATCTAAGACATGTTTAGTCTACAGTAAAGCAGAAGCCGTGAGTGTGATGGCTGTGGCCTGGGTTCTGGCCCAGGAGAGCACGAAGCACGCTGAGTCAGTCTTGAGGTCCCCAAGGACGAGGAATCAGTCCTAAATTGGAGCTCCCGACCGTGGAGCAGAGTCCTGTGGGGGCCAAACAGCTAATGGAGTTGAGTCACCAGAGTCTGCGGTCCCAGCCAATTACAGTATTTCCAAACTGAGGAGCTCTTCAGAATTCAAACATCCAGACCACACCCTGGATCTCATAGACATGTCTCTGGGAATGGGGCCCGTGGATCTGCAGTCCAAACGCTTCACAGGTGATTAGATAAGCAGTAGGCTCGAGCCAGAGCACCAACCAAAATTAAGAGGGCATGAGGGGTGGGTGGGGTCCCCAACCGCACACAGAAGAGTCTCTACGTATTTCTCCAGCACCCAGGACTGCTGACCAGATGTCTGCTTACAACTTACACCTATTCTTTTATCACCTATGTTTGTTTAGTTGATTAATTGATTGATTTACTCTCTGGGAACTATTATAATAGGTTTTTCTTATAATCTTTGAAGTTTGGAATTTCAGTTGAATGTAGCTAGATGTAGGCACCCTTTGGTTTTTTGTTTGTTTGTTTTTAAGGTTTTTTTGTTTTGTTTAGTTTTGGGTTTTTTTGTTTTCCATAGGATATGTGCACTCCTCAGAGAAAGACAAAGACAGTGAGAGGGAAAGTGAGAAATCACCCCCCAGAGAGGATGACCACACGCAATCCCTTCTCCTCCACTCTCCTCCTGGGATTTTGGATATGGGCACCCTTTCGATCCAGACTCATATCTTCAGCTCGAAGGAGATTCCTGTTTGGCCCTCCTTTTCACCTGTTCCATTCCCTATGTTTGTGTTCTTTCTAGAACTCCTGTTAAGTGGATGCTGAACATCATGGATTAATATTCTTGTGTTTTAATTTTTCACTTGAGTTTTACTATCACTTTCTCTATTTTCCTCCAGTTTCTGGAATATTCTTTTGTCTGAAGTAGTAACTCAGCCTTCAGTGATGTTCATTCTATTTTATCCCTAGCATTTGATTTTTTTGCCACTTTGTCAATTAGATTTTTTTAACTTTTCGATCTACTTTTGTGTTCTCTAACTACTCATATTAATAGAAGCCTTTTTCTTCTCCTTCTCCTCCTCCTTCTCCTCCTCCTTCTCCTTCTCCTCCTCCTTGTTCTTTTTCCCCTTTTCTTATGAATAACAACCACTCGACTCTCTAAAGATGTTGTTTCAAGTGTCTTTGCTTAGGTTTGCATCTCTTCTTGAATTATTCCCATTAACCTTGGATTAGCTGTTCTGCTCTCCCTGCTCAGATCCCTACAGGAGTTTGTAAGGCCACTTTTCAGGCTGAGCCTGACGCTGAGTCCCACTGGGCCTCCCGTCTAGCGCAGTGGGACAGGACAGTCAGTTATTCTAATTTTAACCTTTTGAAGGCTCTCTTAACAGTCTCTCATCCTCCTTCTCCACATTGGGTCACTCTGAGCTTGGACGTTCTCAGGACCAAGTCCTTCCCAACCTTGCTCATAGTTTCTTCATCCACACACGTACGTATGTATTTACCATACACCGGTAGTCTGTCTTCAGTCACTAGGGGATGCAGCAGCAGAAGAGTTAAACATGGTTCAATCCAATCTCCGCCTCCGGTCTCTTCTCTTAGATTCCTCCCATATTAAACCACTGACACGGTCCACCACAGGAAAGCACAAATACAAACAGGAAACCACATTATTCCTAAAATACATGAGAAACGAGTCAAGCAAGTCTCATAAAGCTCACAGTCTAATGACATCCATTTCTTCATGAAAACATAATAGATAAATTACCTTTTATTTGCCTTTTTTCTATTTTGTTCTGTTTCCCCACCCCCTCAGGAAAACAGTTCTGAAAATATCTTCTTTAGTAAAGAGGAACATTGCTAGAGTTGATAAAGCAAACCATTCAGCTACATATTAAAGTTTTCATCATTTCCATAATATTTATTCTCAGAGCAACCTAAAGGGACCCTATCATCATAGCCTATCACGTCACATAGCTCCACAATAGAAATGACGCTTCCAAGGAATCGCGAAGCTACGTTAATCCTCATTCTCTCAGATGGCTAGAAACCACCTGCAGTTGTTAGCTGCACAGTTGTTGACTGTCTTGTGAAAGCACGAAGCTGCTGTGGAGGATTACAAATTTCTCTGAGTCTGTAGTCAGACTTCCCTTGCAGATTGCATTTTGAAATAGTATTATTTGCTATTTGGAAATGTAATTCATGTACTTAATATAGCTCCCATCTGCCCAGTGTGGAGAGTAAGCACTCAGTCATCAGCCACAAGGCAATATACTGATGCGTGGTCACTGGAGATACACTGACACGTGGTCACTCACTGGTGATACACTGACGCATGGCCACTCACTGGTGATACACTGCTGCGTGGTCACTGGAGATACACTGACGCGTGGTCGCCGGCGATACACTGCTGCGTGGTCACTACAACATTAACCGTACTGGTGTGCACCATCTGATTGTGGGATAAGCATAAAACTAAGGGTTTCCTTATTCTCCTTCCTCTAAAGGGTAAAGAGGGCACAGATTTTGAACGTGACAAGAATTGCTCGTCACACCCTCATGGATGCAATCTGGTCTTGAGGTGATGGGACATGGCATTCTACCCAGACAAGTGTACGGAGAGAAAAACCAGCAGCATTTACAGTAAAGGGAAGCTATCCAGATGCCAGAGTAGCAAACTGTAAATTAACTGTGAGCCAAAGGCCACGAAAACAAATTAAACGCATTGCTAAAAATCAGGAGCTGGGAATGCAGCTATAACAATAATGCCAAAATTTGTGCTTATTTTCTTTCCCGTTATTTTATAGACACTTTGAATTAGTCATTTCATAGAAGATCCTCCCAAATTTTGGATTAAGAGCAAACCACCAGTAAAGGAGAAGAGAAAGTACCGGAAAAAAATCCAGTGTGTGCTGGGGGAAGGCCCTACAATACGTGCACGCTGTAGGCAGAGGCTGCCTCGGGTCCTAGACAGATCTGATGGCTTTAAAATGATACGTACATCAGAAGATTGTGTATTCACGTCATGGTGAACATGGGGAGAGAAATAATTATTTTATGACCTTATACATAATGCTTGGAAATGCAGTTGACGAACAGGCCCACGCAGCTGTGAAGGGTTTCAGGCAGCAAAGCCTGAGGACTGAAGTAGCACGCAGTACTAGTTTGCTAGGCTGCAGGGAAAACGCGCCACACGCTGGGTTGCTCAAACAGCAGACCTGCGTCCTCGCGTCCGGAGACTAAACCCCAAGGCCAGGTGTCACGGGGTTAGTTCCTGCAGGCCGCGAGGTCACGTCTGTGCAGGCCTGTCTCCCTGGCTTGTGGATGACCAGCTTCTCCATGTGTCATCATGTCATTTCCCTCTGAAAATGTCTGCATCCAGTTGTCTTCTTACAAGGACAGCAGGCACACCAGGTTAGGGCGCGTCTTCATGACCCCTTTCAACTTAATTACAACAGCTCCGAATGCAGTCCCATCCCGAGGTGCTGGGGGTTAGGACTTACAGCTTTATTCCTTTTTTTTTTTTTTTTTCAGTTTTGCCGTAGGGCATGTGTGCTTGTCCAAGAGAAACAGAGAGAGAGAAAGTGAGAAACACCCCCCAGTGAGGATGGCCATGCCGCAATCCCTTCTCTTCCATTCTCCTCTTGGGATTTTGGGCACACACACACACGCACACACACACACACACACGCACACACATATATTTTCATAAGATTTTCAAGCTGCCAGGTCCAGGACTCGAACCTCATAGTCAGTCATATGGAATTCAGCACCCTGAGCTCCACGCCGTCTGGTGGCCCATCATATTAAGTTTTTAGGGGACATGATTCAGTCCATAACACGTGATATATACATATATGTGTGTGTATGTATATACGTGTGTATAGTACACACACACACATATATGTATTTAAATTTGCTATAGAAAGCATAAGCTCGCTGGGGAGGAAGAGACAAAGCGCTCCCCTAGGGAAGTGGCCACGCTGCAGTCTCTCCTCTCAGGATTTCGGGTACCCGTGTACACCGGCCCAGCGTGCTGTGTCTTTAAGGCACCAGGTCCAAGACTCAAATCGCAGTCAGCCATGTGGGATCCAGTGCCTTAACCACCGTGTCACCTGGCTGGCCCAGCAAGCTATATATTTTTGCTAATGTCTTTTGTTGTTCTAAGAGAACAGCAGTGAAGGAGGCAGATTTACCAGCCAATTCAGAATAAGTAAGCGCACTAGAGCTCACGCAGCTGAATTAAATGCCAAGCAAGACCTCAAACCAGATGAAAGAAGGCATTCTAGAAAAGAGGCAGTGACAGTTGGAAGAAGACTTAATAGTCCCTGCATTTGGCTCTACTACTTGGTATTACCTCTACTACTAATAATAATACCCAAACGTGTGGATTCAGCGATTTCTGTCATTTACAGAAATGTTTTTTCAGTTTATTTTTTAAGATTATTAAATAGGGGACCAGCAGTTAGTGTAATGGCTATGTCGCTGGACTCCCACGTAGTCGACCGCGGTTCAAGTCCTGGACCTGGTGATTTAAACTCACACCGGGTATGTGCGTTTGTGCCCAAGATCCTGAGAGGAGAATGGCGGAGAAGGGATTGCAGCGTGGTCATCCCCCCTGGGGGGGGGATATTTCTCCCTTTCTGTTTCTCTGTCTTTACTTTCTGGTGAGTGCACGCGCCCCATAGCAAAAACCTCTCCAAAAAAAAAAGACTATTAATGAAATTTTATTTATTATTATTATTATTATTCAATTTGAACAGAGAGAGTGAGAAAGCAAGCCCGTAGGTCTGGGACTCTAACCATAGTCAGCCATAACCACCACGCCCGCTGCCGGCCCCCGTTTATTTATTGTACTCATCTGGAGAGCACGTATTGTGCACGAGGGAAGGACCTTGACAGGGCCTCATTACGCCGTGATCCCCTCCCTGGCCCTCCGGTTCACTGGGGCTCACACACTCACACACACACATCCGGTGTGTTTTCAAGCCGACCTGGGGGTCCAAACCCACAGCCAGCCCTACGACCTCCTGCACTGCAGCCTGGTTTGCAGCCAGCTCTGCCGCCTGGCTGGGCCGGGAGAAGCATTTTTAACGGCAAAGTGACAGAACGCCTAGGACTATTGAAGACGAGATCGGAATTGATTATGTACAAAACTACTTTAATAGAAACAAGAGAAAAGTATTTGTGATGCTAAAAGATATGGAATACTAAGTCAATGATATTGTTTATCCTTATTTAGTTTTCAGTTTTCTACATGAAGGTGATTTTATGATTTGGATAAGACTATCAATTGATAGGATATGAGTCGGAATAGGAATAACATGAAATTTCCTGGCTTTTTGACACTTACTGAGGAGCCAGGCAGACTGCCCAGATGGGAGTGAGGACGAATCTGTCACTTCACGCTCACATCTTGCTTCCAAGTTCTCACCCTGAAGCGTCCACTGTATTTAAAAAGGGCTTTGACTTCAGCTCTATACTGTCTCCTCTAGACGTGATCAGCACCCTGGACATGCCACCGAGCAGTCTAGGCTGAAAGAAGATGAAAGATGCATGTTTCCTGGCAAACACATAGTCCTCCCTTTTGACTTCCAATCACCGCTTCCAAACGCTCTGGGCTCTGGGCCACGCACACCGGCGTGGCTTTGCCTTGGGATGGTCCGTCTTAGCTCGTGGGCTGTGACTCACAAACGCACCTTTTTGGTTCATCTTTATATTGATTATTCCCCATCAGCTGAGGCCGAGACAGCTCTCCTGAGTGTCAGAGACAGTGCTTTTCTGTAATCTTGGAGGGAAGAGAGGACACCGGATACCACAAATCGACGCTGTATATATTTGGCTTAGAAAGCTGAATGTCTTAAATCTGTCTTTTGAAACATGGAACCTAATACCATTTTAATTGTCCCTACTAAGATTTGGGGGCCATTGTTTGTCTTTTCCAGCTTGATTTCAGTGTTCCAGCTTCCATGAAGGGACTGATTCATTACCGGGACAAGATGGCTGATCGAGGTGTTTGGATTTTATTGTTTGCCTGTGCGTTTTTTTCTTCGGTTTATTCGGAGGAGTTCCATTCACCACTCACTGCTCCGCAGGACCAGCCAGCTGTCTGTGCTCACTGTAGTCCTAACTGTGGACTCTCAATCTGCCCCTGAGGTGGGAAGGAGCCTGGGAACCAGCCTCTTCGATGCAGAGGCACAATACAAACAATCAGGAAACCCTCCTGTTGGTACAAATCCTTGAAAACTTTTCACAACTGTGCTCAGAGGCATATAAAAATACGCACTGAAGTACAGTCACAGTAGCAAGAACTGGGAAAACTACCCCGTCTGTTGATAGAGGAGCGTGAACAAACCGAGCCATCGAATCAGCAGCAGCTCAGGAGCTGAGCAGGCCTGTGCACGTGCATTTACCAGGCCCGTTTTGTTCCACTGCGAGCTGTTCCCACCTGCAAACCATTTCTTATTTGAAGGGAATTCTCTCTGCAAGAGGTAGGAGTACTCAGTAAATCTAATATAACTTGCCCACACCTCATGTGTGTCTCTGGAAGGACTCGGAAAAAAAAATCTTTAGACCAAAGTCTTTACATCCTTTTTTTTTTTTTTTTTTTCCTATAGAGCATACATGCTCACTGGAGAAAGATAGAAAGTGAGAAATTACTCCCCATCGGGGATGGCCATGTCACATCCCTTCTCCTCCATTCTCCTCCTTTTGGCACGCGAGTGCACATGCTCCCTGCATGTTTCTCAAGCTGCCCAGTTCTGGACTCAAGCCACAGTCGGCCCTGTGAGATCAGGCTGCCTTGCCCTCCACCCACCCACTGGCAACAGTGACTATTGAAGTACACAAATGGTGACTCCTGTTCGTCACTTTCCAATTCTCCAGGTTGGCTGGTTGGAGAAGGCGTCCCAGAGAGTACCTCCCGGAGAGTACAAGCAGACAAACATACTCTGCAAAGGAACAATTGCCTGGAAGCACCCCATTGTCAAATAAAAGTAGATCTAGCCATCCTGTACATCCAGATAAGTGGGAGCGAGGTGGCTGCCACTTGCTCTAGTCCATGCAAGGACGCTCTGCTGTGCACGTGCATCTTGGAAGCTGCTGCCATCGGGCTGTGGCTCCCCTGGCCCACATCAAGGGATGGAGCATTCGTGCACAGCTCATTTAAACCCCCTGGTTGTGAGTCCACGACCACCATGCAAATTCGGATTCTCAGTTTGCTTAACTTTAGGGGCAGAGCAGACTGACAATACAGATTTTATTTCTGAAATCATTGAGCTTTCTCCATGTTTTCTAAACTTGATGAAGCCTCTATAGCAGTCTCTGCCTGCAGACAAGCCTATGGGCACAGGTTGCACTAATCACGCACTCGCATGTACTTCCAGGCCAAGTAGTACTTACACTCTCCTTTACTGACAGGTTATCAGGGCCAGCAGGTGGTGTGGTGGTTAAGAAGCTAGCTCCCACATGGCCAACATTGGTTTAAGTCTTGAACCTGGCAACTTGAGAATCATGCTAGCCACGTGTGCGAGCATGCCCAAAATCCCAGGAGGAGAAGGGATTGCGGCGCGGCATCCCCTAGGGGTGATTCCTCATTTTCTCTCTCTCTGCCTCTCTCTCGCGCGTGAGCACATGCACCCTATGGTAAAAACATAAAAGATAAATCAATACGTTGTCATTCCTGTGTCAACCTCAGTCATGCAAGCCTTCATTGAGCATGAGTCAGATGCTCAGGGCCTGGTCACTCCTGGGGAACACGAGTCTTCAGGACATCAGAGATGACAGATTTAGGGGCTCTCTTCCCTGTCCCTGCAGACCGAGCACGTGTGCATTCGGAATCTTCCTCAAGGGTCTCATGCCTTCCTTTCCCCTGTGCTGTTGGTAACATCTGGTCTGCGCTTCAAACTCCAGTGTCTATTCCTTCACCGGGAGTGCGTGGCAATTCGATTTCCACTTACCCTTCTAGCCTCGGTCTTCACCAAAGTTCCAGGGGGCATTCTGGAAACCCACGGTTTTGCCAATGTGTCACTGCTGTTGAAGAGAGTGTCCGTGTGAGAAACCTAGGCAGGACCAAGTGACTTCTTTTTTTTTTTTTTTTTTTGGGGGGGGGGGGGGGGGGGGT
>NW_006159670.1:67920-90109 GCF_000334495.1 Tupaia belangeri chinensis
GCGACCCGCAGTGCACTACAGGGGAGCCGAGCAACCCAGCCATTACGCTAACTGCTGGTTCCCGTGGACCCAGTGTCTTCTGTACCCGATGGTGTCTGGAAACAGTAAGACTCGATGACCGCACACCTAGAAACCTGGACTTTTAGGGGCTCACAGGATGCCCCCCTCCAGATGCAGTGTTTATGGGTGGCTCGCCTAAGAAAAGCTCCCTACGTTTTTATGCTGCCCAAAGCTGCTGGCAATCCCAATACCTTCACTTCCTGAATCTTGCTCAGATACATTAATCTGGAGTCAACAAAGCAGTTCTCTGCTGACCGGTCAAAAAGTCCACCCCCACCCCTCTCCCGCCCCCAGAATGACTACACTTTTCTCAAGTCCTCATCCAAACAAGTGCTGGGCTGCTGGGAGATTTATCTTGGCAAACTTTGAACACAGTGAACCCGGGGCATGCTGGGTAGAAACCCCACCATTAATCCTCAGAGAAGTGGCTGAGTTTACTTGGCACTCACATTTGGCCTTTAGCCAGATAGAAACTCCTTAGTACCAAACAGAACGAAAGGCATTTCAGAGAGAAACAGGGAGATGCAAAGAGGGAGGGGAAAGGAGAATACCGGACATAAGTAAGAAAGAGTTTCCTTGGGGCTTACGGGTCAGAGTGATGCATTACACCCAAATTCCAAATATGTGCTGACACTAGTTTTGTATTTCATTATTTTTGTAGTCGACTTTCTAAGAGTAAATCCCCCAAGGACCTATATATCCCAGCATTTACAGTGGGAGAGCAGACGAGTTTTAGAAGTTGTTTTAAGGATCACTATTTCTCTAATTTATGAGTTAGCATCTGAATCAGAGTAGAATGAATGACTCATCTAAAAAGCTGTGTTAGAGTTCCTATGTAAAGTTAAGATTTTTAAACTATTTTAAAACCAAGCCGTTTTACCACCGAGGAAGGGGTTTAGACTGACCACGTTTTGCGAAGTCGTTTTTGTCAAAGCACAAGGACCTCATGCTGGAGCAGTTGGTACACAGTTACTATTACTATTACTATTTTAATAACTTGGACTCCTTGGAAGATATTTGATTGAAAATACATTTAAAAGCTAGTCATGTGACGTGGTGGTCGGGGGTCTGGATCCCACATGGCTCAGACGCAGCACCTTGAGAAACACGCCAGGCGCACGTGCGTGCCCCCAATCCCGAAAGGAGGGAGAGATGGAGGAGAAGGGGCTACGGAGGGCTGTTCTTCGGGCGGTTTCTCTCTCTCTCCCTCCGGCAAGTGCACATGCCAGCTGGTAAATTTGGGGAAAAACAAAAACTCATTTTTATGTGAGGTAGCTACCCTATAACACCATTGTGGATATGCCTGAAATAAACAGTTAATTAACATATGGGGTAGTTTTAATTTGGGGGCGTCCTTAACAGACTGAAACAAAATGGTGTGCATTGACTAGGAATTTAAGAGTGCGCGCGCATGCGCGCCTCGCTATATGCGCATGGAGACTGTGGGATCTACATCTCCGCAGCCATTTCACTTATTTTACAGGTAAGAAAACAGAAACCATGAGCACGGCCAATTACATGACTTATTATTTAAAGACAGAATAGACATTCTCGCCCACTTCTTTAAAAGTCACTCTCCAAAGCGTGGTAACAAACCTTAGCCTCAGTGCGACTACGGCCCTGCACTTGGTGTGGGAGCGTGGGCCGCACTCGAGGGACCGCGTGTCCTTGGCGGGCCGCAGAAGGGCGGCTACAGCAGCATGTGCGGGTGCGGAGGAAGCCACCGACCCTCGCCCTCGGAACCCTGAAAGGCTTGGGAAGTGAGGCAGCAGTCCAGCGACGCCGCTTGGAAGGCTACACAAGGGGCAGTGGGCCAGCCTGGGTGGCACAGGATGTAGCGAACGGGGACTGCTGGGAGCGAGTCACACGCCTGACCACGGGTGCAGATCCCGGGTCGGCCCGAGACGTACCAGGCTGAGAGGCTGGGAGCTGGAGGGCTGGGCGATCAGGCCCACACCATTGCCGGTCCGCATCCTATGCTCAAGAACAATTAGAGACGCAAACAAAGGGAGAGGAGAGGGAGTAGGCAAAGCTCATCAGGAGAGAGGCAAAGCTTCCAGCTGAGTGAAGGGCCTGGCTGGGTTGCCCAAGAGGAGCCAGGTAAGGGGCTTCCATCCCAGCAAGGAAGGGCCTATGCAGGCATTCCCTCAGGGGGGTTACGTGTCAGACGATCCACGTCATTCGCCTACCTGGGAGTGGGCTCACAAATCACAAGACTTTAGACAGACCTCAGTTCGTTAATACTCAGCAAATGTTGAGGCCTGTGGCCCGTCCCACTATCTGAGATGACTTTGACATAGCCTCCCCTTGCATTTCTGAACTGTAAACTCATCAAGATCCCCTCACCTCGCAGGTGCAAGTCTACGTGCCCGTCCCCATCTCTCGGGTGATAGCGTGTGGCAAGTTATTGCTCAAGGTCCGTGGCTCTCTTGCCCTCCAGACGGAGAGAGGCTACACCCTTCGGAATGTAGCAGTGCTACGGAAAATGTGCGTTTTAGCTTCCGTTATCTCCGGCAGGCTGTGAGCAGCTCCGACGGTAAGCAGGCCTCCATGTGAGCAAGCCGTGCGGGCTCGTAATTGATTTCTGGGAGAGCAGTGAATGGCTTTATTAAAAGCTTGGCCAGAGTGACTCCATCTTGTAATCGGCTCTATACCCTAACTAGTGTGCGTGCCTGTCTCCTACCTCAGTGAGACCCTGTCGAGGGTGCTTTCTTTCTCTTTCTCTCACTCTCGTGTGTGCACACACATTCTCTATTATAAAATTCTAATGGGGGTGCTGTCTGTCTCTCTCACTCATGGAGGAAATAAATAAATAAGCTTAAAAATAAAAAGAGTGGGCTGGCAGGTAGCATGCTGGTTAAGGACGCAGGACTCCCACACGGCCTACCACAGTTCAGGTCCCAGACCTGAAGGCTTGCTACCTCTCTCTCTCTTTCTCTCTCTCTCTCTCTCTCTCTCTCTCCCTCCCTCTCTCCCTCCCTCCCTCTCTCCCTCCCTCCCCTCATTCTGTCCCTCTCTGGTCAAATTAAAATAAATAAATAAAAAATAATAATTCTTTTTTATATAAACATTTTAAATAAATAAAGAATGCTTCAAACTTCAGATCCCCACCTGTACAGTTGAGCAACAATACTTCTTCCACCCTCACCCAAATACTGAACCGGAAGGTTCCAGACTGGGGCAGCAAGCACAGAGAAGGTGGGATGTGGTATCTTACCAAAACCTGGAGAATTAAATAAAAATACAATTTTAAAAACAGTGAAAACTTCAAGCCCCTATGCCTGCCCAGACTGAGCATGCTAAAAGCCCATCCTTTTACCCCACGAGAAGGAAGGTGGGAAAAATCCTTTTTCTGAGAATTGTTCCAGATTAAAAATCTATGGAAACTTGCACGTGGAGAGAAAGACTGCGGCCACCTCGATGGCCTCCACTGGTTTTAAGTCCGTGCAAGCGCGTCGATCCCACCGGCGCAGGCCGAGGCGGTCAGACAGCCCACCACCGTGAAGATGAAGGTGAGGCCTGCCCTGCTGGCCAAGTGTATTTATGTACGTTTGCGAGTGCACAGCGTCTGGCAGATCGCAGGTGCTTGCGACGCGTCCACAGGACTCTTACGCAGGATGGAATTTGTACCTTTCTTTCCCTCCAAAAGTAAACAAATGCTTACCCTCACAGTGCACCTTCAAGGGTAGGTGGAGTGCTTGGTGGTGTGGTTACTGCCCTTCCCATAGTTGTCTTTTTGGTTTTTTCTTTTAAAGGTTTTTTTTTGCAATAGGGTGTGTGCACTTGCCAGGGAGAGAGAGAGAGAAAAAGAGAGAGAGGAGAGCGCAAGTGAGAAATCATCCTTCAGAGGGGATGGCCATGCCTCAATCCCTTCTCCTTCATTCTCCTCCTAGGATTTGGGGCATGCATGCGTACGCACTTGGCATGGGTTTCAACACACCACGTCCGGGACTCAAACCATGATTGGTCATGTGGGAGTTCAGTGCCTTAACCACTATGCCACCTGCTGCCTCCATAGTTGTCTCTGAATAAAGAGGACAGACTATGTCCCTAGCAGCTTCATGAGGGAAGTGTGGAGCATGAGTAATGCTGACACTGGGCAACTTGTCACTGTAGCACACTCACGGGCAGTGACACCGACCATGCCAAGGGACCGAGACTCTTTAGATGCACACTCTCCACTGCAGATGTGGCCCTCTTAACCGCTGTCTACATAGACCTTCTGGAAAGAGACCCTGGGTCAAAACAAATAATTTGCAAATTGGATAATCCTTCATGCTATTAATTAACATATTTGCCCAATAATAATGAACCAAAAAGGGGAAATGTTTTGTAATTCAATTAAAGAAAGCGTGGGGCGGTGTTTCTAAGTAGGTATCGCTCACCAGTGTAAACAGTAGAGGGCAGAGATCAACGTAGACATGAAGCCCTTTCCCTCCCTGTTACTGACCCGAGTCCTGAAGGGTCCACAGAGGCCTTGCCGCGGACATCTGTGACCTCACCCTGCACTCCTCCTTGCTCATGTAACAGGCCTGCTGGCACTTCCTGCTGCATGACCGGCTGGTTCACACAGACCGACTGCAGCCCCAAGGCTAGGGGTAGCCATTCGACCTTGAGGGCCATCTGCCCCAAGCACAGCAGTTACTGAGGCAAAGAGCACATGACCAGGTGAGAGTAGGTCTAGGCCTCTGGCCGTGAGCACCGGGCTCCGCTTGGACTCAGGAAGATCTGAGACTCAGCTGCTGGGGAGCTGCCTGGGCAGGAAGCACATCCGAGAGGGAAACCCGACCCTGGAGGGCGCAGCAGGCTGGGAAGCGTGATACAGTTCTCTTCACGTCCGTGTGCTGGGTCTAGCCATGCCCGATCCGGAAATACCCTGGGCTCGGCAGGCTTGATCCAGAGAGGGCCCTGCCTTGCTTGAGCTAGTTCCCGTTGGGTTTTTATCCTTGAACTACAAAAACTCCAGCGAATACAGTTGTGCACTCCTATGTAGGTATATTTCAGACAAAACGTGCATAATCTAGTCCCCTGCCTTAGATCAAGCAGGCTAAACAACCTGCCTCCCCACCTCCACCGCAGACACATAGATATCTCACAGCTGAAGTCATCCCGCCCAAGTAGACTCCGGCACAAATATATACATTAGTAAGAGAGCCAAGGCGTTCTTTTTCCTCTCGGACTCCCCAGCATCAAGCCTACTTAATGTGTGAGAGGCACTAGTGTTAGCTAAATGACTGGAAAATGACAAGCTGAGGAAGCGATGAGTCCCAGACCTTGTCTAACATGGAGCCAGAGGTATGGATTCTCTGTATAATCATTAATCCTCATTTAATGATTTCCAGGAACGGATGGAAACTCCCAGCCTCCTCCAGTGGAAAACTAGTCAATTAGCTTGATCTAAGCCAGGCAGAATGTGCCTGTAAGGGTCTCGGTGCTGGGCCAGAGATCAGGAGAAATCAAGTCAAATGGCATGGTTTTTGAAACCTAGGACTTTATTGGCGAGTGCAGGTAAGATGGGGTGGGGGCAACAACGCTGCAGGAGGCGTGAATGGGTACCTCGTCATGGACTGGGGAGGCAAAGAAACACTGTCCTCTGCTCCAGCTCCCGCCCCACGGAAGCTTTGTGCAGGACTTCTGTGGCAGAAGGGAACCGTTTGCACTAGCACGAGACCTCAGCTCCACTGAGGTTTGCTGGTCCACTGCTGGCAAGGTCACATGCCCGAACTTTCCGCACTAAAGCTGAAATCTGGTCCTGTTGGAGCATGCCGGCGCCTCCCCTGAACACTAGGTCCCTGTGGTATGCAAGCTCTTCGTGTCTCAGGGCACAGTGGTCACTTGCTTGTGAATCTTCTTTACGCTAATCAAAAAAAAATTACTTTTCCAGAAACTCCTCACCTGAGACTGAGTCTCTTCATACTTCTGAGAGTTCTCTAACTATACATGGATTTGTCACCAATCATTGAAATCATTGGCCAAGCAATTTTCTGTGTTGGGTGTTGTACTTTCTATACATTATGATGCCTGAACTCATAGCAACAGTACATGATACGATAGAACATCATTTATCTGAGAATTCAGATATTGTAAACATTCCAGTAACTAATTTACTCATAGGGAAAGAAGAAGAAGGCTTTTATGATCAGCCCTCTGTAGTCACACAGCGCAGTAACAAGATGGCCTTGCAGCAGTGCACTGTGCTAAGAGGTGGTGTGAACCCCAAGGCTACAGAAGACAGGACGGTGGGGACAAATGGCAAGGTGGTGTTGGTCGTGAAAGGAGACTAGAAAATTATTCTTCTGTGCTCGCCTTGGCAGTGCGTATGCTAAAATTGGAGCAATACCGAGACTACCATGGGCCCTGTGCAAGGATGACACGCAAATTCATGTAGTATTCCATCCTTTTTATAAAACAAAGAAATTATTCTTCTGAGACTCTTCAGCGCCATGAAATTTTCATAAATCCCATGGAACAAAATGTACTCACTGGCAAGCGAAAGTACCTCCAGATGTGTAGGTTAGGAGCGAGCGTTAACAATGAAGGATGGTGCAAGCCAACAGCGCATGGCCTGACCCTTGCCAGACACCTGCCGCACCCTCTCCTCTGCAGCTCCCAGCGCAAAGCAACCCATGATGGGCAATCTTCCCAAACACCTTTGTGCAGGTCAGGAACAAACTTCATGTGTTTAATGTAAAGTTTGACCTTAAAAAAATTATTAGATTTGTTTTAACCAGTTTTCAGGAAATGAGCATGGTTTACAAATCCAGCAAAAACTTTGTAGGCCAAATATGTTAATTACAGATTACATTTTCCTCAATGACTACTTAGGTCTTGCATATTTTCCTTTTATAGGCTAGCGAGGTATTTCCATTCGATGCAAAACTTTCACAGATATGCAAGAAATTCTTTAAGCAATTTGCCTGACATGTATTTCAATGATTCTAAAGGACAGCTACACATTTCAGATTTGTTTCTTACCATGTTTGACATTTCAGCGTATATACCAAAAGCACCAGAATGGAAATCCCCTCTAAATCACTGTCTTCCTTTAGAGCTGATATCTTTAGTCAGAAACATTCCTCTAGCGTGGGTAAGGCTCTGATGGTCTAAGAAGATACTTACTTCTAGGTATTAGCATTCACGTTTTGCATAGATGAGGAAATGGAGTCTCAGAGAGGTTAAGTAACTTGCCCAAGGTGAAAAAGGTCCCAGGTGACTGAGCCAAGATTCAAGTCCTGTCTCTCAGATAACAAAGTCCACGCCCTTCGCTAGAACAATGGTGAGAAGTGCAAAACAGCTGGCCTGGCAGCACCCATGTGAATGCAGCGTCTTGCACTAGACGTGTCGGTGCACAGCAGGTGTACTGGAACATGAGCCCAGGAGGCCGCGGGTTATCTGTTTTGTTCGCTCCTGTAGTTCTAGAACCTTTGACAGTGACTAATACAGAGCCTCTAAATACATTGTCAGAGGACAAATGGAAAATGGATTATCACTTCCCTTCACTTACTGTCAACACACCTAACTCTTAACTTGTTTAACAATGAGAGGATAACAGAGGTTTTTATTCCAGTTACATCTGATTAAAATGCTTAGCTTTTTTTCCACAAGCCAATGGTAAGACACAAGTCATCACGCAATTGCAAAGTGTTTTCACAGTAATATCTATTTATTCATATATCCAAAATACACCATCATATCGGGTGTCTGAGATCCCTCAGTGAGCAGAACGGAAAGCCCTGCCCTTGTGGAGCTTGCGTTCTAGCCGGGAAGAGAGAGCTGACCAGTAAGTAAACAGTAAAGTACGCTGGGAAATATACGTGCCATGTTAGGGCCGGTCAGTGGCGTGGTGGTTAGGGTGGTGGACCCCACATGCCGGCTGTGGTGCAAGTCCCTGACCTGTCAGGCTGGAAACCACACTGGGCTTGCACGCATCCGTGCCCCAAATCTCAGGAGCAGATAGGAGAAGGTATTGTGGCATGGCCACCCTAGCCCCGAGGGGGTGAGTTCTCATTTTTTTCTCTGTCTCTCTGGGAAGCATACAGGCCCAAAGGCAAAAACTAAAAGTAAATAAGTGTTGTGTTAAAATTTTCAAAACTAGAGCAGGATCAGAGGCAGCAGACTAAACACAATGATCGTTTAATACTGTGCTGAGTGGACCTGGCTGAGAAGGCGTCACCTGAGCAGGTGACAGAACTGGGCAGGCAGGTGTCTGGTGCGTCAGCGCATGCGTGGGGAGGCTGCTGCACTGGAGCCAGGTGAGCAGGCCAGTGGAGGAGGTGAAGTGGAGAGGGAAGGGCGGAGCAGGGAGAGCCGTGGGCACTGCGTTACTCCAAATGGAACAAACAGGGCAGGGTTCTGGCTAGACTGAGGGCCCCAATGCAGAGGCCGAGAGAACAGGAGACGTTTGTTGCGGCGATCTGGCTGGAGGTGGTGGCGGCAGACCAGGGCGGCCACTTCGGATGTAGCCCAACCCTGCTGTCAGCTTGAGTAGGTGGGCTGGTCGTGCAGTGTGGGAGAGAGACAACACTGAGATCTTTGGCCTGAAAACCTGCCAGGAGAAAGTGCCGTTGATGGACGTGGGGCCACTCCGGGTAGAGCAGATCCGGGAGCAGGGAAGACGTTTCTAGGCAGGTAAGAGCCAGGCATCGGGCGACGAGGGCCAAATCAGACATGCACGTTTGGAAATCACGGGTGACACAGCCACGGCTTTAGCTGAAAGCCGTGAAACTACTAACGGGTGATCGTCAAGGCGATGAACGAAGGAAGGGAGGAGAAGAAAGCCGAGCCACCCACAGGGCCGGTCGTGTTTCCAGTCGCCCCCGGGGAGGACACGAAGAGGGGAAACCAGTGGAGACTGAGAGCAGGAGCCAGTAGGCCAGGGGAAGCCAGCAGGCCCCGGAAGGCAGGGACAGACCGCGCACCACCGAGAGAGAGAGAGAGAGAGAGAGAGAGACGCTTTGCGTGGAGGGAGCAGCCCCCAAAGTCCAACCACACCGCTGGAATCCTGGCCCCAGTGGCTTGGAAAACATGCCAGGCACGTGTGTGCATGTGTGCGTGTGCGTGAGTGCCCAGAATCCTGATAAGGTGTAGAAATGGAGGAGAGCACTTACAGCTCCACCAATTTCCACCGGGAGTGGGAAGTGTCCTCTCTCTCTCTCTCTCTCTCTCTCTCTCTCTCTATCTTTCCCCCAACCCCACCACCCCCACCTCTGTGCACTCTGGCAGTGGAAGAAAGAGGAGAGAGAGAGAATCTTGATAGAATTATGGGAGCAAAATCCTGATGAGACTATGTTTAATACAGAATGAGGAGAGAAAATAATAGATACTATGAAATAAACAGCTTGGAGGAGTTTTGCTGCAAAAAACAGGGGCAGAAATAAGATCTAAAGGTGTTTTGGGCCACCTAGGTAGCGTGGTGGTTAAGCTGGCTGGTTCCCCACGGCTGACTGAGCGGTTCGAGTTCCAGATCCGGCAGCCTGAAAAACACACAAGGAACATGTGCATGCGTGCCCAAAATCTCAAGAGGAGAATGAAGACGGGATTGTGGCATGGCCACCCCTCTGGAGAGTGATTTCTCACTTTCTCGCTCTTTCTTCCTCTCTGCCAGAAATATGTGCTCTCTAACAAAGAAGAAGGGGGAGGAGTTTCAAAGAAAAAGGAAAAAAATACATGTTTGCGGGGGCTTTTTGTTGTTTTATTGTTGTTTTTGTTTTTTGTTATAGGGCACATGCACTTAACAAAGAGACAGAGAAGGGAATGGGGAGAGAGAGAGACAAAGTGAGAAACCACCCCAGATGGGGTGGACATTCCACAGCCCTTCCTCCCCCACAGTCCTCTCAGGATTTAGGGCACACATGCACATCCACCCTGCATGATTTTCAAGTCACTGGGTCCAGGACCCAAACCAGCTCAGTCAGCCTGGGATCCAGACATGCCAACTTTTTTTTTCCTTTTTCTTTTTCTTTTTTATTTTTCATTTCATTTTCTTTTATACATTCAATCACATTATTTCTCTTACAAAGTAGATATTTCAATAGGTGAACATTTCTCCCTAGTACAGATGATAAAACTACGAAATATCTTCAACAGATGATAAATACCACACCTCTTTGTGCCATTCATGCTTTGCCTCCCTGTCCCTCCCCCAGATGTCCTTCCTCAGACCCTGCTCTTCCACACACACTATATCTGGTATTTACATCTATATACTGCGTTTCTATGACCTTTAGTCAGTTAGTTTCAGCCCTAGATATCTCAACTTTTACACCACCTGCCGGCCCGTAGCATGTTTATATGCTGTGAATGTCACATAGTAGAGAGTGAAAAGAATTATTGTATGAAATCTCAGAATTTCTGCAATAATGTTCTTGAATAAACAAGATGGGCAGGGTCCAGTGCATAGTGGTGGCTGCGTGCTGGGTGACAAACACCCATCTCTGAAGAAACAGGGAAGATGTATGCATGCAGAGGAGGAGATGTGGACATTCTCTTTGAGCTGCTTATATCAGCTCAGTGAGGAAGAGGGAAGGCCATCAGCTGAGATTGAGAATGAGGACGAGGGCCAGCAGACGGCATAGCGGTTGTGTGGCTGGGCTTCCACATGGCCCACCACGGTCTGAGTCCTGGACCTGGTGGTTTGAAAACCATGCCAGATCTTGCACGCATTCCCAAGATCCCGAGAGGAGAATGGAAAAGGGATTGCGGCATGACCATCCTCCCTGGGGTTGGGATGGGGTGCCTTCTCACTTTCCCTCTCATTATCTATGTCTGTCTGGCAAGTCCACACACCCTAAGGCAAAAACCTCTCAAAAAAATAAAATTGAGGAGGAGATGACAGCATTTGAGGAGAGAGAAGTCTCCAGTGGCCACCTGAGCAAGTTGAAGGGGAGAGGGATCAAGGATATGAAACAGCTGGCAGCGGCGTTAAGGCCCCCTTCAGGTCGATGGTTGCCATGATGTGAGTGTTCCCCCAAATCAGTGTATTGCGATTTGGTTGCAAAGGTATTCAGAGGAAACTTAATACCTTCATGGTGTTGGATTAGGGTGAGGCCCCTGTGATTGACTCCCAGTGGGCTTATAATGACAAGGCTTGAGACAGACAGACTGATGGAAGGATGGATGGATGGATGGATGGATGGAGGGAGGGAGGGAGAGAGGGAGGGAGGGGCGGGCACAGCTGCTCTGCTCTTCCCTTGGAATGTGATACCTGGCACCTCCTCAAGACATCCACCTGACGTGGGCCCTGGACCTTGCACCTCCAAGCCATGAGCTGAATAAATCTCTACTTCATAAACACCCAGTTTCAGGTATTTTCTGCTATGGGCCACACAATGGGCTGAAACAAAGGCCATGAGTGGAAAGTGGAGTGGGTCGGCATGACTTTCTCTGACATGTGCCTCTGCAGATTCAAGCAGAGAGCTGGATGTACCCAGAGTGGAGGTTTTTGGAAGAGTTGAATCCAGAGAAGGGCAAGGAAGTGATTGCGATGACTTACCTACGACACTGAGCGTGGGGAACAGACTACAGAGGACAGCAAGAGGAAAAGAGACAATGAAAAGCAGGGTCAATGGAATAGAGAAATTAAGCTTCTTTTTTTAATAGGCCCATTTGTCCAACCACTTAATCCTTGATGCTGTTATTCATTGTATTACATTTGTTGTGTGACGCATGAAAATAATAGGCCATGCAATGTTCATTCTCTCATTCATTCACCTACTTAAAAATATTTTACTTATGGGCTGAGCCAACAGGAGGCACTAGATCCCACATGGCTTGAATCCCAGACCCAGTGGCTTGTAAAGCACACCGGGCATGTGTGCATGTGTGCCCAGAATCCTGAGATGAGAATGGAGAAGGGATTGTGGTGTGGCCAACCTTCCAGGGGAGTGAACTCTCACTTTCCTCTCTCTCTCTCTGGCAAGTGCAGGTTCCCTGTGGATATCGAGTATCAGATGCTGTGGGTATAAAGCTCAGGAAGAGTAAGCTCAAAAAGGTCAGTGCCTAGTAAAGGAAACACAGGGCCAAGTGAGGGTCACAGAAGAACGTGGGGAGTGTCGTGAACGACTGTCACAGGAGTGCCAAGGAGACCTCACGAAATCAGGTTGGAGGGTCACAGAAGACTTCCATTATGAGGGGATTCAACCACAGGAAATTTGATCTTTTTGAAGATCAAATAGGATTTAGCTGCAAGAAAATAGAAAGGGGCTTTCCCTGGCTCATCTGAAGTGTTAAAAGTTGTTGTGTGTCATAAAATGAGGATATTGACTGGGGTCAGACGAAGTCTAGAGGCTTGCGACGCGTCCCCGGAGACTGCCTCCTCAGTCATATAATTTCACACGAGTAGCTACAACTCCTCTACCCGGCTTGCCTCTTCCACCAAATCTTCCTTCTGTAGCTCGTCTGGGAAGTCACCTGGAGCAACCCTCTCAAATGCCTAGCTAACGTCGACATTACGTTGAGTGAGGATCAGCTCGCCTGACTCTCCAACCTCCCAACCAGAGAAGCTTTCTAGAGGAAAGATCGGTTAGCCGTTTGTTCTAGAAAATTCACACAGACCCTCATAATTCATCGCTGGCTTTTCCCCGCGTGCTAACAAACTGCTTGCTTAGTACTCTGCTTCAGGACGTGTGCCACTGGCTGACATGGGACTCGTTAATCTGCAGCTGGCATGTGTGTAGAGTGGGGTTAGGTGGAGTAAACAGCTCGTTCTGAGCATGTTTATACACAATGACAGTGCTTGACAATCGTTTTTATGCTAAGGGAGTTGAGAGGGAAAGTGCTGCTGAGGAAAAGGCTGAAGAGAGAAGATGCGTGGCAGGAGGACCGCGCTGACCGGGAGAGACAGAGCTCAGACGTTTGCACTCAGTTCAGAAAGAGAAGGGACCGAGGTCAGCCTGGGTGAAGACCTTGGAAGTCGAAGATAACAGCTCGCTTCTGACATCTGTTAAAGGACCCTCTTAGAGCGTGCGATAAAAGCCAAACTTTGTGAGGGAAACTTGGAAAACTTTTAAAAATAAAACAAAAGAATTTATTTTCTATGACATCATACCGACTCTGCCAGCGCTCGATTCTGCCAGCGCCTGTCCCAACGTTTACAGTCAGGAATTCAAACACATAAAGTCCTTGGTTCCACTGCAGTCCAGCGAGGCTCCGAGAGCCCGGGATATTCCTTCAAGGGATAGGAAAAACAAACACATTAAATTGATGGCAGATGAAGAAGTATTGCTGTTCCAGATAACAGACACAAGAGGGTTAAAGAAACTGCATTAAATAGGCCGGGCAAGGGCCTATCAGATACTCAGGCTCTAATTGCTTTCTTTCTTTCCTTAATTGTAAAAGTCTATTTCCAGGGTTTGTTTCATTTTATTTCCTTAGTGCCTATATTAATTTTTCAACCTTAAAATCAAAGTACATGATGAATACTACTTTTATCAAGGTTAAAAGCAATGCCTGATCAAATTTAAGGCCTAGCAGAGGAGAGATTCTTCCTTTGATTATCTTTTGCTTAGACTTTATTAAAGAAATAATAATAATGCCTGAGTGAAGTATCTGATGAGCAGAAAACCCGACGTTCCGTTCAGTTTTTCATGGGAAAGGAAGAGGTGGAGCCTAGAAATCACCAAAGTAAAAGCCGCCTGATGAAATTTCTTCTCGAGTTTAATATTAGGAATAGCTCATTATTCTCATGCTATGACTGACCAACCCTAAAAATAAATATGTTTTCTTTAGTAAAAGAAGCCAAAGTAATTAGAACAATATTGTTGCAGTTTAGAAACATCACTGACGGGCCAGCCAGGTGGCATGGTGGTTAAGGTGACTGGATCCCACAGTCAACTGTGAGGTTCGAGTCCCAGACCCAGGGGCTGGAAAACACACTGCACATGTGTGCACGTATTCAAAACCCTGAGCGAAGAATGGAGGAGGAGGGACTGCAGTGTGCTTTCTCACTCTCTCTCTCTCTCTGTCTCTCTTTTCCTCTGGTGAATGCACTTAATCTATAGCAAAATAAACACAAAAAGTTTTTTAAAGAAATACCATTGACATATTCTCTGTCCATTTCAACATAAAAGTCTTTGTTTAGAGAGAGAGATTTTTGCTATTGGGTGCATGCACTCACTGGAGGGACAGAGAGGGACAGAAAGCAGGAAGTCACCCCCGGGGGGAGTGGCCACGCCGCACCCCTTCCCCTCCATCATCCTCTCAGGATCTCGGGCACGCACATTCATGCAGCATGAGTTTTAAGCCTCTGGGTCTGGGCCTTGAACCCAAGTCGACTACGTGGGAGACCAGACATAACCATTACACCACCTGCTGGTCCCTAAAAATCTTTTTTTAAGTAGTATTTTTTATGAAACAACAACCCAAATAATGTAAATAATTATATTGATGGATGTCTATGAATTAGAGCTGTCCTCTACATCATTTTATATCTTCTGGACAGAAAGCCATCCTATAAAACCAAGAAAGTTTGAAAAGTAGCTACATAAATAGTTGAGATTAAATTAACCTGACTAGAGGGCCAGTAGGTGGCATGGTGGTTACATCACTGGACTCCCATACAGCCGACTGCAACTCGAGTCCTGGACCCGGTGACTTGAAAATCACACCAGACATGTGTGCATGTGTGCCCAAGATCCCAGGAGGAAAATGGAGAAGTGATTGCAATGTGGCCATTTCTTGATGGGGAGGGAGTTTCTCACTTTACCTCTCACTGTCTCTGTCTCTCTCTCTCTGGTGAGCACACGCATCTTATAGCAAAACAAAAACCTAAAAATAAATAAATAAAATAAAACCGACTACACACTGGATTTATCTGGCACATGGTAATCACAGATAATCAGCAATTTGTATATCCATCATAACTAATATTTTTAACAATGTCTCCCTTCCCCATGTCGACCCTCGACATTGCTTGACAGTTTTTCCTGTTCCGTGGCGGGTTTTAATCGTCATTGCTTTCCTCCTGTCATACAGGTTAAAATAAGATTCTAGACGACACCTCAAAGCTGGACCAAGGCCGTGTCCCGAGGGCCTCTGTGCCCCAGTGCCATCACAGGCATGGCCACGCCCTCCACTCGGCCTGGGAGGTCTGCGGTCTGAGGGCCTCTGTGCCCCAGTGCCATCACAGGCATGGCCATGCCCTCCACTCGGGCCTGGGAGGTCTGCGGTCTGAACGTCAGGAGAGCGGAAGTGCAGGGTCTGAGCCCGCGTAGGAGCCTGCGGTGCGGAAACCGGCAGGAGAGGGAATTGCTGAGGAGCCCTCAGCCAGCCCAGGTAGGATGCCGAGGGGAGAGGAAAGCTGGGGCGGGAGCAGCTGGGGAGCAAGGGGCCTGCCCCGGTGCCTCGGAGGACCCCCAGCTGCTCCGGCTTTGCAGGAGGACCTTCCCGATTCCTGAGGAGGAGGGGCGCCTGTGTCTCCGCGTCCTCTCACCCACGTCTCGGGATCTGCTGAGCTCCAGGACAGGACCAGGCTCGGGCGGTGGGGAACTGAGGGACTGCCCAGTGACTGCTGTTGACCGTCCTGGATCGGGATGGCTCACTCGCTCGCCTAGTCATCACGGGGTACTCGATCCAGAAACAGCCCCAGCTTCTCAGGCCTGGCAGACAGACCTGGTGCCCTAGGAGTGTATCCAACACTCTAGGTACAAAACAGGTAAAAATCTATTTCCTGCCCCAAATCTACTTATTTGAAATAACTGTGAATTAGACTCTGTTAGCACGTAGCTGCTTGATTTTTTTTTTTTTTTTGAGAGGTTTTTGCTATAGGGCACATCCGCTGGCCAGAAAGACAGAGAGAGACAGAGACAGAAAGCGAGAAATCCCCCCCCCATGGGGGGATGACCACACCGCAATCCCTTCTCCTCCATTCTCCTCTCGGGATCTTGGGCACACACGCACACACACCCGGCGTGAGTTTAAGCCACCGGGTCCAGGACTCAAGCCACGATCAACTACATGGGAGTCCAGTGACATAGCCATTACACCAACTGCTGGTCCCATAGCTGCTTGATCTTAAGGCAGACAATTGAACTGCTTCAGCTGTCGCATCTTTAAAAGGAAGGGCTTATTGACTGAAGTAAAGTATATCCGCGGTCGGCCTGGCCTGCAAAGCAGAGCTGCACACTTCACTGGGCAGGTGTCCCTTTCCTTCCGGGGCGAGAGCATTCAGAACAGGCAGAGTATCTGCCCCATCGTCCCGTCCCCGAGGGAGGGCCTTCCCATCTCCTAGTAAGCAATGTGAGCCATAAAAGCGGCTCTTCACACCCACCTTCTTTGCCTTAAATCTCTTTCGGGGATTAAGGACGTGGATAAACCACCTGACATCTCAAGGTAGGACGCTTTTCATTTCCAGTCTAAACCCTGCCTGCTCCCGCTGCAATCCTTTTTCTCTCTAGTCGCAGGGAAGGCAGAGGAAACCCATCCATCCTCCTCTGTATTCCAGTCCTTCACGTATTAAAGACTTCAGCCTCCATTTCTCCAGGTTACGTAACGCCGATTCCTTTCATTTTACTCATATATCTCGTTTGCCAAACTTTTAAATTAATTCCGCTGCACTCCTCTTGAACTCTGCGGATAATGAAACAGCCATGCAGTCCCTTTCCGATTCTAATTGGGTAATAAACCTTCAGGGAGGGAAGTATTTTTAAATCTTCACTCAGAATCTCACATGAGCCGGGATTAAAGCATTTTCAGAGAGCGGGCGGAGGCTGGAAACGCATGTAACGTGGCCCAGAAAGCCTGGGGAAGCGGGGAGGGACGGGGGCGTCACCGTGTGACAGAAGCGAAAGCCCACACGCGTGACGGTGAGTACGTGGAAGCAGCAGAATTCGTCTCACAACTGGAAAACCGAGCAGCTGTTGGTCTCTGCTTTCCCACAAACTGTCGTCACGTGACTGATGAGTGGCCGCAGTCCTTATGCTGAGTCGGTTCTAAATCACGTTTTCCCGATAGGCTGTGACCCATCAAGCAAGGGGGAAGATTCCGTTCCTCACCTGAGAGATGCACAAGCGCAGGAGAAATCCTGGACACCAAGCACAGCAGCCAGGCGCTGTGACAGGCCTTCCCCTGCTGAGCAGTCACTGCCAGTCTCCAGGGTAAAGGTGACACCTAACTCATGCCCAACGCAGGGCTCCCTCCCGGCCGCTGCCTGCCCACAGGCCTTTCAGGAGGGGGTGGGGGCTATCTCCTTCCTAATGGAAATCTGTACTTTTCTATGAAAACTTCTCTTTTCCTACTTTAAAAAAAATCCCATTTTCTTAGTTTAATCAGGCAGTGGCATTCAGTATTCGGCATGTCGACGTTTCTGTCTTCTTCCCTTTTGAACTAAGTTCTACACAGACGTCGTCGACGAAGGGAGCCGTCTGAGGTTATGAACACGCTCTGCCTCAGGGGACAGCTAACACCAATCTGCGTGGACATAAAAGTGTATTTGCCCCAAATCCACTAACTGCAGAACGGACCTGTCTACACAGGACACTGCAACATGGAGAAGCCTCGACGCTATGACACTAAACGAGGAGCCCTGACACACGGCCACACCGATTCCCGTCTGAAACGCTCGGCGTGGGTCTGCACGGCCGCAGGTTAGAGCGCCGGGTCTGCAGGGTGAGGCTCCCGCTGAGGAACAGTCCGCGGGTAGTGACGACGACCCGGATCCGCGGTGGGTGGTTGACAGTGCTGACTGTCCTCATGCCACTAAGCCACAGGACGTGCATGTTACCACGGCAGAGGAGACAGCATCTGTACTCTACTCCTGGGTGCCCTCGCGCCAAAGGAAGCGGAGACAGACGTGGGACACAGGACGAGGGGCCCCCTTGCAAAGCAGTTATCAGCTGAGGTTCCCTGAGGTTCCGTGACCCCAAGGGCTGGGCGGCTGTGGAGACGCGGCAGCCGAGGGAGCAGAGGCAGGTGCGCCTCCTGCTTTCCCCCTACCCCCACCCCCACCCCCGCAGACAGCCTGCTGGGGCGTCCGGCCCTTTGTGTCCCGCCAGAGAGATATTTCTTCTTGTTGGAAAGCCCACGACAAAATGCACACACACACACACACACACACACACACAAAATGAAAATAAACAATCAAAAATGAACAAATCGCTCTTCAAACATAAATATTCATCTCAGAGTGCTCAGGTAAGGATCGGCAAATCAACACTTAAATTCATACTTAATATCATCAGATGCCTTGAATAAAACAGAAGGAATAGTTTCCTGTCATTTTGCAGAAAGGTATCCTTTCGATCTTATACTGTTTGATATGAAGACTAAAACACAAGACAGTCTCCGTTATTGGATTACTGCTCTGTAACTGCCCTTCCCCACCCTGCAGTGGGCGTGGCGCTCTGTACCGCAGAGTTGCCCAATTGCTCCCAGCTAGATCAAACTGCAGTCAAATTTAGACTTGCCAGCACGGGGAATAAATTTCACTTTGTAGTAAGTCACGATGCTGCAGAGTCCCTATGCAGCATGAGGGTGGGAATAGCTGGGTAATACAGCACATGCACTGAAATAAACTTCAGAATTTTCCCACAAAGTTTCATTTGTTTAGAGATTTTTGCCTTAGAGTGTGTGCCCTCGCCAGAGAGAGAGAGAGAGAGAGAGAGACAGAGACAATGAAAGGGAAAGTGAGAAATTACCCCCAGGGGACATCCATGCCACAATCCTTTCTCCTCCATTCTGCTCCCAGGATCTTGGGTATGCACATACACAATTTTCAAGCCACCAGGTCCAGGACTTGAACTGTGGTCGACCACGTGGGGGTCCAGCAATATAACCACTGCATGGTCTGCTGGCCCCACGATGGTCCCACGATGTGTCATGTTTAAGATAATTAACCATCAAGAGTAAAATACTTTTTCTCTTCACATTTTTTTAATTCAGTTTTTGATTTTGTGTTAAAAACTGTTGGCTATGTGAAATAGAAATTTAAACAAATCTTACAATAACTGGCAACATCTATAGCACGTGTAACTGAGATGTTACGAAATTTGGAGCTACAATATTTCCTGCATATGTGCTGGTATAATGATCAGCGTCTAACAAACATCTAGATGAAAGCAAATCAGTCACTAACTTGACACTCCCTTGGCGGGCGAGCAAGGTCAGCTTTGGCAGTGAATGGACATGTGAGTGTGGAGAGACCTCGGCACAGCCGGAAGGGTGAGTCAGGAAAACCCTGAGCTAGTCTTCCATTCCAGATATTTCTCCCCTTCATTTCCATGTTTGACTCCCAGGCAGGGTTTGTAAAGCAATGTCACCTTTTCTGTGTGAGGTGTTCCTTATGAAATATTTAAGATGTTTGTAGAGAAGTCTTTAGTATGCTCAGAAACCTTACAATGTTATTCTTTAACCTCCACCGTTCTAGGTGAAAATTAAATAAAAACACAGCACTTGATTCTTACAGTGCATATTAAGAAGATGTTTACAGAGCCAGGAGGTGGTGTGGTTACGGTGCTAGATCTCACATGACCAACTCGGCAGTTCAAGTCGCAAATCCAGCAGCTTGATGAATGTGTGGCATGTGTGCATGCATGCCCGAAATCGCAACAGGAGAGTGGAGGAGAAAGGATCGTGGCATGGCCCTCCCCTGGGGGTAGGGAATGTCTCACTCTCCCTTTTGCTCTGTCTCTGTTTTTCTGTCTCTCTGCACTGAGTGCACACACACTGTGGCAAAAAAATCTAAAACAGAAAGAAAAGGCTAGATATATAATACATATAATATATGATATATAATATAATTTATAAGTTATATATTATGTTCTATATGATATGTTATTAATATATTATATATTAATATATTATTATTATATATATTATATATATGCCAAAAAGTGAGTGACTTAAAGATATGTTATTCAGTTTCAGTTTCAACTTTTCAGTGTGTCCCGGGCTCCTTTCCTAGTAAAACACTGGTTTATCACATAAACATTGTTTACAAACTGTGATGGAATCTCATGGGAGGGCATTTTCCTCCCATTAGAGACTCTCCGACACTCACAAGAGCTCACTGCAGGGGAAATGGCAAAATCATACACACCAAAAAAAGAAAACAAAACCATTCATTAAGAAATACAAATTTTAGGACCAGCAGATGGCATAATGGTTACGTTGCTGGACTCCCACATAGTCAACCACGGTTTAAGTCCCAGACCAGGTGACTTAAAACTCACTCTGGGCACATGTGTGTGCCCAAGATCCTGAGAGGAAAATGGAGGAGAAGGGGTTGCGACGTGGCCATCCCCCCGAGGGGTGATTTCTCACCTTCTGTCTCTCTGTCTCTTCGGCGAGTGCACACGCCCTATAGCAAAAATCTCTCTAAAAAAAAAGAAAGAAATACAAATTTTAAAAAGGAATTTTATCTTTATGAGAGTTTGGGGAAATGCTTAAAGACAGATAAATAATAAAAAGTAGGAAAATAGACAGTATTCTACTGGGTTGTCAAAGAAGTCAGGACTATTTTTTTCTATGCAAAACTGTGTCATGACTTTTCCGATGGCCCTGAGATAGCTGAGAGTTAAAAATGACTATGAAAAAAATCAAAACACTCCCTTAGAAAGCCATGAGAAGGAGTGTACCAGTCAAGAAAAACTCCAGAGGCAGGTCTCCGAAGTGGCCCTACTGCACGTGTCCCTTGACTAAAGTAAAGGAGAGCCGTGGAGGGGTCACACGTTCATGCGGCATAAAGGCAGGCCTTGTGATCAGGAAGGAAACTTAAAGAGAGCGGCCAAGATAGCCGGGGAGGACGGTCCACTTTACTGCTGCGGAAGTTGGCAGGCGTAGCATTTTGCTACATAAATTCAGAATTGCAGTGGGTTCCTAAGTACATCAAAAACTAAAATAATTTTAGCTCATCTGTAATATCCATAAAACCAAGTACATTTCAAGTCAAAGTATATTAAATGTTTAAATGAGTCAGCAAGGAAAGGGGGATGTCAGGCCTTCTACAAAAGACATTAATTATATCAACAAAAATGAACTTAGAAGAAGTTTCGGACTCTCCAGACGAGAACCCCTCCACACCAGTGTCTTGGCTTTGGCCTTCTGATTCTTGGCGTGGAGTAAGCAGGCCTGCCGTGACAGACTCCTAGCCTATGGAATGGTGAGCGAAACTATATGGGGTCCTGCTTCTAAGCCACTAGATTTGTGGTCATCTCTAATCGAGCAATAGAAAACTAATACGATCTCAAAATACTTCACACGTATTTAAATTACTTCATATGAAAAGTCTTCAAAACACAGAAATAATGTGTATTATAGAAAAATCTATAGATTTCAATTTTTTTAATGCCATTTTCCAACAGCTTTTTGAAGCCCCTTCACATTAGTCAGGTGTCCAAGTGTTCTACATTCATTCTTGCCACTCGCTCCTGCCAGGTCTGGGTCCCCATGCCCCAGCCAGCCAGTCTCCAAGTTCTTCAGCCTCTGGACTCTGTGCTCACAGCAGTTGTACGGGGGCCACATGGGGGCGCTCGCGCCCACGCCCCTCCCCACCCCCAGAACCTGGGGTCTCAGACTGGAACGGCACCATTCGCTTTTCTGCTTTCGTGTTCCAGCTGCTCCTGTCTTGTGACTGACGCGGAGTGGGACGTGTCTCCAGTAGACGCTTTATAAGATCTAGAGGGAAACTGTTCAGAACCCACACCTATAAACCAAGGTTACTGGCTGAATCTGTCCTGGCTCCCCCCACACCCCTCACACACACACACACACACACACACACACACACACACACGTGCACACGCCTTCCATCTAAGTTGCTTTGTCTTTGTTTTTGTTTTTGTTTTTTAAGAGAGATTTTTCCTATAGGGCACATGTGTTCACCAAAGAGAAAGAGACAAAAAACAAGAAATCATCCCCCTGGGGGGCCACAGTCCCTTCTCCTCTGTTCTGCTCTCAGGATCTTGGGCACACACATACACACGTGCCCAGTGTGACTTTTAAGCCACCGGGTCTGGGACTCGAACTGCAGGCAACGACATGGGAGCTCAGCAGCGTAACTATTACACCATCTGCTGGTGCCCCACCTGCTTTAGGGAAAGTTAAACAAGACCACGTAAACATGACGGAGAGCCCGCTCACTCTCTGACAAGTGGTGGCCCGAGAGTCCCCGGCAGTGATCCTGCCCCGTCATCGGCAG
>NW_006159670.1:90988-91277 GCF_000334495.1 Tupaia belangeri chinensis
GCGCGCGGGGCGCCCCCCCCCTGGGCGTTCCCCCGCCATTTCGCACCTTGGCCCTATCTTTTGACCCCGCTAAGCCTTCAGCCTCTGGGTCTTGCCAACATTCCATTGTCCCTCACCTTCATGGAACTCTCTCCCGTTTTGTTTTTTGTTTTTTGTTTTTTGTGTTTTTTTGGAGAGGTTTTTGCTATAGGACACGTGGGCTCCCCAGAAAGACAGAGAGAGACAGAGAGACAGAAAGCGAGAAATCACCCCCCAGGGGGGATGGTCACGCCGCAATCCCTTCTCCTCC
>NW_006159670.1:92632-93132 GCF_000334495.1 Tupaia belangeri chinensis
CCCCCCGGGGGCAGCAGCAGGCCCTGTGCTCAAATCCTTGACACGAGGCAGCTGGAGAAACGGGGTGGTCAAGGGTAACCCTCCCAACCCGTCCATCCTCGGCTCCTGCAGACACTCTGCTACTGTCCCGGAAACTCAAGAAGGCAAAGGAGAGTGTCACACAGGGCAGGACACGTGACAGGACATGCAGGTGACGTGCTTTCCAAATACCTTTCCCCACCATACAATAACTTTAACAAGATCATAATTTAAAGGAAGTGTCAGAAGCCAAGTGTAAAATCAAAGCTGTAAACTCCATCCAAGTTCAAAGGCTGTCCTGAAGAATCATCGCTGTGAAAACAAAAACAAATCAGCGGCAGATTACTGACCATCCTGGGGGGCAGCTTCCTGATTGTCCTGGGGGAGCAGCTTCCTGACTATCCTGGGGGGCAGCTTCCTGACTGTCCTGGGGGGCGGCTTCCTGACTGTCCTGGGGGGGGGCTTCCTGCCTGTCTCGGGGG
>NW_006159670.1:93535-96460 GCF_000334495.1 Tupaia belangeri chinensis
CGCGGGGCCCTCTCCCCGCGGGCCCTGGGGGGCAGTTTCCTGACCGTCCTGGGGGGCAGCTTCCTGACCGTCCTGGGGGGCAGCTTCCTGACTGTCCTGGGGGGCAGCTTCCTGACTGTCCTGGGGGCAGCTTCCTGGCCGTCCTGGGGGGGCAGCTTCCTGGCTGTCCTGGGGGCAGCTACCATGATAGTCCTGTTGTGCGAATTTGTGCTCCTAGCTGTGTGGAGTCTACCCCTCCTGCCCTCCCGGTGCTTCTGTGGTACAAACTTTGCAGCAGTAAAGTCCTAGTTTAACATAGCTGAAGACGCTTCCTGTACCTACACCTTATCGCTCAGTACCTCAGCCAAAACTGACTGACATGCAGAAAAACAGTCCAAGGTTGAGGGCAAGGGGATGGTTCCATGGCATAGCAGCAATATCTGCTCAAAAGAAGCCAGATTCCACGGTCACCATCGTTCAAATCCCCGCCCTGGCCAGCTCGTAACACGGCCTGTGGATAGCACTCCTCTCTCTCCCTCTCTCTCTCCATCTCTCTCTCTCTCTCTCTCTCCCCTCTCTCATTTAGCTGAGGGAGTGGAATGCAGCATAAGAACTCTGTTGAGGGTGCCTGTCCTTGTTTCTCTCCAGAAAGAAAGAAGTAAATAAATATTTTGTAAAATGCAGTTTCAGAGCCAGCAGGTGGTATAGTAGTTAAGGTGCTGAGTTCCCACATGCTGACTATGGTTCAAGTCCTGGGACCTGGTGACTTGAAAATCACACCAGGTGCATGTGCGTGTGTGCCCAAAAGCATGGAGGAGAAGGGAATGGTGGCATGGCCATCACTCTTAGAGAGTCAATTCTCACTTTCCTTCTGTTTCTCTCAGGTGAATGCACATGCTCTATGGAAAAAAAAAATAAAATGCTGTTTCATCTTTGAGAATTCTGCACTTTTGCTACATAAAGCACACAGATAGCAGGATAAGAGAATGGAAATTATGATCTCTTGTGTTGGAGACGGCTGAAAGAACACCCTTCATCTTTCATACATGGCTGGTCCCTGCTTTAAGATTAATGGGTGAACAATTTGTCAATCTGTGCCAAAAGCTTTTAAAATGTATTTGTTTTTTAAACCAGATTCTCTCCAGAAATTTTCTTTTATTTATTTATTTTTTTTTGAGGAGATTTTTGCTATCCTGGGGAGCAGCTTCCTGACTGTCCTGGGGGGGCAGTTTCCTGCCCGTCCTGGGGGGCAGCTTCCTGACTGTCCTGGGGGGCAGCTTCCTGACTGTCCTGGGGGCAGCTTCCTGGCCGTCCTGGGGGGGCAGCTTCCTGGCTGTCCTGGGGGCAGCTACCATGATAGTCCTGTTGTGCGAATTTGTGCTCCTAGCTGTGTGGAGTCTACCCCTCCTGCCCTCCCGGTGCTTCTGTGGTACAAACTTTGCAGCAGTAAAGTCCTAGTTTAACATAGCTGAAGACGCTTCCTGTACCTACACCTTATCGCTCAGTACCTCAGCCAAAACTGACTGACATGCAGAAAAACAGTCCAAGGTTGAGGGCAAGGGCATGGTTCCATGGCATAGCAGCAATATCTGCTCAAAAGAAGCCAGATTCCACGGTCACCATCGTTCAAATCCCCGCCCTGGCCAGCTCGTAACACGGCCTGTGGATAGCACTCCTCTCTCTCCCTCTCTCTCTCCATCTCTCTCTCTCTCTCTCTCCCCTCTCTCATTGTAGGCATATGCTCTATCACGAACAAAGAACAAGACTGTAAAAGGAAAGCGTAGACACATCCAATGAAAGGCAGAGGAAGAAAAACTTGGAAATGAGAGATAGTCCAGAAAAAATCAGGCCAAACTGTCTCAACTAGGTAATTAGATAAGAGATGCAAGAGAACGGAGGTGAGTGCTATTCCAACTGAGGAAGAGGAGAGTCGGTCCCCACGCGAGCCAGCACCCCCACTGCCTTGCAGGGAGCCCGAGTGCATCAGTCCTCCGCCTCCCGCAGCGATGCCGGAGCGCCTCGGTGAGCAGCAGCTGGGGAGGATGCAGCGAACTTACAGGGCGCAGTTCTCTCCGGCACTGGAAAGGACAAAGTCCCGTTACTCCATGTCCAATGTGCAAGCCCGGGGGCGTTAGGTCACATGAGATAAGCTACATACAGAAACAGAAATGCCCCTCGTTTCCCTCGTGTGGGGACTGTCCTCACAGAGGCAGAGAATACAGAACAGCTCTGAGGGCTGGGGAGGGATGGCGGACAGAGGATGCCGGCTCATGGAGGTAAAGTTGCAGACGCATAGGAGCAGCACTGTCCGGTGTTGTGAGACGCAGTCGGGGGGTATGAATAGCAGTAACTGGGCCGGCAGGTGGCCTGAAGGCTAAGGCGGTGGATCCCACAAGACCGACTGCAGCTTGAGTCCCAGAGCCAGTGGCTTGAAAAACATGCTGGGGCGTGTGCATGCCAGCCAGAATCCCGAGAGGAGGATGAAAGAGAAGGGGTTGTGGTGTGGTCATGGCCCCTGGAGAGTGACTGAGAGAGAAGGAAGGATGAAGGGAGGGAGGGAGAGAGAGAGAGGAAGTACATGCCTTGTAGCAAACTTAAAAAATAAATAAATAAATAAATAACTTGTGTACTTCTAAGTAACCAAAAGGGAGAATTTTGAATGTTCCCAACATAAGCAATGACGAATGGGTGAGAGGACGGGGATGCTGGCTATCCTTAATGAATTGTTACATGCTGTATTCTTCCCCCCCCCATAGGATGTATAAAACAGAGAGAAACAGAGAGCGAGAAATCACTCCCCAGGGGGGATGGTAGTCCCTTCTCCTCCATTCTCCTCTCGGGATCTTGGGCACGTATGCACACGTGCCTGGCATAAGTTTAAGCCACCGGGTCCAGGACTTGAACCACGGTCGACTACATGGGAGTCCAGCGACATAGCCATTACGC
>NW_006159670.1:99281-100815 GCF_000334495.1 Tupaia belangeri chinensis
GGTGCAGACGCATAGGAGCAGCACTGTCCGGTGTTGTGAGACGCAGTCGGGGGGTATGAATAGCAGTAACTGGGCCGGCAGGTGGCCTGAAGGCTAAGGCGGTGGATCCCACAAGACCGGCTGCAGCTTGAGTCCCAGAGCCAGTGGCTTGAAAAACATGCTGGGGCGTGTGCATGCCAGCCAGAATCCCGAGAGGAGGATGAAAGAGAAGGGGTTGTGGTGTGGTCATGGCCCCTGGAGAGTGACTGAGAGAGAAGGAAGGATGAAGGGAGGGAGGGAGAGAGAGAGAGGAAGTACATGCCTTGTAGCAAACTTAAAAAAAAAAAAAAAAAAAAACTTGTTGTGTATCTCAAAGTAACCAAAAGGGAGAATTTTGAATGTTCCCAGCATAAGCAATGACGAATGGGTGAGAGGACGGGGATGCTGGCTATCCTTAATGAATTGTTACATGCTGTATTCTCCCCCCCCCTTAGGATGTATAAAACAGAGAGAAACAGAGAGCGAGAAATCACTCCCCAGGGGGGATGGTAGTCCCTTCTCCTCCATTCTCCTCTCGGGATCTTGGGCACGTATGCACACGTGCCTGGCATAAGTTTAAGCCACCGGGTCCAGGACTTGAACCACGGTCGACTACATGGGAGTCCAGCGACATAGCCATTACGCCAACTGCTGGTCTCACACGTTATATTCTTATGCTGTGAGATCACATTGCACCTCCACAATTAAATAAAAACACTCCCTCTGACTCTCTCCAGAGAGTACGTGCACCCTATAACAAACCTCAAAGAAAAAGGAAGAAATGAAAACTAACTGGAGATATCAAGAAGGAAGGGAGCCTGAGAGTAACAGGGTGCAGGTGGTAGATTTGGGAGGAGTCCTTATGTAAAGGTACTCCACTACTAAACCCCTTTATCACGAAATGTTACTTTGTAAAAGGAAACCTGTGCGTCCACATGCACAGGGCTTACTGCGCTCCATGAAAAATAACCACGCGGGGGGGGGGCGGTGGTGCAGGGGTGCACTGCCCAAAGAGGCCAAGTCAAGGGCAGGTCCAAGCTGACGGCCAGACCTCCCTGAGCACGGCAAGCATGCGCGGTCGTGACCTGGGCTGGCCGAGGCCAGGGTATCACCCACGGAGACTGCGGGGGGTGCCCGTATTTCCTGATGATATTATTGGACTTCAAAGACGAAGAATCTTATGAGTACTCGAGAAGAATCAGATCTCCTACAAATGTTTTTAAAAATAAAATAAAATCAGGATGATCTCAGACTTCACATCAGGAAAAAACTGTGTCTACAGAGGGTTCAGGGACCCCAGAACTGCATAGTCAGCCAGGTTGTCATTCACAAAGCAGGAAGAAATGTCTGTTGTGCAGTATCTCTGGAACAGCATCGTTTAAAAGCTCTTCCCAAACACAAAAAACGTGTACATGCGTTCTTAATAGAGCCAACTGAAACATGACTCAAAAGGAAGAACTCCTGGGACCAGCAGTTAGCGTAATGGCTATGTCGCTGGATTCCCATGTAGCCGACC
>NW_006159670.1:100973-102939 GCF_000334495.1 Tupaia belangeri chinensis
GTCTGTCTGGCCACGGTAACTCCCCCTAAGTAAAAAAAAAAAAAAAAAAGGAAGAACTCCCAAGCAAAGAGAGCCATGATGAAAGACCCAGGGGTATGTACCGACTGGAAACGTTGGTGTTCACAGTGGCCTTCAAAGGAAAGTTATGTAACTATTAGTGACAATAATATACTAAGTGACCAAAACAAAGATTCCAAAATGGTCAACAAAATCAAAGACAAAAATTAAATATTCATAATATAAACCCCAATATTACTAAACATTAAATAATAAAGTAAACCAATTCATCGAATGTAATTAAACCACAAAACTGTGGCTCACCCGAGAGAGAAAGAGAAAGACAGAAGAGAGGGAAAACGAGAAGTCACAGCAGCGGGGCAGGCCGTGCCACCACCCCTCCCCGTGCAGCTTCCTCTTAGGATCTTTGGCGGCCCTGCACAAGCGCCTGGAGTGGTGTGCACGCGCAGGACTTGGGCCACACCGCCAGCACGCAGGGCCCGGAGCCTTAAGCTCCATGCCACCTGCTGGCCTGATACTTAGATATTTTAACATGACATAATCCAAAATGTTCAAAATGAGGAATGAAAATAAGAGGAGAACACAGTATTCCACAAATAAAGAAAATGATAAGAAAATAGCTGCATAGTCTTAGACAAGTAAACCTTTAAATCAGTATGAAATGGGCAGTTAAATCCCAGTTGAACATTTTTTGGGGGACCCAGGCAGTGGCGCAGTGGCCTACGCGGCCAGCTGGCAGCTTGGTGGTCAGGGCAGCTGCCTCCCACACAGCCGGCTGCACGTGTTGAGTCTCAGACCTGCTGGCTTGAGAAACACACCAGGTGCGCTGCGTGTGCGTGGCCACAGTCCCCAAGAGGGAGGTGGGCGAAAGGATTACAGGGTGACCATTCTTTGTGGGGAGGTGGTGCAGGGGTTGGGGGAAGAGTTTCCTCACTTTCTCTCTTAAAAAATAAATAATCCTAGCAAGGGCACGCACCCGCTTACAAATAATAATAATAAAATCAAGTGACTCTGTAAGGCAATCCCGCATGGGAGAGCTCGCGGTTCAAGTTCAGGTTCAAGTCTGAAGATGGTCAAGTCTGGGCCTGCCCAGTGCAGCTGCCTGTGACAGGGCTCGCCATCGGCAGAGGGTGGAGTGACGTCGGGACCCTGTCGGCTGCTGTCTCTCTTCCTTCTCACTCATGGAATAAATGAAAAAATAAGCTGTAAAACTTGTATTGTTAAATTATGAAAATGGGCCCAAGGAAAGACCAGCAGGTTACCTAATGTATTCCACGATTGTTGCTCGTTTTAATTTTCACAGAGCTACTTCTTCAAATGTCACAAAACCCCAACTAGATTCTTTCAGATCCCTAAGAAATACAATTCTAATGTTATTTAAATTACATAAGAGTATGTAAAAACAATAGAAATGGTTCCCAGATTATTTGTGAAGTTGACATATCACTGCCACTATAATCATACAAAATAAGCTTTTAAAAAATAAAAACAGTGATAACTTCACTACTTTTAGTCAAGAGTGAGCCAAAATTAAGAATTCTACTACCAATATTCACAATATAATCTAAAGAGTTTGAGGGAAATGGACTTTATACTCTTTTGTAAAATGTGGTTTGGGGCCAGCAGGTGCCATGGTGGTTCAGGCACCGACGCCCACATAGCTGACTGTAATTTGAGTCCTGGACCCAGCAGGTTGCTTTTTCACTTTCTCTTTCTCTCTCTCAGGTCAATTTTTTTTTCTTTCTTTTTTTTTTTTTTTTATTAATTCACTATACACCATCACAACACACAAATGAATTTTCCATCCAAAATACACTGTGCATTGGTTCAATCAAGCACATCAACATACATGTTCTCAGCAAATAATTTTCCAATTCTTACATCCTGCATACCTTGCCCTTTGTCTTGCCATCCCTGATTCCCCATCCCCCACCCTCTGCTATGTCCC
>NW_006159670.1:103761-120097 GCF_000334495.1 Tupaia belangeri chinensis
GCCGCCACCTTGGCGCGGGCCGGGGGTGCCGCGCAGGGCCCAGGGAGGCCCGCGCAGGACCCGCTGCCGGTCGCAGCCTAGGCGCCTCTCAGGTCAAATTTAAACATAATAATAACAAGTAAAAATAAATAAGTAGAAAAAAATTGGTTTAAAAATCGTCGATTCCTGATTTTTTCAAATTAGAGTATGGTAAGAATGTATGTTTACTTAACGAACGTGGTAGCGTACATACCATACTGTGGGAACAAGGGCAGCAGAATGACTCAAAGACGGCAGAGTGAGAGACGCCCACAAGTACCTGTCACTTCACTTTGCATTGAAGAAATCTGAAAGAACACTGGGCTAAAATCTAGAAATAAAAATCTAGAGATAAAAGAGAAAAGGAAGATGGTAATGTTATCTTCATATTCGCTTTGATAGCTTATCTGGAAAACCAAAGGTAAATCACAGGAAGGGCTAGAAGACGACGAGGTAGGCAGCTCTTCACTGGGTTCAGAATTAAGGAACCAAGTCAAGAGCTTCCTGGTGTCTTAAAAACACCATGGGAAAAATATATTTATAACTAAAACAAAAACTATAGGACATTCCAGAAAAGCGTAACCAAAAATGCATCATCTTTATACGAAGAAGAATATGAAACTCCACGGCAGGACGTAGAAGATGTTTAGGAAAAATGGGTTGTATTCTTAGATTCGACTCAATTGTTTAACACTAGTCAAAAATCTCCACTCTACTTTTTAAAGTCAACTCTGCATTTTAACAAAGGAAAGTGAAAGGCCTCTTAAATGTTCAAAAATATTAAAGCTACAGTAATAAAAACATCACAATATCAGTACGGAAATGAACAGTTAATTTGCTAAATGGGCCAATTATGGGAAAAATGTAATATTTGGTAAAGTTAGTATTTCAATTTAGCAGAAGAGAAAATAGACTACTCGGAGAAGCAGCCGTAGGCCAGCAGGTGGTGTGGTGGTTAGGGCGCTACACTCCCACATGGCTGATAGCGGCAGCTTAGAAATCAGGCCAAGCGAGTGTGCACGTGTGCCCAAAACCCCAAGAGAAGAGTGGAGGAGAAGGGATTGTGGCACGGCCATCCCCACAGGGGTGATTTCTCACTTTCCCTCTCTCTGTCTCTCTCCTGAAAGTGCACGCGCCTTATGAGAAAAGAAAAGAAAAGAAAAAAGCAGGCCTCTGCAATGAATCAGCCTTTTGGAAAAGGATAGCAATTTGGAAAACAATTAAATTAAATCCATGACTTATTATCTTGTTATAAAATAAACTCCAGACTGATGGAAAACTTACATGCAAGGCAAAACAGTAAATTCACAAAGAAACGAAAGAAAACGGTGGTAAATATGTGTTTTAAATTAGATGGAGGAGGCATTTCCAAGCCTCCTTGGAGGAGAAACCAAGATGAAACTATGGATACAATGTCCACCTGGAAACTTAAAAGCTCTGCAGGCAACGTATAACAGATAAAGAAAACAGAGGCAGAAAAGGAAAACTAGAGATGACAGGCAGAAAACACCAAACTCTGAGATTCTGTGTATATATTAACACGTGGAACATTAATACAACATATACCAGCGTATTTATTAAAATCAGTATTTTCAAAGACAAATCAATAGGGGGAAAAGTTCACGAGCAGGCAACTCATAGAAGAAATACTACGGCCCAATAAGCTGATGAGAAGAGGAAAAATAAATCTGACTTGAGACAAGACAGCAGAGCTGTGCAGGTGCTCCGTGGTGAGCACGGTGCATAGGGAGCTGGCCCCTCGTGGGCAACTGCAGTCGGGTCCCAGGACCCGATAACCGTGCGTTCATGGGGGAAAATTCACATACGCAGTGATTGAATGTTAAAAAAAAAGAATATAAAATATTTTATATTTATTAGATTTTGCAATAATATTTTAGATGCATTGGGTGGGATGAAATATACTATGAAAATTTTTTTAAAAAAAGAAAAGAAAAACACACAAGAAGCATACGTTTGACGGCACAAAACCCCCAAACTTTGACAGGATGAAGGGGAAGAGGATGATGGCCCGGCCATGCCCTACGTGGGGTGCTCTCTTCCTCTCTCTGGTGAGTGCACACAGAGACAAAGTGGAAAGAGAGTGTGGGAGGAAAGAGCGTAGGAAACCTGGGGGGAAATGGAGAGGTCAGACGCTTGTGGGACACAGATAAGGTTTATCATCTGTTGACGCGGATGTGTATGGTGGTCTCGCTGGGCTGGACTGAGGTGTAGACCATGCTGGGCAAAGTCTCTTCACAATCTAGATGATGGATAGCGATTGAATGTATGAATAATAATAGAATAAATAAAATTTTTAAAAAGAACACAAGATTATCAAAGATTGAAGATTGAGACGAGTCGCTGTTGATGAGTGTCGAGAGAGGTGTTTCTTAATATAATTTTATTTGGTAATCCCAACTATATTGCTGGACGAAGCAGGCATTGGCAATTCACTACGATGTTACCCAGCCTTACTGCAGCTGTTACTCTAGAGTACTTCCACAGAAGGGAGGGGGGATGGCAGGAGGGATATGGGGAAGAGAAATAAGGGCAGGATAGAGGGTAAAGCAGAAGGATAACGAAGAAAAAGGAGGAGAGCAAACCACAGGGGGAAGAGAAAATGGAGGGAAAAAGGAATCACGTAAAAATGAAGAACCCAATTCCGGAAGCACATACACACACCGTGAGTGGCAGTTCCTGCTGGAGAGTGAAACTACAGAGAAATTTCATCTTATTGTTAAACGTTTGTGTGCCATTTAACTTTTTATAGCAAGCATGTATTCCTGTTGGGATAATCAAAGTAGAATGGAAATACAAGTACACGGAGAAAGAAAGCATTTCTTCTGCATCCGTTTCTTTGCTACGTGTCTCCTGTCCAGTTGGAACCCTCGGCCCCTATAGACTTCTGTATCTCCACCCCAGATTTACTCATTGAAGAGTCGGAAGAAAACGGAATAATCTGCATCAAGGCTTGACCCTTAACACCCAACACTGGCCCAGTCCGTCTCTCCGAAGGGCTGGAATTGCAGATTTAAGAGCCGTGGGACAGGCAGCACCGACTGCATAAACAATGATCTGAAGAGGATGGGAAGCACCGGCTTTGCCAAGTCAGCAATCTAAGAATTCCGTTGGAGCGGCAACGGCAAGCTATTAATATCAGGCCAGCCTGGGGTGTTTCCAACCTGCTTGGACAGACCTACTTCTTCCAGACACTTTGGAAATGCCTTATCAGCGAAAGGCCTCTTAGGAAGTTACCCTTCTTCAGCAAAGCAGAGAGGAAGGTTTTTACTTTTAAATTAAATTTTTGGGTCTTTGCCCCCAGTATCATAAAAATTCAGTGTAGTATTGACCTCTACATGACAATATATTAAACAGATTTTATATTTCTATCTGTATGTTTCTGCATATTTATAGTTCCACAATATAGCCAATAATAAAAATGGCAAGCAAAGCTTAGAAAATACAACTTAGTAAACAACTCTCCCAATCAATACACACGTATAATCATTCCCGCTTCGAAGACCGAGAGTCGAAGCTCTGGAGCCTACTTTTCCTTCCCATTGCTAGCTGCAGAGGTGACTCACAGAGCTGGAAGCCCACGCCAGCCCCATCTTCCACAACTTGCTATCAGGTTAGGGAGTGTGTGTATCAGATGGACACAGGAGCACCGCGATATCCCTGGGCATCCTTTATAACGGAAAACCACTGCAGGGCCGGCAGGTGGCATGGCAGCGCAGCTGCTGGACTCCCACGTGGCCGACCATGGTTTGACACCCAGATCTGGCAGCTTGCTTTCTCACTTTCCTCTTCTCTCTTTCTGCCTCTCTCTGGTCAAATTAAATAATAATAATAACATAGGATCAGCAGGTGGCGTCACGGCTGTGTTGCCGGACATACAGTCCACTGCAGTTCGAGTTCTGGACGCGGTGACTTGAAATTCATGCCAGACGTGTGTGCACGCACGCCCAAAATCCCAAGAAGAGAATGGACAAGGGACTGCAGTGTGGCCATCCCTCCTGGGGGGCGATTTCTTGCTTTCTGTTTCTCTGTCTTTCTCTGTCTCTCCGGTGATCGCAGGTGCCCTATAGCAAAAAACCTCTCTAAAAACAACAACAATAATAATAATAACAAATTTAATTGAATTAAATAAATAAATAATTCTTTAAAAGAAAAACAACTGCTTGCTCCTTCATACCCCACTCATCTTTCGGGTGACATCTCTGAGTGCCAGACTGTCTCACAGGCCTGTAGCTGAAATCTCATCTGTGCATTTAGACAAAGATCATCTTTGCCTTCTGTTGTCTGCTTCTACACTGATCTTCAAGTGAAGCTCGTCCCCATCTTAAGACAGATCCAAACTTCAAAATGAGGACCACTCTGTGAGCAGAACTCTGCTCGGGCTGCGCTAAGGAAGAGAGGGGTCTTGGCGCCAGGGCTTCAGCAGTTAGACTTAGAGGCGGCTCTGTGTCTGAGTATCACGGGAGAATGTATGAGAGAGCAGGGTGCTAATTCAGAGTGCGCCTGGATCTCATTCAGCTGCAGACCAAAGGAATTCCCGCTGCGGAGGAGCACACGCGCTCCCTGACAGTCAGGTCTTCCTCCTGGGACACCCGGGCTGGACAGCACCAAGTGACCAGGTCTGGTTGATGCTGTGCGTGGAAGTGGGAGGTCCTGGCGTGGGACCCTCCAGAGCTCTCTGCTGGCCGTGTTGATCTCGGAGACACCCTGTGAGATGCCAGTAGCCCAACGTGGGGTGAACCTTTCATTCTGGGTCCAGGAAACTAGGAAGAGACCTGCGGCCGGCCCTCACAGTGAGTGCTCTGGTCTGAGTCACTGCGACTTCGGGGCGTCTGGTGCTTACCCTGCATCTAGTACCAGGGCAGTACGTGAAGGTATGCTGAGGCAGGTAGTGTACGCATACCATGCAGGTAGATGAAGGGGCTTTTGTAGACAATTTACATAGGCTAATGATTGGGCTTTTTATTTTTTCCATTTGCTGTTTTGGTTCCAGATACTTTGGGGGTTGTTTTGTTTTGTTTTGTTAAAGCGAGCATGAATTCACTAGACAGAGAAAGGGAAAGTGAGTAATCACTCTCCGGGAGGATGGCCATGCCACAATCCCTTCTCTTTCAGGGATTTTGGACACACTCACACATGCCCAGTGTGATTTTCAATCCTCTGGGTCGAGGACTTGAACCGCAAAGCCTGCCATATGGAATCCAGCTGCCTTAACCTCCGTTGCCACTTACTGGCCCCCATAATGAGCAATTTTGAGGAGAGAGAGGTTGAAAATGACGGTATGAGTTTAGCTCTTATCTAGTCAGAAACACATAACTGGGGGAGAAAAAGGAAGGGGGGGTGATTTCTCACTTTCTATCTCTCTGTCTCTCTCTGTCTGGCGAGCGCACGCGCCCTATAGCAAAAACCTCTCCCCCCCACACACAAAAAAAAGAAAAGAAAAGAAAGAAACGATGACCAGCTTACAGTCAGGGGAATCGCTAGGTCCCAGGTTGCCATCTTGAAATACCATTTCCCGTTAGAAGAAACCCGAGGAGCTTAGAGAATGGCTGGCTCCAGGCTCAGGAGGGAAAAGCCTGCTACCCTGACACCTCCTCATGCTGTGCAGGGTGAACAACGGGCCTCTGCAATGCCGGGGTTCAAGCCCTGGAACCTGCCAATATTCTCTATATGGCAGAAGGGATCCGCAGGTGGGATTGAGGTAAAGATTTTGACATGGGGAGGTCATTCCGGATTCTCAAGAAGATGTGAAATACAATCATAAACGTTCTTTTCAAAAGGCTAGAGGCAGACGGGGAGGTGGTGTGTGGACGAGCTGCCCTGTTGCTGGCTCCAAGGGGAGAGAGGGGGAGACACCCGCCACAGAATACAAGGAGCGCAGCTCCAGAAGCCGGAGATCGCAGAACGCAGACTCCCCTGGAGCCTCCGAGGGACCGTCCTGCTGACAGCTCCATGTGGTCCGCTGAGACGGAGCTCAGATTCCGACATCCGGCACAGTAAGTGAAAGGTGCTGTGCTAAGCCACCAAGCCCGGGGCCATCTGTTACAGCAGCCATAGGGACTAAGGAGGTGACCTGTGACCCGCACGTGAGGCAATGTGACTTTCAATGAAGAGAATAACTCCAGTGGAGTAAACCCCATCAAATATAGTTAAATCCATTAGTTCACAATGATATTAGAAAATTAATTGGACCCCTTTGCGAACTGCTTGGACACTGGAGAAAGGAGAGGGGACAAAATCCTTACCTTGGTGCTGTGAAGTGAGTGGGCACAAGCACAGAGAACCGGGAAGGAAGGCGTCCCTAACTAGACAAACTGCATCAGCAGAGAATCACAGCTGCAGAGGGGAGCAGCTCTTCCTTGTAAAGAGTTCAGCTAATAAGTGGGAGATAGACGACAGGATTACAACGCTATCACCTGGCAACCCCGGCATGTCAATGAATCTAGGCAGAAGTGTCAGTGAGCCATTACCGTCAGAAACAAAAAGAAAACCAAATTATCTCCTGGCAACAGAAAACAGCACCACCTATAGTTTTATCAGAAGACTAGACTGGATTTTTTCTTTTTTGTTATGGTTTTTGTCTATGCACTCGCCAGAGAAAGAAGGAGAGAAGAGAGACAGTGACAGGGAGAGTGAGAAATCACCCCCTCAGGGAGATGGCCACACTGCAATTCCTTCTCTTCCATTCTCCTCCTAGGCTTTGGACAGGCATGCACACATGCCCAGCATGATTTTCAAGCTGCCAGGCCTGGGACTTGAACTGTGGTCAGCCATGTGGGGGTCCAGCACCTTAAACCCCATGCCACCTGTTGGCCCCCTAGCCTGAATTTCCAACAAAGCTCTGGACCCAGCTCTCCGTCTGCGGGAAGTGAAGAGGGCGGAGGAACGCTTTGAACTGTACTGCTAGCGTGTGGTGGGTGACATCGAGACTGGGGTACTCCGCAGGACAAAGGACTGAGGTCTTTCCTCGGATAAAGTGGTAAAGAGAAGAAAGAGAGAGAAAGGAACCTGTGGACCCAAAATGCTCCAAAGCCTTGTCTAGTTTTGTGACGGGGTATCTAAGCTGAGTGTCTAGGGCACACACTTGTGATAAACTGTGGACTTCCACGACATGGTCACATCAGTGCTCCAGCTGTTTTTCACAGGTAGGTCACTGTGGTGGGGTCCACACACACAGGGCCAGCTGGGGGATGTCCGACGACGGATCTCTTGGCCCAGATGGCTACAAAGCCGTCTGCCGCAAAGAAGCTCATTAACCACAATGCTTGTTCTGTGTGCTTCTCTCTACCCATGCTTTATTTGTCACAAAACAATTTTTAAAAGACAAAAAAAAGATGCAAAGAGCAGGAATAGGCTGTGAAGCAGTCATCCAGTTGTTCGTTATAGACTGCATCGGAGCCTCGGCCGCTCCAGGCCAAGCCAGGAGATGCCCCAGATGGACCCGGAATGTCTTCCTGCACCACACAGCGCGGCCTGGGCCCTCCTCATCCCACCTCGCCACTTTGGGCTAGCAAATTACATGCTGTTTGAAATGTAAAACAAGTGACAGATTAGGAGTCAGGTGGTGACACAGCGCTAACGCAGCCAGGCCCACATGGGAGAGGACATGGTTCAAATCCCAGGACATTCTGAGCATGAGCGCCTTTGAGTGCCTGGAATCAGTGCCAGCTGACCCCGGGTGGGTCGCAGCAGGAAGACCCTCGAGGGCATATCTCTCCCTCTCTGTCTCTTTTCTGTCTCTGTCATATAAGAGATAAATAAACAGGGGTCAGCAGTTGGCGTGGTGGTTAAGGCGCTGGACTCCCACTTGGCCAACGGTTTCAGTCTCAGACCTGGTGGCTTCAAACACTGGGCATGTGTGCATGTGTGCCCAAAATCTCAAGAGGAAAGTGGAGGAGAAGGGATTATAGCATGGCCGCTCTCCCTGGGAGGAGAGTTCTCACCTTCTTTCTCTTTGCCTTTGTCTGTCTTTGTCTGCCTGTCTCTTTCTCTTTCTCTCTCTCTGGGGAGTGCATGTGCCCTACACAAAAACCTAATTTTTAAAAATGACAATTGTAAGGAAATACTTGCAATAAAATACAAAAGATTAATGCCAATAGAACATTGAAAGCTTCTAAAATAAGAAAACATAACCCATTAGAAAGAGGGGGAAGTGGGGCCAGCAGGTGGCATGGTGGCCAAGGGCTCTAGACTCCCACATTGCCAACCGCAGTTCGAGTCCTGGACCTGGCAGCTTGCTTTCTCACTTTCTCTCTCTCTCTCTCCTCACTCTGTCCATCTCTGGTCAAATATAAATAAATAAATAAAGTTAAATAAAATAATTCTTTTTAAAAAGAAAGAGAAGAAAGTAATTAAGGAAGTAATTTAAAATAATTGCATAAATAGCTAATATATATTGGGTCATTGGAAAAATCATCACATATTTTTCTGTTTTTCTATGCAAAAAAGCATCATGACTTTACCAACGGCCCAATATATGGAAAGCTGCTTCGCTTTGAGAAGTATCAAGAGCATACAAAACAAACACCAGCTGAAACCCAAGACGGCATTTTTCAGCCCCAAATTTAAGGAACTAATAATGTTCACTGTTGGCAGGAGTCCGAACAAATACAGACCAAATGTGTGCTATGAGAAAAATTAATTACCCAGGAGTGAGCATGTTTTATTTTTAAGATTATTTTATTTAACTTTATTTATTTATTTACTCATTTTAATCTGACCAGAGAGGAACACAATGAGAAGGAAAGAGAGAAGAAGTGAGAGAGCAAGCCGCCAGGTCCGGTATTCAGACCACGGTCAGCCATGTGGGAGTCCATCACCCTTAACCACCACACCACCTGCCGGCCCCGCGAGCATGTCTAATGGTTTCTGGAGCCTCTTTGGAGGGCTACAGCATGGTATCCAAAAAAAAAAAATTTCAGAGCCTTTTTGCCTTAGGGCATGTGCACTCACCAGAATGAGAGGGAAAGTGAGAAATCGTGCTCCAGGGACCAGCAGTTGGCGTAATGGCTATGTCACTGGACTCCCACGTAGTCGACCGTGGTTCAAGTCCTGGACCCGGTGGCTTAAACTCACGCCGAGCACATGGGCCTCCATGCCTAAGATCCAGAGAGGAGAATGGAGGAGAAGGGATTGCAGTGTGGCCATCACCCCCTCGGGGGGTAGTTTCTCGCTTTCTGTCTCTCTGTCTCTCTCTGCCTTTCTGGGGAGCACACGAGCCCTATAGTAAAATCCTCTTCAAAAAAAGAGAAAAAAAAAAGAAAAGAAAAGAAAGAAATCACCCCCCCAGGTAGGTTAGCCACTCCACAATCCCTTCTCCTCCATTCTTCTCCTGGGGTCTTGTACATGTACACACACATACCCAGCATAAGTTGGAAGCCACAGGGTCTGGGACTCAAACTACAGTTGGCCATGTGGGAGTCCAGCGACATAACCATTATGCCGTCTGCTGATCCCAAAATGGTATCCAAAATTTTAAAGTGCCTGCCTTTGACTATTTCAAGATATTCATTCTTAAAAAATATGCACAATACGCATGTATTCAGATCACTGAAACAATGTTTGAAAAGCTGAGCACACAATAGCTCAAAAGTCCTTCAGTAGACTTTCATGAACCATCTGCAGCAGTTGAGTCAATGCCTTGTTGCAGGGTGCGGGCTGCATGCTGACCACAAACCAGCCACCTGCCTGCCAGCTCCTGGCGCCCCACTCCCTCGGTGGATGCCATGTCCCCACTGCACACAGAATAAGACATGTTTGTGTGTGCATGGTGTCACATGCTCACTGTATGACCAGGTCTTCAAAATCTTTCTGGAAATGTGTGCTCTGAAAAAATTATGTGTGGAATTTTTTTTTTTTTTACAATGAGCCAGCAGGTGGCCTGGTGGTTAAGGTGCTGGATTCCACATGGCCAAGTTCTCAGTTCAAGTCCCAGACTCCGCAGCTTGAGAAACATGCCAGTCGAGTGTGCATATGTGCCCGAAATCCCAAGAGGAGGATGGAGGAGATGGGATTGTAGCATGGCCCTCCCCCCGGGGTGATTTCTTACTTTCCCTCTCTCTCTTCCCAGTGAGAGCATGTACCCTATGACAAAATTCTTAAAAAAGAAATTAATAAAAAGTAAAGTAAAATTTTGCACTAAATAAACGTGTACTTTCTTTCTTCCACCAGTTTCTTGAAGTCCCCTTGTTTACTTTATAAGATGGGGAAAACTATAAAAATCACCACATTTAATGTTTCTGTTTCATACAAGAGAACACTGAAGCCCTAACAGGCAGGCTGACTCCCCCAGGGTCACACATCCGACATGTGACTCGTCACTGACACGCTACGTCCCTCCCTGCAGGGCTCTGACGGACTCACCGCGGAAGCCCAGCATCACGCAGACCGTGCACCAGACACGGCAGACACCCCACACGGGTAACGAGTCAGCCACCCGCAGTCTGCCCAGGGCAGAGGACACGCCTCCGCCGCTCACACTCACTGGAGCCCTACTGCGCGCCGAGCACGGGCCTGCGTCTAGCAGAGCTGCCGAAGACGAACTGCTCTTAGGGAACCTACGGTCGCCGGCTCAGAGTGGGAGGCCTACAGCCACATGGGGGGTTTAAAAGGGTGCGGGTCGATGGAGGCGGGTGGGTCGGAGTGCACGGGGAGTCGTGGCGCGGTCACACCGCACGGTCAGCATTTTTTCGTTTTTTTACCACATCACGATGCCTGGGAGGAAAGTTATACTGAGCTACATCTATAAGGCCTATAGGATTTTCTAAAAATACAGGCTATTTTAAAAAACTAATTGCATTATATTCCCATTGACTTATGTCTCTGCTCTACTCCAGAGATTAGTTTCTTATCGATCGGCATAGCCGTGGCTCCTCAGAGAGCTATAAATTTATTTACCTCTCTAGCCTCTGTCAAATAATTAATGATATTTAAACAAACTCTTAATTAAAAACTAGAATTATAACTTCAAGTGTTCAGGATGTGTGCTTTTATGACTGAGAACTCACCTGAGGTGTCTTGTCGATCTTGGTGTTATGTGCAGTAGGGCTGTTTTCGCTTCCTCATGAAAATTAACCAAAGACACATTGGCATTAAATGCACTTTTCCTGCTGTCCAAAGTCTCAGCGGAGACCCCAAGGCACAGAGCATGGGTTAAGAATCCCCCGTCTACACGGCACTGTAAGGCCTTTGCTGTGAACTCGCATCGTGCTGGGTCTGCGCTCACCAGCGCCGGCCCACGGCCACCCTCCACCTGTGTGAGGGACAATGAGAACACGGGACAAGGCCTGGGGGCCCGGGCAGGAGGCTCCGAGGGCGTGGGCAGGGGACGCTGGAAGAACCTGACCTTCTCCCCAGAACTAGGGGATCACAGACCTGGTTACCCCGAGAAGGTGGGTGGCCCTGAAAAGAGCCCCGCAGAGGAAACAGCTCGCCCTCAGATGCAGGCAGGGGCAGCGCTGCAGGACTCCCCTGAGGGAGGGGCTCTCGCGCTCTCTAAAAAAATTAAAATAAAAATAAATGAAGCATGACGACATATCAGATAAGACAAAAACAGCTGTGTGGTGACCCTTCTAGGTCCAGCACAGAAGAACTCCACTCGCTGGACTCTGGGGGGACGGGAATTAACAGTGTGTGAGAAGTGACAGTGACTACACACTCGGGGAGTGACGTGTGTCCTCACAGCCTAATAAGGACAAAGTAAGGGTCTGCATGTTCCGAATCTCACAGATGAGGGCGCCGAGAGTCTAGAAACTTGATGCAGTCGGCCCGAGGGCTCGGCCGCTGCCCACTGGCCACAGCTGCCTAGTGCCCTCGCCGGCTCCAAGTCGAGGGGCGTCTGCACACCGACCTGAACAGTGACCCCGGGCGGCAGGCCCTGCTACGTGCCAAGGTGATCCTGCACACCGGACCCTGACCGTGACCCCGGGAGGCAGGCTCTGCTCTGTGTAGAGGGTCACACTGCACACCGGACCCTGACCGTGACCCCAGGAGGCAGTCCCTACTCCATTCTGAGGGTCACACTGCACACTGGACCCTGATGGTGACCCCGGGAGGCAGGCTCTGCTCCATGCTGAGGGTCGCACTGAACTCTGGACCCGGACCTTGACCCTGGGAGGCAGGCCCTGCTCCATGCTGAAGGTCACACTGTACACCAGACCCTGATGGTGACCCCGGGAGGCAGGCCCTGCTCTGTGCAGAGGGTCGCACTGCACTCTGGACCCTGACCTTGACCCCGGGGGGCGGGCCCTGCTCCGTGCCGAGGGTCACACTGCACTCTGGACCCTGAACGTGACCCTGGGAGGCGGGCCCCACTCCGTGCCAACGGGCGTCCAGCACACGGTACCCGGACCATGACCCCAGAAGACAGGCCCAGCTCCCTGCCGAGGGTCGCCTGCACACCAGACCCTGACTGTGACCCCAGGAGGCAGGCTCCGATTAGCCCCAGCACAGGAAGTCACACTGGGGTCTCTCCTGCCTTCCTGCTTCACCCTCCCGGGAAGCCTGGTGTCTGGGAGGCCAAGGAGAAGCCTTGGGCAGGACTTCCTCCCAGACCTGGGCTCCCCTTTAGAGAGGACAGGGCCGCGGTCCCCTCAGAGACAAGAGGCTGCTGTGGCCCGAGCCCACTTGGCGGCGGGAGGGCAGCTGCACCACTGTGGGGCAGGCGCTCCTCGCTGGCCGTTGGCGGCCCCAGCCACTTGCTTGGTAGCGATTGTCCCTGGACTCCCAAGTACGCAGTTCTTCATTTAAAGCTGTTAGGCGCGAACACTCAGGGTGCAGCGCGGTGTGAAATGAAGCACGTGCATTGCTACTGCCGAGGTGAAGATTCGGACCCGTGAAGTGTGGGTGGTTTGCCGCGCCCTCACTACCTCTATGGTGTTAGAGGACAGTGTCCTCACCGCACGTCGCTCCGGGCTGGCGATCGCAGACTCATGTGTCCAGACGTCGTGGGAAGCAGACGTCCTGGGGGGAGGCACGAGGGCTGGGGCACGGGCGTGCAGAGCGCGGGAAGGAGCAGGCAGCAGGAGGGTGCGCACCGGGTTCTCAGCGCTCGGAAATCTGCGGTAGGTAGCACTGAAACCCAGGCACTGTTAGGCCCTCCCGCCCTGCACTCTGCCTGGCCAGGCGACACCCTGCTGTCTCAGTGAAGACGGGCTTGCTTCCATTTCGTAGGTGATGAATTAATGAGGAGGTCCCACTGCACGGAGATGCCGTTAATTCTGAGAAATGAGTTTTATCACCAACCTCTGCGCTGGTCCTCGGGCGGAGCTGGTTTGCAGTAACCTGCATTCCGTAGCTGGCATCGGCCTGTCGCTGAGGCTCTGGACACGGCGTCAGTCCTAAGCCATCTGGCGCTGCTTTTCCAGGTGAGAAATGAGGAAAAGGGGGGTCAGGAAAGGACCTAAAGGAACTGAGGAACAGAGATCCTTTATTAAACCATGAAAATAAAGATCCCAGCCAGCCGCGGTGGTGCGGCAGCAGTGCGACACTCTGAGGTGCTGAGCCACATGGGAAGGCCCCAGGTTCTCATCCCTGGGTCTCCCTGGACACGCCAGGTATGTGCGTGCCCATGATCCGGGCCGGCTGAAGCTGGAGGCAGATCCTCGCATCAGGACCCTGTGGAGGTGTCTGCCTCACTCTGTCTCCCTGCCTCTCTCTCTTAGAACGAATAAATAATTTTTTAAAAAAATTAATAAGAAGATTCTGTGTTTCACATTTGGATTCAGAAAGCAAAAAAGAACTGAGTTAGAGTCCTCAGCTAGACTCACGAAATGGTGGGGACACACCACACACAGCACACGAAATGGTGGGGACACACCACACGTGTGTGCGCTGAGCAGGATCAACATCAAATGAAAAAGGACTCCAGGCAAAGGTAGAAGGAAGATGTTCAGGGAAGGACACCAACGCTCTGGGGACAGGTGGCAGTGCTGAGGTGCCCGAGGGAAGGTCACATCACAGCGTGACAATACAGGCCCTAAGGGCTGTGCCCTTGCTGTGCCGTCCTCTCTGGAGCCAGTGTGGAGGGTCTGCGTCTAGGCAAAGCCCCACGCCACAGCAGACAGCGCAGGCCAGCGGGTCCCCTAAGCAACGATTTGTGATGGCCTCTGGCTGTCTCAAGGGGGGATGACAGATGGCTTCTCCTGCTCGGAGAGTTGGGTAAAGAATGCCCTGACACGTCTTTTTCTCCGGTACTGTAGGCCCATCAAGCCAGGCCCAAAAGCCCTCTTCAACTGAAGAACTGAACTGACTCTCCCCAGCTTGGGGTGTTTGTTGAACAGCCTCAGACGCAAAGGAAAGCAGGTACCCGCACTGGAGGAGGAGAAATGACAGCTCTCTGAGTCACCATACACTAAAACTTCCTATAAAGTAGAGTCGGCTTGTCTTAAGCAACCCTCTCAAGAGTAAGCGCTCAAAAAGGAATGGAGAAAACGACCTTCCTACCTCGCTCATGTGTGGTGCACCCTCTGGAAGAGACAGCTAACGGCCATCACAACCCGTGGGAACACCGGCAATGTGACAGGTAATGACTGCTTCTTCCAAAACGCTCTCGGAGGTGCCGGGGGCACAGCACCGCAAGGAGTATTCTGCAGTCCCTAAGAACAGCTCTGCTTTATGAAGACGGCAGTGCCAGAAAATCAAACAGCATTTCTGCAGCTATGATCCAAGCGTTAGTATCTGTATCACCTGAATCGTTCCCTCTTAATGTTAAGTGACACCGTGTCATACGCTAAGGTGTCTCTCTGTCACGCCTCTCTTATGTCACATCTGCGTTTGGGTCAGCAGCGACGCTGCACGCAGAAGCACACACAGTAGCGATGATGCTGTCCCGGCCACGGGCCGCTTCTCTGCGGTGGACCAACTCTGCCCATCTGTGCCGTGGAAGCCAAGGAAATGAGACGTGGGTTCACGGAGACAGCAAGGACGTGGGCAGTGCTACAACTATGCTAGACGTTCTGTACACCTGGAAAGGAACTCCCAGAGGTCATTGGGGATTTTAGGAGTGGGACTTTATGTGGTCTGATGTCATTTCCACGCACCAGCAGGAACGCTCACCTGAGCCAATGGTAGTGTCTCTGAAGCCCCCAGAGTGCTCAGGGATAAGACTGAACCCTGAGTGTGCGAGAACACAGTTTGCAGGTGAGGGCTTGTCATGGTCCCTGTGAGGGCCTGGGGAACACCTGGCAGGCCCACGGAGCAGGAAACGAATTTGGTACTAGAGACATGGATGACACCAGAATTCGAATGAACTAAAAGCGTAGCACGTCCATAACTCATACAACAGCCATCCCTGGTCCTACCTGGACCGGCGATGCACGTGCAGTACAGCCGGCGGGTGCAGAGGCTACTCCTGCAAGGCAGAGCTGCAAGCGCGGACCGCTGTGACCAGGGAAGTATTGCATTATTCGGCCTCCCAGTGCTGTTTGCCTTGAGGAAACTGGACGAGTCCACCCCCTGCTGCACCAATGTCCATATGTAAGTCATCCAAAATACTGTGAGTGTTCATCTAGTTTTCTAGACTTCTTTGTTGTTTATTTATTTAGGTTTTTTCCATAAGGCACGTCCACTCTCCAGAGAGAGACGGTGAGAAGTGAGAAATCGCTCCCCAGGGGGATGGGCTCCCTGCAACCCCTTCTCCTGCACTCTCCTCCTGGGATTTTGGGCACACACCGACACATGCCCAGTGCGATTTTCAAGCCATGAGTCTGAGACACAAACCGCAGTCTGCAGGAGTCCAGCACCTCAACCACACCACCTGCTGGCCCCACTCATATCATTTTTAAAGCCCTTCAGAAGCAGGCTCTCATAATCTCATCACGCCAATGCTACTTACACTCAGGAGCCTCTGCTCTGTGGTTACCCCACACCGAGTAGGCCCTTCAGGGCGGTAGCTACCCTGACTTTGTACTTGGTGAAGAACTGACACACGTGGTGGAGGACGTGACAGCAATAGGAAGGGACGTGACACTGAACCAGGCCCACAGCAGGCCTTCTCAGACTGCGGCCTCTGTTGGAACCTTCTGCGCAAGGCCATCAGCCAAAGGTTGATGGTTGGCCCCACCCCACAGTCCCTGACTCAGAGTCTGATGAAATGTCTTGCCAGGAAGTTGGCATTTCCGCGTCCTCCCCAGTGTCCCCAATGCTGTCCCAGGACCCCGTTTGAGAACCGCGGGCCTACAGTATCTGCTCCTGCAAAAATCCTAGCCTCCTGAGGAGAAATGTATACAACATGAAGAGAGAGAAAGCTTAGAAAGAAGTTATTTATTTCTCCAAGAAACATTTCTCATATATCCTAAGAAAT
>NW_006159670.1:120132-130786 GCF_000334495.1 Tupaia belangeri chinensis
CAGCTGGATCCCACATGCCAGTTCACAGTTCGAGTCCTGGATCAGGCAGCTTAAGAGTCATGCCGGGCACATGTGCGTGCGTGCCCTGAATAGAGAGGAGAAGGGAGAGAAGGGCTGTGTAGTGGCCGTCCCCAGGGGGTTCTCAGTTTCCCTCCCTCTCTATTGCTCTCTGGCAAGTGCATAGGGTCTACAACAAACTAAAGAAAAAGAAGAAAGAAGAAGGAAGAGGAGAAAAGAGAACAGAAGATGAAAGGAGGGGAGAGGGGGGAGGGGAGGAGAGAGAGGAGGGGAGGGGAGTGGAGGGGAGAGGAGAAGAGAGTGAAGAGAAAGAACAGAAAAGAAACAAGAAGAGGAAAAAGAATTCGGTCTGTCACTATTTGCTGCCCCAATGACAGCTAATTACTCCTACCCGTAAGGACCTGGAGGAGCACTTGGACAGGCCCGGACAGGAGCCATACCTCCCTGGGCTCACATTCCAGGGAGGACGAGCCCCAGAACTTGCAGACATCTGTTAGAGTAAAACCAAAACCTGCAAGACACCTAGGGTCCTGGAGAGATTTTCACCCAGTATAACGATTGCAGTAAGGATGCAGATCTACTGTGTTTTAAAGAGACCCTTTCAGGAGGGGAAGAGACAGCTACCTTCTTCCCCATCGTAGGCAGAGAAAAATCTTTCTCCTCGTCCCGCACCGATGGGTACAGACCGGCCTGACTTTTATCACATCCTGCAGAAGGGAAGTTCAAGGCCGAGAGGCGGGGGGGAGGAGTCACTTTGTGAGGAGGCCTGTGGGAGGCCCAGGATTCGGATCCCGCCGGATTCGGATCCCAGGCTGACCTGTACCTGCTGCTGGTGCTCAAGATCTTGGTGCAGGGCCTGAGGAGGGGGGGAGGATCACAGGGTAGAGACACTCTCCTGAGGGTGTCTGTCTTATCTAAATAAGTAAATAAGAAACAACAGCAACAAAAACAAAAAACAGATCGCTCTCTGATCCGAATACCTTGTGTATGCTTTCAGGATAAATTAACAAAAACTAATATCACAAACCCAAGCCCAAAGCAGGCCATCCCTGTAGCCAGTAGTTAAGGAAGCCAGATCCCACATGACCCACCTGTGGTTCCAAGCTGGCCCTGGTGGCTTGTAAAACACGCCAGGTGCGTGTGCAGGCGTGCCCAAATCCCAGCAGGGTAGAGTTCACAGTGCAGAGACTGCCGTGTGACCTCGCTCCACTCGGGGCTTTCTCCCTCTCCCTCTCCCTCTCTTTCCGTCTCTCTCTGATGAATGTATGCACCCTCTGGCAAAATTTAAAAACCAAAAAATAGCAATCCAGCCCTAAATCACCTGCACTGTGTGAGGAAGCCTGGCATTTCCTGCTCATAGCCAGCGCTGCACCCGACCGAGTCTGTAAACAGAGCACTACATGTTCTTACTCGAGCGATTCCAACTGGTGGGAAAATAACCCACGTTATAGTTTGTTGCCTGTTAGGCCATTCGCCAGTTTCCAGGCTTCTGTAACAATCTCATCCCAATATTCCTTTACTGAGTCTCCTGTAAACGCCCGGTTTCTCACATGCTCTTGAAATCGGCCTCCGTGGTCTCTACATTTATTGATGAGTTGAGTGAAACCATTGACGGGTGTTTATATCTGCGTGAGTTGTGTTTTTGACTTTCTGAAAATTCTGCTTACTGGAGCCCCTGACAGCCGTCCCCCAGCAGTGCCCGGCCGGAGTGGGTGGGTCTACACCTGTGTGCGCTGCCCGCTTCTCTCCTCCCTCCTCTCGACGCTGTCTGTTCTCCTGGCAAAACGACCTCATCATATTCGAAGCGGCACCAGCGCCCTGCCGCCATGTCTGTGCCTCACTCCGCCTGGAGTTAAGCCAGGTGTCTGCTCCTCAGCGAGGGCCACCCCCAGAACTTTGAGGTAGCACAAGTGCAGGCCCCGGACATCCACATACTCGGCTACGTAAACGGTCCCCTGTGCAGCTGTTCGACGTGGTTGGCTTTGGGTCAGCCCCAGCGTCCTAGAGGAGCAAAAGGACTCGTTACAGCTTCATTGTAATTTATTCATACTCTGTGAGCCTGTGGCTATACAAACCACCTCTCCACTAGAAAATAAAAATCCACGTTCACATCTGGAATTATATAATTAATGAAGAGCAGGGTGCAGGCCAGTGGTATGGTGGTAAGGCCGCTGCATCCCACATGGCCAACTGTGCGGTTTGAGCCCTGGGCCCAGCTTGAAATCACACTAGGGGCGTGTGCGTGCGGGCCCAAACACCCAAGAGGAGAGTGGACAAGGGGCTGCAGTACGGCCATCCTCCTGGGGTGTGATTTCTCACCTTTCCTCTCTGTCCCTGTCTCTAATGAAAGCACGCAAAACTTAAAAAATAAAAATAAATAATAAAATAAAAAGGCAGGATGTCGTTAGTGACAAAGTTTCACAGCACAATGACAGTCTTGACCAGGACTTCAGGAAACACTGCTTGTCCCCGCCTCAGCCTTTCTGCAGCTCCAGAGTCGCAGTGAGTGTGGAGCCTGGAGCTTGTGCCTGTTTCTGAACGTGCCGGACTCTCCGGCTCACACTCGAAGCCCTTTCTGGGCCTCGTAGCTGGCATTTACTCTCATTAATGTCAGTTCTTGCCCCGTTTAATACCCGTGACTTTGGTTGCTGTCTTCTCCTTGGCTTTAATATCCTACTGTTTTACTCTCGGGGTTTTGTTATCTGTCTCTCTCTTTCTGTGAAATACATGCACAGACCGACCCCATGGCCTACTGGTTAAGGAAACTGGATTCCACATGGCTGACTATATTGTTCAAATCCCAGCATCTTAAAAAAGACTCCAGGTGCATGTGCATGCGTGCACAAAATCCCCACAGGATGGAGGAATGGGGAAGGGCATGAGGTGTGACCGTACCCCGCTGGGGACATGGGGGGTGTTTTCTCCCTTTCCTTCTCTCTCTGTCTCTGTCTCTCACTGGTGAGCACATGTACTCTTTAACAAAATCCATTTTAAAAGAAATACACACACCCCTGTGAACTGTAGATCTTTTGAAGACAGGGCAGTAGAAATAGATGGTAAACTCCCCAAGTGTGGCCTTCGTGCCCAGCCCTTCATGAGCTCACGCCCTCACGACCACACCTGTTACTCTCTGTGGTCCCCTCTCCCTTGTTTCCCAATATTTCGTCCCTAGTTTTATCACAAGCAATAGTTGATGGCTTATCCAATATTCAGTGAATGTTCAAGAAATGCATTTCTTTATGTTAGCTCTTTCGGTGTGGTCAAGGAGCTGGTCAGTATTGGCTAACGGGAGGTGGGTGTTTGAGTTCCTAGGAGGTTGTCATTCGAGTCTCTGAAGCCAACGTCCAATATCTTCCTGCTGCATGTGTGCTTAGACTCCCCCCCCCCCTTAGACAACCGCACAGCGGCAGGGCACATCGCCTCCTAGTGGCATGCTGCCCAAATGGCCAGGTTCTTGCCTCCATCTAGCATAATTCTGTTTATTCTAGCCTGTCTGTTTGGGTTTCATCTGTCATCTCTTACTCGTCACTATTTTTAAAGTCTTATATCTGCCACTAAAAATAAATCTATTCACATGAAGAAAATAAAAATCTAATTTGCAGAAAATATCTGAGTCTCAACTGTGCTATAAATTCTGACATTTATTTCTCTAATAATGTGTCAGTACAACTTGAATATAAATTCATCTTTTTAATAGTTTTAATGATGCAAATTATTGATGTTAACTTTATGTTTTAACTCTTGTGATTTTAGGGATCCAGAGATGTATGTACATACACCCTCAGGTACATACACCTTACAGAGTGCGTATAATATGTGGATTCCTTGGGCAGAGCAGACACGGGGAAGGTTATCCTGTCCCCCAAAGAGACTGTGGCCCCGAGTTTTACACGCAGTGAGTGCACCTAGCCATCTGCTGACCGTGAAAGGCAGACCCCCGCCCTGGGGCCCTGTCCTCAGAGGCCCCCTCTGGGAGCCCACACAGCACTCACCCCAGGCTGCTGCAGCTCGTGTCTAAGCCATGCTGCCTCGGGGCTTCCCAGGACCTGCGCTGGAAGAGCTCCGCAGGTGGGAAGCAGCTCTAAAGCACGCAGGGAAAGGTGGAGAGCTGAGCCCTCTTTTGTTCAAACTGCACGAAGGTGCACAAGGCAGTCAGACAGAGGCCAGAGAGCAAAGGTGCAAAGTGTGGGGTGTAACTCATCTCCCACCCCCGAGCTGGAGCGGTCCCACTCTTCCAGGTTCTAGGACTGAGTCAAGAACTCACACTAGGGCCAACAGATGGCATGGAGGTTAAGGCAGCTGGATCCCAAATGGCCGACTGCACAGTTCAAGTCGCAGGCCCAGAGACTTGAAAAACATGCTGGGAGCATGTGTGTATGTGTCTAAAATCCCAAAGGAGAGGTGGAAGAGAAGGGACAGCGGAGTGACTACCCACTCTCCCCCTCGGTGGGTGCTTTCTCTCTCTCTCTCTCTCTCTCTCTCTCTCTCTACCTGTCCTAGTGGGCACACATGTCCTTTAGCAAAAATGAAATGAACAAAACAGAAATTCACTGTCGTCACTGGCTGTTTCTAAACATCTCTTATTCTTTTACACCGTTTAGATGCGCTTCCTTTGTTGAGAACAGCCCAAATGGCGGACAGCAGAGTTCGAGTCCAGGCGTGAGCACATGTGGCTAAAGTCCTGAAGGAGAGGTGGGAGAGGGGACTGTGGTGTTGCTGTCCACACTCCATCCTCCGGGGGTGCTTCCTCACTTTCCTGCTCTCTGCCTTGGTGGGCGCAGGTGCCTTTTAGCAAAATTTAAACAAACAACAAAAACAATAATAATAATTCACGCTTGTCATTGACTGTTTCTAAAAGTCCTTGGGAGGTCACAGCCATTCATATTGGGCTTCATTTGCTGAGAATCAAAAAGGGAGTGACTTGGGATCAGCAGTTAGCGTAATGGCTATGTCGCTGGACTCCCATGTAGTTGGACCGCGGTTTGAGTCCCGGACCTGGTGGCTTAAACTCATGCCAGGCGTGTGTGCGTGTGTGACCAAGAGCCCAAGAGGAGAATGGAGAAGGGATTGCGGCGTGGCCATCCCTCTGGGGAGTGATTTCTCGCTTTCTGTCTCTCTGTCTCTCTCTGTCTGTCTGGTGAGTGCACACGCCCTATAGTGAAAACCTCTCCAAAAAAAAAGGGGGGAGTGGCTGAAATCAAGGCCCCTCCTGAAGACAGCTGAGTCACTCCGCCCTCCAGAGAACGTCTGTCCTGGTCAAGTTCCCGTTCTCCCCTCCCAGCTTCACCTCCTCACAGTCAGAAACTCACTGAAAAACTGCCACGTACAGACCCCACGCCTTCACCAGTCTACCTCTGCGAGGGGACCACCCTTCATATTAGTCTCTTTCAGGTGCCCGCCAGAAACAAGGTGCTGGCTGCCGTGGTCCCTCTGCAGGCCTCAGAGAAGCCATTCCTGCCCCACCCAGCTTCTGGGGCGCCGCAGTTCCTTGGCTCGTGGTTGCGTCATCCTAGTCTCTGCCTCACTGGTCACCTTTCCTTCTCCTCTTCTGTGACAAATCACCCTCTGCCCCCCTCAGTAAGGAAGGGCCCACATTGGAGCCCACCTGGACACCTGGGGCATCTCATTTCAGGAGCTGTAACTGCATGGCAGCCGCAGTCTTGGCCAGGAGGTCACATTCATGGTCCCCAGGGGTTAGGACTTGGGTATCTTTCTAAGGAGCCGTTACCCAGCCTAACACAGCCTAACTCAGAAGATGCCGGAAAGGAATCACCAAGTCTAAGCAAGTGCGGCATCGTGGAAGATGCACGGCGACAGAGCAGTGAAGCAATGGAGCCGGGGAGCGATGGACGATGGACGACAGAGCCGTGGAGCGGTGGGAGCCGCTGCGGAGCAGAGGAAGAGGCCGAGCGAGCCACCAAGGGCTCCTGGCCCCTCCTGGAGCTCGACAGCACAGCAGGGACTGTTCTCTGGAGAAATAAAACCAGGAAGACCTGAGTCATGGCCGTCAAGCAGAATGGAGAAGAATAGGGCACAGGGCTGAGAACGAGGATTGACTCGGAGTCCACACAATGAGCTGAGGACTTTGAACCCCTTCTTCTGACCATTCCAAAACAACATACAGCCCCAAGTCAGGGAACTGAAAGATTCCTCTGGGGGTGGAGGACGCACAATTTCAGAGAAATGTGCTTACAAATAACATTTGGCCACATCCCAGTGAAAGGACCCACTCCCTCTGTAGCAGCAATTCTCAGACATTTTGGTCTAAGAAACTGTTTACACTCATAACAGTTATCGCAGACCCCAAAGAGTTCTCGTTTATTGTGCAGGTTATAACCATCAGATTTTTATTATTTTTGAAGTTAAACTGGGGATTTAAAAACTGTTCCGAAATTCATCTCAAAATAATAATAAACCCACTTTATAACATATTTTTACAGAAAATAGCTGCATTTTCCAAAATGAAAAAGGGTTTAGTGGAAGAGTGATGTTTTCGGCAACCTCTTGAGCGTTTGTCGTGTCTACTTCTGCATTTAACCCGAAGCAGCACGTTGTCTCGGTTGAGGAATATGGAGAAAATCCACCCTCGTAGCAACAGAGTTGGAAGGGGGAAAGTCCATAATAGCCTTTTCAGATAATTTTAGATTAAAAAAACAATAAAACCGCAACTTGAGAAACAGTTTCTTAAAGGTTAACTGAAAGGCGGAACCTGAAATCCCATCAATGAAGTGTCTAGTCTGTTAGGTCAAAGTCTGTTGCTCGATCTAGCACGTTGAAATGGATCTTTTACCCACACGTGCTGTCGTGACATCGGGCATTTGTCATCTAGAAATCTTTGTCTCACTGAGTCTTACGCATCTTCCAGATGTTGACAAATCTCAGTACATGATATCAAAAAATCACACTCGTTAATTGCACCTGAAAATTCTGTGAGTGTTGGAGAGTTGTGAGTTCCCAGGGTCAATACGAATTTCTGAGTTTTCCAAACTTCTGAATTTTCTTGAAAGACTGAATTTTATGATTGGCAGAAAATATGGCCGGTGTTTTCCGTAAGTGACAGACTCATTTTATTTCTTTTCAAGAAAATGTGTGCCAAATGCCCACATCCGCCTAACTGTAGTCGTCTCTCAGTCATTTTTGTCAAGTAAAATCGGTTTCCATGAGGAACAAAGGTGACTAACTTGCAGCTCGGACTAGCACTTTTCCTGGCGGCGCCCTTGTATCTCGGTGTGCAGCAGAAGTACTATAGGCGTACTTCCCACTTCCTCCCTCCAGTCATTTAAAATGTGTACTCGGTTCACAAGTTTTCTGTTTCATCACGGTCACTCTCTAGTGAAACTGGCGAACCTTACAACAGTGAATGGGATAAAGCAGACTGGGGAGCGCACACCCATTCCCTTTGTTCTTGGAAAGCCTTCAGCAGTTTTGTCATCACTGTTTCAGCCATCGCTGTAGATGCCAACGTAGAGGAAAGGCAAATCTTGGTATTAATATGAAAATAATTCTGACCTCATGAACTCCCGGAAAGGTTCTCTGAGGCCTTGGGGTCATTTAAGATGTGTACTCGGTTCACGAGTTTTCTGTTCCGTCACGGTCACTCTCTAGTGAAACTGGCGAATCTTACAGCAGAGAGTGGGATAAAGCAGACTGGGAGAGCAGACCCATTTCCTTTCTTCTTGGAAAAGCCTTCAGCAGTTTTGTCAGCACTGTTTCAGCCATCGGTGTAGATGCCAACGTAGAGGAAAGGCAAATATTGATATTAATATGAAAATAATTCTGACCTCATGAACTCCCGGAAAGGTTCTCTGAGGCCTTGGGAGTCTTCAGTAACTACTGCCCTATAATGAAATGAACAAATCTCGTCTTCATGTCCTGAAAATCCAACGTACATTTAGTCTTCACATGAAATATGAAACGTCAGTTAATTCCCATTTGGTGTGGTGGTTAAGGCGCGGGCTTCCTACTTGGCCAACTACAGTTCGAGTCCCAGTCCTGGAAGCTTGAAAATCGCACTAGGCACATGTGCGTACAAGCCAAATTCCCAGGAAGGGAATACAGGAGAAGGGATTGCAGTATAACTGTCCTCCCTGTCCTTCTCTCTCTCTCTCTCTCTCAGGAGAAGGGATTGCAGTATGACTGTCCTCCCTGTCCTTCTCTCTCTCTCTTTCTCTCTCTCTCTGGTGAGCACACACATCCCATGGTAAAAAAAAAAAAAAAAAAAATCTTTAAAAAAAAATCGTCTGTGTATTATGGGCTCCCAAGGCCCTCCACAGGTTTCATGATTCACAAGGCTGAGAAAAATTGTCATATTCTGGCTGTATCTTATTACAATCTAAAGACAGAGATTAAGATCAGCAAAGGGAAAGGCGCATGGACAAAGTCCAGGAGAAGCCAGGCACGAGCTTCAGGGCCCTCCCAGCAGTCGCATGGGGATGCGCCCAACGCTCTCGGCAATGAAGTGTGACATTGTGAACATGTTGCCAACCAGGAAAGCGCACCTGAGCCTAGAGGTCGGTGACCTTTACTGAGGAGCAGGTCACAGGCAGGCAGCTCTGGTGTGACTGACCTCCAGTGCCCAGACGTCAGTCCCCCTCACGCAACAAAAGCCTTCACTCCAAATCACACCATGAGTGTAAACTATCTGACCAAGACCCCACGCATACGGGAGATAAATCTTAGGCACAATGTCCCAGGATCAGAATTTATCTCCCAAAAACCAGCCAAGGGCCAATCCCAAAAAGTAGGCTTTTGTTTAAAACACAAAGGTCTTAGTAACTCAGACCTGCTGAGTTAACCCTTTCCTATTCAACCTGCTTTCAACATGAAAGAAAAGAGATGAAAACAAGGAGCTCAAAGGAGAGCAGAAACGAAGCAACAGCAGAGAAAGTGTCAAGTAAAGTGGACTTGCTGTCCTCAGTGAGATAGGGTACTGCATTCATGAAGCAATGTAAGGAGCCTACACATGGTCAAAGAAGGAGTGCTTGGAAATTAACCATCATCACAAAACATCTAAAAGAAAGCAACCAAGCAAGTGGTTGAAAGTTAAAACAGAAGAAATTGACAAGAAAGTAGAACAGCAACCAAAAAACTAAAAAGATAGAAAAGAGGAAAGTTTATAAAAACAGGAACTCAAGAATTGATCCATCATAGCCAACGAAGAAGAGGCATACCCACATGAGAAGGCAAAAAGGAAGGTGGGGGAAATACCTCAAAGAAAAAATACAAGTTTTTCCAAAACTGAAAGATAAGTGGCTCCCCCTTCAAGGTGCTGCCCAAATGACTAGAACAATGAGAGAGTACACATCACAATTTCAGATGCCCGAGACGGTGGGAAGATTCTACACACGGCCAGAGAGAAAAGGCCTACCAGAACAGAAGAATGATGACGAGGATGGCGTGGAACTTCGCAGCAGTGATACTCAACACAGGGAGACGATGCTTCAAACATAAAAGGAATTGTTTTTGCTTAAAATTCTGTTAGAGGGCAAAGCATCAATCAAGTGTGACAATAATGTAAGACAGCTTGGACACAGAAGGGTTTTTTACATCAATGCCTCCTGCACCCTTTGAAGGATATGCTTCAGACGAAGGGAGTTGATCAGGATGGAGAAAGCCATAGATCACAGTGGATTGCCGATCCCACAGAGCAGCTCCACCCACGGAGCATGAGAGCAGCCGAGAAGGTCTCGCTGGGACCCCCATGTTGCTGGGATTCCCATTATGTGCAGGAGGGCACACACGGTCTCTGTTTGCGGGGACAGCACCAGCGTACACAGGTCGGTCACAAAGCCTTCCTTTTCTGTCAGCCCAATCTACACAATGCATTTCCTTACCTTCTCCTCAAACTGACACGTAGGAGTGGGGAAAGACGAACTGATGTAGACAATGACCTTCCAAGAATTACGCTTTTATACCCACTGAGAATAGCTCTAAATGCTTTTCACTAACATCTCATTCTAACTTCTCACAAAGCCCGCTGAAACTTGCTTTTCTCTACTTTACCAATGAAAAATGCAGGTTACAGAAAGTAACAAAGTCCATGCTTTCCTCGAGTTCACGTCACTAGTTACTGGGGGAGCTAGAATTTGAACCCTTGGAGACGCCCAGGGTCCACGTCTCCATGGCAGCAAATATGGAGAAGAATGTGGTGGTAGAAATTGAGGCAGTAGCAAATGTCCCAAACCCCAGCTGGAACAACTGGCGAATGGCTTGGCTTAGGAAGAGCTAAATATTAGTTGGGAGAATAACAACAGTCTGACAAGGTGCTCATCTGAATACCTTAAAAGCCGAAATGACCTCATTGTAGCTTCACAGCTAATATAGCAGCTCAGTTTACACACAACAATTTGTTCCTTGTGAGAAAGTTGTATAAAATAGATCTCATGTGCATAATCACTCCAAGTTAGTAATAGTTTGAGTTTCAAGTATGAGAATTGTGAGAGAAAATAGTGTTACCTTTTTACTTGATGGTAATGTAAGAGTTTTAAATATGGCATTGCTGTCCAAGTTGTAATTTTGAAAATATATATCAGCAAATATTAAAACAAAAATTTATTTGATGAGTAACCATTTTATACAGAATGAAGTTTTTATTTCTATTCTAAATCTATTATCAATAAAAAAGAAGATATATATA
>NW_006159670.1:136070-143391 GCF_000334495.1 Tupaia belangeri chinensis
ATATATATATATATATATATATATATATATATATATACATATATATAAACATTTATAGTATTCTTTCTCTTCTTTCTTTCTTTCTTTCTTCCTTTCTCTTGAAAGATTTTTGCTATAGGGCACATGCACTCGCCAGAGAGACAGAAAGTGAGAAATCTGCCCCTGGGGGAATGGCCATGCCACAATTCCTTCTCCTCTCTATTCTCCTCTCAGGATTTTGGGTATGCATGCACACATGCCTGGCATGAGTTTCCAGCCTCCGGGTCGAGGACTTCAGCTCCAGACGGCCATGTGAGATATGGTCAACCTAACCACTATGCCACCTGCGGGCTCATGCTTACAGCATTTATAATTTACCTTTTGGTCTAGGTTCTGTGGCACTGTTGGCAGCATACTGGGCTGTGAAGCTGGATGCTACATGCTGACCATGGTTTGAATCCCCAGCCCAGTCAGCCTGAAAAAGCACTTCAGGCATGTGTGCCTTGCCTAGGACCCTGGCAGGCTTGAGGTCTGGAGGAAGGGGATTGCAGAGGCACCACCCTCTGTAGAGGGTGCTTCTCTCTGTCCCTCATGTAAGCAGATATTCTCTATCATGAACTAAAAAAACTAAAAACAGATTTTCTAAAAATCTGCTTTAAATAAAATTTATTCTTTTTTCACATTTTATTGATTCACAAAAGACCTTAAATAATCTAAATACTTTTAATAGCAAGCACAGCTGATATACACGTATTTATGAACACATGTCTGACTTTGGGCATAAACCTCAGTGAGTAAAGTGAACATACTATAAAGTAGCACCTCGCTGGGACTAGATAGCTTACTGCAGTCATTAAGTAGGAATTTTTATGCATTTTTTAATTTCAAAAAAGTTTTTATTTGAATAGATCAAAATTTTTAAAAATGTTAAATTTTCTTAAGACTTAAAGCCAGGAAAAGGTTAAGATTCAGTTCAAACAGTAGGTAGATGAAACTATAAACATTTCAAGAGAAGGAAAAAAATCCTTAAACATGGAAGTCAAAGCATCGAAGAAAATCAGCAATGTTTTAGTCTAAAGTAAGTTCTCTTTCACTAGTGCAGCCTCACGTAGTTAATCTCTCTTCTATTGAATTTGCAGCGTTACTGTGGTCTGATCTCTGCATTTAAACTCTGGAAGTTAGCATTCAACCCCAGACCTGTCCCTACCATTAGGCTGGCCCTTCTCTTGGTTGTTCCATGTACTCTTATTTCTGTGTCTGACTTTGGTTTTCCTGGGATAGCACTCCCTTCAGCACTTCTTGGAGACAGTAAATTATTTCAGGTTTTGTTTATCCAAGAATATTCTTATCTTCTCTTCCTATATGAAGGATAATCTTGCCAGGTATAGTATTCTTGGTTGAAATTGTTTTTCACTCAACACTTTGAGTATATTTTCCCACTCTTTCTTTGCTCACATTGTTTCTGATGAGGGGTACAATGTTAGCTTGATTATCCTTTGTAGGTAACTTGCTGTTTCTCTCTTGCCATTTTTAGTGTCTTGTCTCTGTGGTTTTGGTCAATCTGGCTATGATGTGTCTTGAAGATCTTCTTGGGTTGATTATATTTGGGGTCCTTTGTATTTCTTGGGTCTGGATGTTTGAGTGCCTCTCTAGGTTTGGAAAGTTTTCTTCCAGGATTTCATGGGATACATTATCAATGCCCTTATTAGTTTCCTCGTCTTCTGGGATAACGATTACCCACTTACCGATGTCTAGTATTACTCATATTATTCTCCTTTTGGGGGTTATTTTCTCAGCCTGTTTGGTGGGTTTTTCTAGGTCAGAAGTCATATCTTCTGCATCTGAGATTCGATTTTCTGCATGATCTAATCTACCTTTAAGACTTCCAAGGGAGATGTTGATTTCCTGTAATACAGCCTTCACCTCTGACAATTTCACTTGATTCTTTTTTATGGTGTGTATGTCCTCTTTCAGAGCATGCAAGAACTTCCTCATCTCCTGGAACTTGTTGTCTCTTTTCTACTGGATCTCCTGGCGTTAACGAACTCTCTGTCTTCTCTTGCATCTCTGTTAGCTTTGTCATTATGAATATTTTAAATTCTTTATCTGACATTTCCACAAGTTCCCTTGTATTGTCTGTGGAGGATGAGGAATTATTCTTTTCCCTTAGGGGAGAGATATTTTCTTGGTTTCTCATATTACTTGTGCCTCTGCGGTGTTTTCTGGTCATCTGATGGATTAAGCTAGATCTGGGGTGCAGGAGGGTGAAGTCTGGGCAGAAGGTCTTCAGTGGTCCTAATCCCTGAAAGGGGCTGCTCAGAACTCAGATGCTGGAGATTGGCTTGTCCTGGCTCGATCTGGGGGGCAGGAGGGTGAGGTGTGGGCAGGAGATCTTCAGTTGTCCTAATCGTAAATATTATTTAAGAGTTATTTATCAGATTTGTATTTCAAATATATATAAGCTCCAAATATCTAAGTCCACTTGTATTTATTGGATAAAGGGAAGAAAGGTCAATTTCTAACTTTTCAGAACATTTGTGTGTACTTTCAAAACATTGATTTTTGCTTCTGACAGACAGTATTTCATTCCATTAGCAAATAGCACCACAGAGATGATTGGAAACACAGCAGAATATTACATGCGCATGACAGCAATTTACTACTGACCTGTCTCAGCTTCATTCTCTGGATTTCCACGTCCTACTTTTTTTATGAAGATTGCCAGATATGGCACACTACAAAGAAGTAATCGTCAGAAAAAAAATTTTAAGGCTTTTGCCATTGGGAGTATACACTTGCCAGAGAAACGGAGAGAGTGAGAGGGAAAGTGAGAAATCACCCCCCAGGGGGGTAGTCATGGCTTAATCCCTTCTCCTCCATTCTCCTCCTGGGCTTTCGGGCGCCCGCACACGTACCAGTGTGATTCGCAAGCCCCTGGATCTGGCACTCAAACTGCAGCTGGCCATGTGGGAGTCCAGCATCATAACCACGAGGCCACCTGCTGGCCCATGGTCAGAAATTTTAACTTGTTAATTGATTAGAATTTTCAGAATTATTACTCAGACCTTTGGTATATTTCAAGTTACATTTAGTTATATGTTCTAGGAATGAAAATAAATATAACTGGAAATTTTCACTTAAGTGCATAAGTCTAACTTCTGAAATTTTGAATTACTCTAACTGGATTATGCATACTAAAATTCTTCAAGTTTACCATTATTAGTAAGTAGAGATGTCTCTAAATTGTTTTTATTTCCAAAATTTAACCAAAGATAGAAATTAGCTTTATTTTTTAAAGTGACTGTATCCTATCACAAACATATTTCTTGCTATTTTTAAGAACAAGCAAAATGAAATAATTAGCAAAAAGTCAGAAAACTCCATTTTCTTTCTTTTTTTAAAAAGATTTTTGCTATAGGGTACATGTGCTTGCCAGAGAGACAGAGAAAGACAGAGAAACAGAAAGCGAGAAATCACTCCCCGGGGAGGGTGGACACACACCACAATCTTTTTCCTCCATTCTCCTCTGGGGATTTCGGGCACACACGCACACGTACCCAACATGAGTTTCAAGCCACCATGTCCAGGACTGAAACTGTGGTCAAACTGTGGGAATCGAGCACCCCAACCACTATGCCAGCTGCTGGCCCCAGAAAACTCAATTATTCTTGATCTGTTTAATCTGTAAAAAGCAAAGGCAAGAAGATGACAGACATCATATAATAAGTCTTCCTTTTATTTATTTATTTATTTATTTTAGATTTTTGCCATAAGATGCATGAGCTTGCGGGACAGAGACAGAAGGAAAGTGAGAAACTACTCCCCGGGGATGGTCATACTGCAATCCCTTCTCCTCCATTCTCTCAGGATTTGGGGCACACGTGCACACACACATGTCCAAAGTGATTTTCAAGCTGCCAGGTACAAGAGAGAGCCTCTGTCGACCATGTGGGATTCCAGCATCTTGACCTACACGCCCCAAGGGAGCTTTTTTATTTATTTATTTATTTTTGAGAGGTTTTTGCCATAGGGCGCGTGCACTCGCCAGACAGACAGAGACAGAGAGACAGAAATCGAGAAATCACCCCCCAGGGGGGATGGCCACACCACAATCCCTTCTCCTCCATTCTCCTATCGGGATCTTGGGCACGCACGCACACGCGCCCGGCGTGAGTTTTAAGCCACCAGGTCCGGGACGCGAACCGCTGTCGACTACGTGGGAGTCCAGTGACATAGCCATTTCACTAACCGCTGGGTCCCCCAAAGGGAGCTTTTTTCAAGGCATGTATACAGTGTATAATAATCAAATCAAGGACATTCACATATTCATCTTCTTCAACGTTGGAAATTACACTATGTTGTACACATTTGCTCATTGTTCTACTAGTTTATTTATTGTTGTCTGTTTATTTATTGTCCATTTTTCTAAAAGAGATTTTTGCTATAGAACGTGTTCTCTCACCAGAGAGACAGAAAGCAAAAAATGACCCCTCGGGGGGATGGCCATGCTGCAATCCTTTCTTCTCTCAGGATTCTGGGCACATATACACACATGTGCCCAGCATTGGTTTTAAGCTGCTGGGTCCAGGACTTGAACTGCAGTTGGTCATGTGGAAGTCCATCACCTTAAACACCATGCCACCTGCTGGCCCCAAATTGCCCCTGTTTTTTACTCTACTGTGATTCACCATCCCATAGTCTGTTCCCCTTAGTTACAAACGTACTGTGTCCATTAAAAATATTCTCACAAAACTCTCATTCTTGGAGAAATGGAATTAAAGTATGAGTTTATTTTGGTGCAAAAGAATTTTGAAACCCATGCATAGTTTTTTCAGAATACTCATTTCCTATAAACTTTTTGAAAACCCAGTAATTCATATTCAAACATTTTTTAAACTATGTGACACCATGTAAACTAGTTATATGTTTTAGACCATTTTTCTTTCTAAAAATTGAGTAACGTATAAAGAATAGAAGTTCAGAACCAGCTAGTGGCTGGTCATTAAGGCAGCTGGATCTTTCATGGCCAACTCTGCGGCTCGAGCCCTGAACCCGGCAGCTTGGGAAACACCAGGTACCTGTGCTTGCATGCCCAAAATCCTGAAAGGAGAAATGAAGAGCAGGGAGTATGGTGTGGGCCTCCCACATGGGAGTGCTGTGTCCCTCTCTCTCTCTCTCTCTCTCTCTCTCTCTCTCCAGTGAGCACAGGCACCCTCTAGCACATTTTAAAAGAGAGAGAGTAGTTTATCTGGCTGAGAATTTTGGAGCTCCAAGGTCAAAGGTCCCATCAGGTGCAGGCTTCCTGTTGGTGCGGGCTCTCTGGACAATTCCGAGGCACCACAGGTATCCCGTGGCAAGAGGTAAGACATGTGTGTCTCATTCCTGTGGCCATGGCCGCGACTGTCCTGGTCTCTTCCCTCCTTCTTACAAGTTAGCAGCACTTACTCATGGGGAAGACAAGAGCCAGCTACGTCCATCTCACTCCCTCTCCTGACCCACCCAGGCCCAATTACAGGGCCCACCCTCACGACTGTGTCTAATCCTGAATCCCAACGGCCCCAGCTTTCAACACCATCATCAGATCATGCTTTCCCCTCTGGGTCCCATCACAACTATATTCCAACACATGAATTCTGGGGGGATACTTTCAAATAGAAATATTGATATCGTCTTCTCCTTTAATTGTGTAGCCTCAGGAAAGACAAAACATAAATGCTCAGAACTTTGAACCGAATAGGCCCTAAGTATTTTATCCCTGCTCTACAAGGCGGAGTGGCTCTGTCACAACTGGCAGTAGGCACACCCGTGCCCTGTACCGTTGCTGTCTGGCTCTCACTAACAGTACACTTATTTCTTCACTGAACACACTGGCCACTCTTACTCACCAGGGAGTTGTCTAAATATATTACAATAAATCATTGACTCATTGAAGGGTTTTAAGTGAGAAAATGGCCTGAAGTGACTTAATGGCTTTTTTAAAATGAATTTGTTTATTTATTTATTTATTTGTATTTATCTATTTATTTCTTATGATTTTGCAAGCCCCCAGGGCTAGGGCTTGCACTGTGGAAATCCAGCACCTTCACCAGCAGGTCACCTGCTTGACCTGTGACTTACGTTTTAAAAGATCTGTTCCTAGAGGACCAGCAGATAACGTAATGGCTACCTCACTAGACTCCCATGTAGTCGACGGCAGTTCGAATCCCAGACCTAGTGGCTTAAACTCACTTCGGACATGTGTGCATGCATGCCCAAGATCCCGAGAGGAGACTGGTGGAGAAGGGATCATGGTGTGGCCATCCCCCTGGGGGGTAATTTCTGGCTTTTTGTCTGTCTCTCTCTGTTGTTCTGGTACGTGCACATGCCCTATAAGAAAAACCTCTAAAAAAAATAAAGATCTGTTCTCATATGAAGAATGGCAGAGAGAAGGGAGAGCAGACGATCCCAGCGTGCACACAGAGATGGTGCTGCCGGGGGTGAGTCGGACCCTACGGGTGGAAAGAGGCAGGCAGGTTGAAGAGGTTTGCAAATACTGTCCACAAGACCTAGTGATAAATTTGCCGTGTAATGAGAAAGAGAGTAACTGCTGGTTTGAGTGTTGTATCAGCTAGGGAGAACTTCACTCCGAGTCATGTTTTCTGTATGTGCCTGTCTCTAATTCCACTTTCCCCACACTTTACCAATCTTACAGTACAACGAGCTTCACATCAGAAGTCAGACCACGCCCAGTTGCCCCACCTCCTGACAGAGAATCTCAGACTTCCCTCAAAAGGATTATTTCAAAGAGACTCTTAAAAGCCTGGGAGACAGAGGTCTCACATAGGCACTAAAACGGCATGGCCTTGAGTTAGGTTTAGATGACACATAAACAGTCCTTTCTGCACCTTTTCCGCAGAGCGCTCTTTGGGGATATACAATAGTATGCTGATATTTGTCTGTGTTCAGAGTTCCGCTCTGTCTGAATCAGTTCATGACTCTATTTGAATCTACTTATGTTTCGTAAGTTTTCTGACTTGTTTGTTTGTTTAACTGAGTAACCATTGGTTTTGACAGGATCTTAAAACCCTTGTAAGTGTCAAACTCTAATAGTTTTGATTATGAATAAAATGTAAATAACTAATGGTATGTTTGAGCTTATTAAAAGTAAAGATAACCACAAACACAAATTAATCTTACTTCAGCATAATAAAACTCTACATCATATAAAAAAGTAAACTATCCCCTCTTAAAAACAGAATTAAGTTTATAAAAATAAATTGAAAATAAAAGCTCCTTTTGACAAACTCCCATTCACCATTTGTGTTTCAATCAATAAAAAAGTGTAATACTACAGGAGAATGTC
>NW_006159670.1:145876-154757 GCF_000334495.1 Tupaia belangeri chinensis
TTATTGGGACCAGCAGATAACGTAATGGCTACCTCACTAGACTCCCATGTAGTCGACGGCAGTTCGAATCCCAGACCTAGTGGCTTAAACTCACTTCGGACATGTGTGCATGCATGCCCAAGATCCCGAGAGGAGACTGGTGGAGAAGGGATCATGGTGTGGCCATCCCCCTGGGGGGTAATTTCTGGCTTTTTGTCTGTCTCTCTCTGTTGTTCTGGTACGTGCACATGCCCTATAAGAAAAACCTCTAAAAAAAATAAAGATCTGTTCTCATATGAAGAATGGCAGAGAGAAGGGAGAGCAGACGATCCCAGCGTGCACACAGAGATGGTGCTGCCGGGGGTGAGTCGGACCCTACGGGTGGAAAGAGGCAGGCAGGTTGAAGAGGTTTGCAAATACTGTCCACAAGACCTAGTGATAAATTTGCCGTGTAATGAGAAAGAGAGTAACTGCTGGTTTGAGTGTTGTATCAGCTAGGGAGAACTTCACTCCGAGTCATGTTTTCTGTATGTGCCTGTCTCTAATTCCACTTTCCCCACACTTTACCAATCTTACAGTACAACGAGCTTCACATCAGAAGTCAGACCACGCCCAGTTGCCCCACCTCCTGACAGAGAATCTCAGACTTCCCTCAAAAGGATTATTTCAAAGAGACTCTTAAAAGCCTGGGAGACAGAGGTCTCACATAGGCACTAAAACGGCATGGCCTTGAGTTAGGTTTAGATGACACATAAACAGTCCTTTCTGCACCTTTTCCGCAGAGCGCTCTTTGGGGATATACAATAGTATGCTGATATTTGTCTGTGTTCAGAGTTCCGCTCTGTCTGAATCAGTTCATGACTCTATTTGAATCTACTTATGTTTCGTAAGTTTTCTGACTTGTTTGTTTGTTTAACTGAGTAACCATTGGTTTTGACAGGATCTTAAAACCCTTGTAAGTGTCAAACTCTAATAGTTTTGATTATGAATAAAATGTAAATAACTAATGGTATGTTTGAGCTTATTAAAAGTAAAGATAACCACAAACACAAATTAATCTTACTTCAGCATAATAAAACTCTACATCATATAAAAAAGTAAACTATCCCCTCTTAAAAACAGAATTAAGTTTATAAAAATAAATTGAAAATAAAAGCTCCTTTTGACAAACTCCCATTCACCATTTGTGTTTCAATCAATAAAAAAGTGTAATACTACAGGAGAATGTCATGAAGATTCTAATCTCTGAAGAAAATTACAGTCATGCTTATCATTCTGCATGTGAACAAATTAAATTAAATTCAGAATGCACCTAAAAAGAAGCCAAAGGATGTCCTAAAATACTAGTCACGCTTGTGGTATCATGAGTCATTTCATTTTTCTTTATTTTTATCGTATTTTACAAATCTTGCACTATTAATTTGTAACTTTGTTTGCCCTTTAAAGTTTAGGTGTTTGCCCAAAAGATGGAGGTGCCCCCAAAGGGTCCCACAGTCCAGTCCGCCCTGAGTCTTCGCCTGATCAAGGCACACAGAGAGTGCACAGGCACGAGCAGGAAGCCCCAGGGCGTGCAGGGCCCTCCGACACGGGCCAGCCACATCACTGCTGAGCCACCCTCGAGGCCCAATCTGTAAAACTTTGAGATTAAATAAATGCTATCTGGGCCAGCATGCGACATGGTGGCTAAGGAGCTGAACTCCCACGTTTTGAGTCCATGACCCGGCAGCCTGAAAACCACACCAGACGTGTGTGAATGCGTGCCCCAAATCCTGAGAAAAGAATGGAGAAGAAGGATTGTGGCATGGTCATCTCATCTGGATGGTGCTTTCTCATTTTCCCTTTCTCTGTGTCCCTCTGTCTCTCTCTCCCCAGAAAGCAGAAGTTTTAAAGGTAAAGGGCAGGGCTGACTCTGTGATCTAGCAGTTAAGGCCGTCAGATCCCACATGACCAGCCCCACAGTTTAGAAGCCAGTTCTGGCAATTTGAAAGACACACCAGGCATGTGCAGGTGTGCCCAAAATCCCAACAGAGTGGAGAAATGGAGAAGGGATTGCAGCACGACCATGCCCTGGGGAGGAGGAGCAGGGGTGCTTTCCTCCTCTCCCTCTCTCTTTGTCTAACTCTCTCTCTCTGGTGAGCATACAGACCCTCTAGCAAAATTTTTAAAGATAAATAAAGAACATACATCCCAATTTCAAAGCTTGCTCCAGAGCTGCAGTAATCAAGGTGGTGTGGTACCGGCACTGGGGCAGACCTATGGGTAACAGAGTCCGAGGCAAACCCTTGAGTTTATGGTAACTGGTTTTCCACAAGGGTGCTACCCTGAGTGGGTAGCATGGCAAAGTTTTCAATGAATCATGCTAGGACAGCTGAATATCCACACGTAAAAGAAGGAAGTTTGATTCCTACCACACACCATATTTGTTTCACCATGTGTAAAAATTGTAATCCATATCACAATTGTAAAAGCTGGAGCAAAGACAGAAATACAAGGAGATAAAACTATAGTTTTATAGATATCAGAAAAATCCTAGGTATAGATCTTTGGGACTGAATTAGGCAATGGCTTCTTAGATGTGACACTAAAATCATAAGTAATAAAACAAAAATAGGTAAACTGGGTTTTATCAAAATTAAAAATATCTGTGCTTCAATGGACACTATTAAGGAAATTAAATGACAATCTTAGAATGGGAGAAAATGTTTGCAGATCATGTATCTGATAAGGGGCCTGTATTCAGAATCTATGAAGAATTCTTACAATTTGACAGTAAAAAGACACAGAAGTAGTCAAATTTTCCAATGTTCAAAGGGTTTAAGATCCTCATGTTACGGGAAATGTGAATTAAATCACAATGAGATACCAGTTCATACCATTAGGACTTAAACTCACACTGGGCGGGTGTACGTGTGTGCCCAAGATCCCGAGAAGAGAATGGAGGAGAAGGGATTGCGGCATGGTCATCCCCCCTGGAGGGTAATTTCTTGCTTTCGGTCTTTCTGTCTCTCTTTGTTTTTCTGGAGAGCGCATACGCCCTATAGAAAAATCCTCTCCAAAAAAAAAACTTGCACATGAATAGCAACATTATTCATGATAGCCAAAATTAGGAATAACTTAAATCTCATACACTGAAGAAAAGATAAACAAATGTGGTATATTCATACAATGGAATACAGCTTGTGAATAAAAAGGAATGAAATTTTTTTTTTTTTTGGAGAGGATTTTGCTATAGGGCATGTGCGCTCGCCAGACAGATAGAGACAGAGAGACAGAAAGTGAGAAATCATCCCCCAGGGGGGATGGCCACGCCGCAATCCCTTCTCCTCCATTCTCCTCTCGGGATCTTGGGCACACATGTACACGCGCCCAGTGTGAGTTTAAGCCACCGGGTCCGGGACTCGAACCGCGGTCAACTACATGGGAATTCAGCAACATAGCCATTACACTAACTGCTGGTCCCGAGGAATGAACTATTGACATATACAAGGACAAACCTTGAAAAGATCGTTAAATAAAAGACAAACACAAAGGCTAAACAATGTAAGATTCCATTTATATAAAATGTCCAGAAGAGGCAGATACGCAGGGATGGAAAGTGGGTGGGGGAAGGCGAAGGGGAGGGAAGCAGTGACTCCTAAAGAGGACCAGATGATGAGATGATCCAGAATGCGGCTTGGGTGACAGTCGTGGAGTTTAGTACACACGCTAGCGAACATTTAACTGTATGTGTACTTTAAATGAGTGAGGTTTACGATATAAAAATTATATATCAATAAAGTGGTTTTTAAAAGAGGACTTACATCCAGCCAGCTGGTGGTCTTGTGGTTGAGCTAACTTGATCCACGTGGCTGATCATGTGGTCCAAGTCCTAGAACCGGCGTCTTGAAAAATAAGCTAGGTGCACGTGTGTGAGTGCCCAAACCCCAAAGGAGAGAGAAGTGGAGGAGGAGGAATTGACCCACGACCATCCCCCATGGGTGCTCTCTCACTTTCCCTCTCTCTAACTCTCTCCAGAGAGTGCCCACACCCTCTGACAAGTCAAAAAAATAAAAAAAGAAAGAAAGAATATTAATGTGAGTAAAATCCATCAACAATAGAATAGATACACATATTTATAGCTAAAAAGTTCACAGCAGTGAAAATGAATAAACTACATACTAAGCGCATGAGTAAAAAGAAATCTCAAAAACATATTATCAAAGGAAGTCACAGAATGAATCTACTTACAGCATCCAAATAGGTCAAACTAAGTAAAGCAACTCTTTCTCCGTCTTGATTACTTTCTTAAAGGGGGAAAAAAATCAATGTTTTAATTAGTCATTTGTTTATTATGTAAGGTCTAATTTCTTAAATTAAAGATGATTTTACTGTGAAAGGACTTATTTAATCTCCAAAACAGACACCACTAATACATTTCTCTTCATTCACCCTTTATTTTACCAAATTCTTATTCAGATAAAAACAAGGGAAAAAAAATCTCTTGGAACCAGAAATGCCAACATAGACAGATGAATAAATACAAAACATTACAGAAAACATCTATTCAATATCACAAAAAAAAAGTCTATAGTCTATCTCAAAGGTCCAAGGAGATCTGTTCCAAAAAGAAACAAGTATCAAATAGAAAAAACCTTTAGAACTCAACTGTACTTCCAGGCATTTTTCCCTTGTAAGGATTCCCTGATCATACACTTAAAGTCTAGTTAAATGCAAAATAAACCCCTAAAACCCCACACCTCCTAATTTGCTAAGTGAGCTGCAGATGGTGTAGGCAGAATCATTTCTGAAAGAGGGATGGCTGATGAGGTCAGTGGGTCCCTGGGTTCCACCAGCAGGAGACTGTGATTCAACGTGGTTTAGATATTTGAATATTTTGAAAAGCACTACAAGGAATTTTGAGTAAATCACTGAATTAGAAACCCTGAAGTCCCATTTCCAGTTTTACACTGGAAAGTAGGATAAACACGCAAAGCAACAGGTCGGCAACGTCAGCATGGGACTGGGCTAGTCAAATCTTCAAATCATAGAACTTGGAACATAAACTGCCTGTGACAAGCAGAGCTGCTGCGTTTTATCCAGTAAGCAAGCTGGAATTTCATCCCAAGAAAGTCCAACAGGTGATGAACACCAAATCCGTATTTACCCTTCGAATAATGCACATTCTTCAGGTACTTGCAGAGAAGAATAGAAATAATGCGACAAGGCATCCTCATTCCTTCGCGTGCGGCAACGTTTTCCTTTAGGTGTGTAAACAGTTACCTACACTTTGGGCCTGAGATTTTATCCAAAGCACTTCATGCCTTTCTGCATAAATGGAAATGAGGAGTCAAGAGAAAGGTACTAAGCTCCAGATTTATCTATTTCTCTAACTTGGCGAGGAAGCCGTGGATGGTATGTCAGAAACACAAAGGCATGGGGCCCGCAAGTGGCATAGTGATTAAAGGCGCTGGACTCCCACATGGCTGACCACGGTTCAAGTCTCGGACCTGGTAGCTTGCTTTCTCACTTCCTCTCTCTCTGTCTCTCTCTGATCAGACTGGAAAATAATAATAATAATAATAATAAATACAGTTAAATAAAATAATTCTTTTAAAAAAAAGAAACACAAAGGCATGACCTTAACTCCGCACACCTTACCCATTTGTACTTACAGATAACCGTTGATTCCCGCAGACGTCACAGAAATGTTAGAAGCCATCTGTTAATGGTTGTTTCATATGGTCCCTAAATTCCTTTGAAGACAAGATTGTTCTGTGTGTGTATGTTTCCTATACATTTTATGTCCCCCCTCCACTATTTCCCACCTTTCTTCCACACTGTCTCTCACATCCACAGTTGGTCTCTGTGCTTTCATACCATTCTGCCATAGAGTGCAGACATTTGGTATATATTAAGTGGGGATATACAGTGTCTCTCTTTCATAGTCTGGCTTGCTTTGCTAAGCAGTTTTTCATGGATGCCACCTCCTATAGACACACATTGATGGAGAGCCAGAGGAATTACCCAGATAGACTATGGGGATATCCAGCCAGGGCACCCCAGGCCTGTGGCCATGGTCCTGCTTCTATAAAGCTGCATATCACAAAGAGAAGACTTCCTGTTATTCCTTTCTTTATATCTTGGGCTGATTTGCTGGCTCAATTTCTCTAAACATCTTCAGAAAAGAACTTGCATAAATAATATCTTTCTTCCAGTTAGGATGTGTTGACCAGAACAAAGTTATCATAGATTCCTAAAATATTTTGAGGCTGTATTGTAACAATTAAACACTAACATCAATATACTGCTTGTTTTTGTTCTTTCAAACAATGAAAAAAATAATACAAAGCTTAAGGCTCAGCCTCTGGTGCAATCAATTGCACACATGACTGCAGAGCTGGAAGCCACATGACAACTGCAGTTTGAGTTCCTGGCCCAGATCTCTTTCTCTCTTTCACATGCACACACACACTAATACATATATCTATCTATCTATCTATCTATATCTATATGTATGTATAAATATATATAAATATAAATATATATATTATATATATGTGTGTGTGTGTGTGTGTATATATATATATATATAAGAGGTCACTCCCTGGGGGCATGGCCATGTTGCAATCCTTTCTCCTCCATTCTCCTCCTAGGATTTTGGGCACACATCTGGTGTGATTTTCAAGCCACTAGGTCCAGGACTCAAACCACGGTCAGCTATGTGGGAGTCCAGCCCCTTAATCACCATGCCACCTGCTGGCCCTCAATATGCGGTTCTTATTCTTCCATCCATCGATGGATGAGGACTTTGGAAAGTTTTGGGAAAAGGCCAAGCAGTGGCATAGCAGCAGTACACTGACCCACATGGGAGGCCCTGGGTTTCTGTTCCAGGACCTCCCTGAGCACAGCAGATATATGCATGGTGTCTGTGACCCAGATGAGACTAAGCAGGGATTGCAGGGGCCAGCAGGTGGCATGGTAGCTAGAGGCGCTGGACTCCCACATGACCAACCACGGTTCTATTCCCAGGCCTAGTGGCTTGCTTTCTCACTTTCCATCTTCTCTCTTGTTCTGTTCCTCTCTGGTCAAATAAAATAAATAAATAAAGCTAAATAAAATAATTTTAAAAAAAGAAAGAAAACTCAGTTGGGGGTGCTTGTCTCTCTGTCTGTCTCTCTCCACCTCTGACTCTCATGGAAAAATGAATTAATTTTTTAAAAAAGATGGTGTTCTTCAAAACTTTTTTTTTTTCCCTAAAGGATGTTAGTACTTGCCGGAGGAAAAGAGAAAGAGGGAGAGGAGACAGCAGCTCCTGTGAGGGATGGTCACGCTGCCTTTCTCTTCCGTCTGTCCCTCCTTTCGGGATTTTGAGCACACACATGTGCCCGTGTGGTTTTCAAGTCGCTGTGTCCAACACTCAAACTGCATAGTCAGTCATGTGGGATCTGGCTGCCTTAACCACGAGGCTTTACAGAGCCAGCACCAAAACTTCATCTTTTAAACAATAAAGCTTATGGATCAGCAGGTTGCATAATGGTTACACCACAAGACTCCCACATGGCCAGCTGCAGTTCGAGCTCCAGACCCAGCGGCCTGAAACCTATGCCAAGCACATAGGTATGCATGCCCAACATACCAATAGGAGAATAGAGGAGAAAGGATTGTGGTGTGACTATCTCCCCTGGAGGGCGATTTCTTGCTTTCTGTCTCTCTCTCTGTCTCTCCAGCGAGCACATGCACTCGATAGCAAAAATCACTCAAATTTTTTTTAAATGGAAAAAATAATAAAGCTCCAGAGAAGAAAAATGGAATTTAAGTATGAGTTTATTTAAAATGCAAAAAAAAAAGGAACCCATGCAATTCATGGCTTTTTCATAATACAAATTTTCTATGGATGTTTTGAAGCCTTTTTATATATTTTCCCCTCCATCCAAGGAGGTTTCTGATCTTGTTTTCTCTTACTCTAACTCAAAACCTTTATTTTCCTGTTTTAGCTTGCTTATAGAGTGTGTGTGCTTACCAGAGACAGAGAGAAAATGAGAAAGCACTCCCCTGGGGGGTAACGACACCACAATCTTCTCTCTTCCATTCGCCTCTTGGATTTTAGACATGTATGCTTACATGCCCCACATGTTTTCCAAGCCATGTAGGATCCAGTCGCCTCACCGCCACACCACCATCCATCCCACCTCAGAAGTTTTTGTGTCCAAATATGAAACAGAAACTATTAGAATAACCCTGGCTTTTATAGGGAAAAAAAAAAAAAACCTTGAAGTTATGGACGAGATTACTAAGTCATTCTAGTAAACGAGAAGTGGTAGGTAAGGGCTTAAGGTAGGGAGTGGAGGAAATAGAAGAGCTTCTCTTGTAAAGCAAGTCGGAGGACTACAGTTCAGCTCTGAAAAGCTGTACCCACACTCCCTCTCCCCAAAAGGCCTTCTGACACGTTCCGAGGAGATCTGCAGGAGAGAAACGCGTATTCAGTACTAAGAAGAATATCCACTGGTGTCCTAAGGAAAGAGTTTAGGCCCTGTTTGGGCCCAGAAAGGGAGCGTTGCTAAGTGGCTTAAGAAATGAGTGAGGAAAGCTAAGGACCAGAAGAACATAATATGTTCCTAAAACCCCTCAGACTTCGGAGTGATCAAGATATCAGAGAACGAGCCTTAGCAATAATTATACTTGACCTTCTGGGCAGTCTACGAGGATGTGAGCTTGAAAAAAAACTGACTTAAAAAAACAAGAGGGTGGGACCAGCAGTTAGCGTAATGGCTATGTCGCTGGACTCCCACATAGTTGACCACGGTTCGATTCCCAGAACCAGTGGCTTAAAACTCACGTCGGGCACATGTGCGTGCATGCCCAAGATCCTGAGAGGAGAATGGAGGAGAAGGGATTGCAGCGTGGCCATCTCCCCTGGGGGGGG
>NW_006159670.1:154785-159775 GCF_000334495.1 Tupaia belangeri chinensis
AAGCGACACCCCCCTAAAGAAAAAAAAAAAAAAAAAAACCACTCTCCAAAAAAAAGAAAAAAAAAATAAGAGGGCTACAACAGCTGTGTTATAGAATAAATAATAAATCTTTTGCAATAGCAACATTTGGTAGCACAATTCTCTGTATGCATGCCTTACCTTTCAGCCCGAGTCTCGATGACCAGAGAGGACGATTGGAGAAACTCACTGATGATGTTTTCAATGCACAGAGAGGTCATCTCACCAGCTCCATGGCGGTGGTAACGGGTCGCTCAGGAAGCGCTGGGTCCCACTTGGCAACCCGGGCTGGACTCCCCCGCACAGTCAGCCCAGATGCACCCAGGGTCCAGCTGGCTGGAGGATTAGAGAAAGGGCATCGAGAAGTGACCTGACCTTGTGCAGGGTGCTCATCGCTCTCTGTCTCTGTATCTCTCTCTTTCACACATACACACACACATACACACATTCATACACACATACATTCATACACACATATACATACACACACACTGGTACACACAAACACACATTCATACACACATACATATACACACATACATTCACAGATACACATACATAATACATGCATGCGTGTACATACACACATTCATACACACATACATACACAGACACACATGTATAACACATATGTGCACATACATGCACATGTGCATACACACATGTACACATGTATGCATACACATACACACACGCAAGCATTTTAGCTCATAACAAAAAGAAAGGTCACCCACAGTACCATCAAGATATTTGACGCACTGCCACAGCAGAAACAAGTCCTGTGTATACAGTGACAAGAGTAAAGTATAACAAAGTGCCCTGAGTTATATATAAACATCAAACACTTCTGACTGACCGTGAAAGCAAACCAAAAAAGGATGCACTATAAACATGCCAGACTTCCACTTCTAAAAGCACCTTGTGAATAGTACCTGGTAAGGGTGTAATGTCCCCTTTCTAAACAAAAAGAGCGTCACCTAAGTGAATTCGGTTAACACACAGGCAACTATATTTCAGGTATGTTTTCCTCATTCTTTGGAACACAGACGTTAAAAAGAGTGCAGGCTGATGTACTGAAACATACACTAGGAGTGAAGTAGATTAATGCATTTGAAGAGTGTCCAAGTGGCGTGCACGCTTACTATTACACAGAAGTTATAAACATGCACTCAAACCGCCTCAATTTCTCTCCCAACCTCTTGTATCATTTTCACTTCCTGCTTTTACTTTGAAAACTCAATTGAGTAAACCCTAAGTTCTAAACATAAGACTTTGAAAAATATTTTTCTTTTTCTATAGTAAGCCAAACTTTTCCCCAGCGGCCTGCCTACTCCCACCTCAAGGGGAGTAAAACATTCTCCCACGACTTTACCCTGAACTTTCCTTTACTGAGAAAAAAGCGTGTATATGGATTTTAAATATTTTAAGTTCCTCAAAATGAAATCTGCGTGTCTGTGATGAATTATCGCTCCTATACACCACCTTTGATCTGCACAGAGCCACGTAGCTGGCTTCTCTAAAACTCCAGTGCCGCAGAGTAATTCCTGTGATTTGATTCTGTCCTTGATAATGGCTCCCTTCTTATGCATTTTATCAAACTGGAATCTTTAGATCCATGAAATGCCTTTCATTTTTAATAACAAGTAAATTACCTCTATTCTGAAATCTTTTGTTAAGATACATCGTTTTGGGGACCAGCAGTTAGTGTAATGGCTATGTCACTGGACTCCCATGTAGTCGACCACGATTCGAGTCCTGGACCTGACAGCTTAAACTCATGCCGAGGACGTGTGCGTGCGTGCCCAAGATCCTGAGAGGAGAATGGAGAAGGGATTACGGAGTGACCATCCCCCCCGAGGGGTAATTTCTCGCTTTCTATCTCTCTGTCTCCCTCTGTCTTTCTGGTGAGCACACACGCCCTATAGCAAAAACCTCTCCAAAAAAAAGAAAAAGGGAAAAAAAAAAGATACAATCATTCTTTTAAGAAATAGTATGTATGTGCATTACTTAGGTCAGTTTCTAAAGAGGACCTAAATTCAATGACACACCAGTCACAAGTAGTATATCTGGCCACCAAAATTTTGATTCCAAACACTGCTTTCCACTCAAATGAGCAGGGTACCTTCAGAGAAATGGTTGACTCCAGGACTGGCAGAGCAGAAAGAACAAGATGAGTTTTTTTTGGTTTGTTTTTGTTTGTTTGTTTGTTTAAATTGTTTTATTTATTTATTTCATTTTCTTTAATACACTCAATCACATTATTTAGCTTACAAAGGGAATATTTCAACACGAGAACATTTCTCCCTAGTCCAGTTGATAAAACTATAAAATTATCTTCAACAGATAATCCCACATTTCTTTGTCCCACTTTGCCTCTCTATTTTTCTTCTAAATGTCCTTCCTCAGACTCTACTCTTTCACACACACTATATCTGGTATTTACATTTATATACTGTGTTTCTATATCCTTTAGTCAATTAGTTTCAGTCATAGAGTATGGACACTCGGTATATATTAAGTGGGGACATACAATGCCTCTCCTTCATAGCATGGCGTGCTTCACTCAGCAGTAAGTCTTCCATATTCATCCACTTCCTCTCAAAAGCCAGGGTTTTGTTGTTGTTTTTTTTTATGACTGAATAGTATTCCATTGAGTATATGTGCCACAGTTTTTCTATCCATTCATCTGTTCGTGGGCATTTAGGTTGTTTCCATGACTTAGCAATTGTGAATAGTGCTGCAATAAACATCGATGTAAAAATGTATTTCATTTAAGGGAGCATGCAATGAAAACAAAGCAGAGAGCCCCAGAAATGTGTCCTAAAGGTTATATAGCACCTGGTTTCCTTGAGCCAGGAAATTTGGTCTTGAACTTTCTCCACCAGAGGTGTAAGAGAGTTCCCCTCTCCCCACATCCCTGCCAGCACTTCTCATTTTTTTGTTTTTTTAATCTTAGTCTTTCTGACTGGAGTTAGGTGACATCTCATTGTTTTGATTTGCATTTCCCTTACAATGAGGGATGTTGAGTGGTTTTTTCATACGCCTTTTGGCTATTCGAATGCCATTCTTAGAGAGTGGGTTTTTTTCAACTCATTCTCCCATCTTTTAGTAGGGTTGATCATCTTTTTTTCAGAACAGCTGCTTGAGTTCCTTGTGTATTCTGGTTATCAGCCCCTTATCTGATGCATAGTTTACAAAAATATTTTCCTATTCTGAGGGTTGTTGATTCACACTAATTACTGTGTATTTTGCCATGCAGACACTTCTTAGTCTGATGTAATCCCACTTGTCTATTTTGGGGATTATCAATTGTGCTTTTGGAGTCTTCTTCAAGAAGTCTTTACCTGCCCCAATGTCTCCCAGAGTTTACCCAGTGTTTTCTAGGAGCAGTTTTATAGTTTGAGGTCTTAGATTTAGATCTTTGATCTACCTTGAGTTGATTTTTGTCAAAGGTGAGAGCTAAGGGTTCAGATTCATCTTTCTGCAGGTGGAAATCCAGTTTTTCCAGCACCATTTGCTGAAGAGGTTTTCCTTTTCCCACTAGATTGACTGGTACCCCTTGTCAAAAATCAGTTGACTGTATGTTTGGGAATTTATTTCTGGGGACTCTATTCTGTTCCATTAGTCCACCTGTCTGTTTCTGTGCCAGTGACATCTTGCTTCATAAAGAAAGAATTTTCAAAATAGGGCCAAAATGGGGACAGTTTGAGTAATAAAATAAGTGATAATAGTACCAGATTATAATACATGGGATAAAATAATATTACCCAAGTCCACACTGGAATTTTACATAGGAAAGGAAGGAGGAAGGGAGGTATGGGAGAAAGAAAGGAAACAAGGAAAGGATAGAGGGTAGGAGGAAGGAAGGAGAGAGGGAAGGGTGGGGAAAATTGATAGTAGAATGCCAGCTAATAACAGTAGAAAATACAGGGTTAAAAAAAATCATCCTTTGCTAAGCATGATAGCAATTACCGAGGGCTGCCTATCTGACAGAGCTGTGGAGGCCAGCCCGCTCCCTGGTCTGGGTGAGGATGCACACCATTCAGGAAGCAGCTGGCAGCCACACTGTGATGCTCGGTAGTGTCTCAACGTCCCTGTCAGCTCTTGACCTCGGGATGAAGACGGAAGAAGACGGAATGACAAAATGATGGGAAATGGACCTCTTGTGCCATTTTTGAGTTGGGGATCAAACCAACCTTAAGTCTGCCCTAATAGCACTTCCAGTTAACCTAACCCACTCAGTCTCCTTCATTTCTTACCTCAGCATCCTCGTTACCTGCAAGTGAAGTGTGCTTACTGATGGGACCGGTCGACCGCATGGGAGTCTAGCGCATAACCACTGTGCCACCTGCTGACCCCAAAAATAACTCTCTTAAATTCTTGATTCAATTGTCATGTACTACATACACACTTCGAAAAACCGTATTGTGCATAATAAAGATGTACAACATTGGAATGTAAATTTTAAAAAATAATGTGCTAATAAAAAATGAAAACATACAAACACATACTCAAGGAAAAGCTAATTAAGCTGCTATTACATTGTATGAACTAAAAATAGTCAAGTACTCTCAGAGATGATTATTTTATTCATTTTTAATTTTAGTAAATAAAGTGATTTTTTTTGTTGAGGTTTTACCTTAAGGCACATGTGCTCACCAGAGAGAGACAGAGACAGTGAGAGGGAAAGGGAGAAATCATCCCCCCAAGGGAATGGCCACACCACAATCCTTTCTCCTCCATTCTCCTCCTGGGATTCTGGGCAGGCATGCACACACACACATGCAAATTGTATGACTTTCTTTTTTTTTTTTACTTTATTTTATTATTTTTTAATTTATTAGTTTACATTCATTCACTGTACATCATTACAGCATACAAAATGAGATTTTCCATCCAGAGTACACTGTATATTGTCTCAATCAAGCACATCAACATACATGTTATTGTCAACAAATAATTTTCCATTTCT
>NW_006159670.1:159872-160237 GCF_000334495.1 Tupaia belangeri chinensis
CTTAATTAATCTAAATATTTTCATAGCAAACACAGCTGATATATACATTTCCATGAACACAAGTCTAACTTTAGGCATCCTATAAAGTAGCACCTAGCTGGGGCTGTATATCTTACCGTGGTCATCAAATGGATTTTTCTTTTTTCTGAAACTTTTCTCTTTTTTTGTAACTTGATTTACATTCTTCCCCTAAGCATCATCACAGCATACAAAATGTGATTTCCCATCCAGAATATACTGCATAGTGACTTAATCATGCATATTATTATCCAAAATTTTCCATTTATTGTTCCTAGAATTTTTTACCCTTCTTTCTGACCCTCTGTCCTTTCCTACCCTCTTCTCCCACTGTCTCTGGTGTCTAC
>NW_006159670.1:160998-163854 GCF_000334495.1 Tupaia belangeri chinensis
TAGACTTCATTTCTAACAGTTCCGTTTGACTCTTTTGTAAAGCATGTAATTCCTCTTTTAGATCTTGCAAGAATTTCCTCACCTCCTGGAACTCGTCAATTTCTTTCTCCTTTCTCTTTAGCAGTTCATTGTCTCTCCTCTTCCATCTCAGTTAACTTCACCATTATGAATGTTCTAAATTCTTTATCAGACATTTCCATGATTTCCATTGAACTGCTTGTGGGTGAAGAGGAGCTATTCTTTTCCCTTGGAGGAGAGGTATTTTCTTGCTTTCCCATATTTCTTGTGGTCCTGCAGTGATTTCTTGTCATCTGATGGATGGTGTGTTTCTTTTGAATTCTTGAAGTTCAATCTGAGTGTTCAGGAGCAAGCAGAAAGAGGTGATCTGGAATCTCTTTGCCGTTCTGTTGTGATCACTGGCGCAGCAGATTCAGTAGATATTGAGGAATGTTAACCCTAATAGTATTTCAATGTTTAACTACAGTGCCCTTAGATACATCATGCTAGCTTTATTTGCTGGAGGCTGAATTATCAGTAGAAAATCTTCATTTTTCCTGTCCCCTGAAATGACTAGTTTGCAGGAGCCATGAGAAATCCTCTTCTCGCAAACAGTATGACTTTCAAGCTGCCAGATCCTGGACTTGAACTGTGGTTGGTCATATGAGAGTCCAACACCGTAATGACTATGCCACTGTTATGACTATGCCCTGAATACACAATGCTTTAAGAGAATTATTATTTAAATAATTTTAAAAGGTTTCAGAGAAAGTGACAAATATTGAACATAGGCAAAGAAGGTTCAATGCTGAAAATAGGAGTTCCTGAAAAGAAGAAAACCCTAGCAAGGTGTGAGAACATTTATTAATTAGCTATAAAACTCCCCTCCAAAATGTCCCTGCAACTGCTTACTGAGACCTGTAATCAGCAATACCAAGACATACACTAGCAAAATTACTGGACTTTAAAGGAAAAAAAAAGAGAGAAATTCTTTGGGATTTTTTTTAAAAAGTGAGTTCAAAAGAAAAGAATATTAAATTGTCATTTCTTTATTGTCATCTGGCACTGCTTCCTACCACAAGAAAATTAAATAATGCAGTTAAAATTCCCTGAGAAAGAAAATGTGAGTCAAGGAATTATCCAGCCCAAAGAGACATTCAAACACAAGGGCAGGGATTGATATCAATGTGGAAGACAAGGCGCAGTGTCCCCGAGCCTGAGCCCCGAGCCCAAGCCCCAAGCCCGAGCCCCGAGCCCGGAATCTACAAGAGCACAAGCGTCGCACTGCCTGGATCGCCAGGAGATGAGACCTGGAGGAAAAGGAGCAGACAGTGACAACAGGGTAGATGCCACACTGTGAAGCTGGCCCGCATGAGAAAGTTCTAGGTTCACGTCCAGAGACTTCCCTGAGGATGTCAGACATGTCCGTGCCCATCGTCCAGGCTGGCAGAGTCTGGGGTAGGTCAGGCACCCAGACACTAGGGGGATGCTGGTTCTCTCTCACTTGTGGAAGAATAAATAAATAAACTTTAAAAAAATACATAGTGTTGGGTCAGTGAGTAGCATGGTGGTTAAGGCAGTAGGTCTCACATAGCCAGCCTCACAGTTTGAGTCTCAGACCTGGTGGCTTGAAAAACACCACCAGGTTTGCGTGTGTGTATGTGTGAGTTATCTTGAAAGGAGAATGGGGAAGGGATTGCAGTGTGGCCATCCCCCAGGGGGTGATTTTTCTCTCTCTCTCTCTCTCTCTCCAGTGAGCGTACATGCCCTATGGCAAAAATCTAAAAACACTGCACATATATATATATATACATATACATATGGATTAAACAGCTACATGCAGCACTAACCCTGAAGGAGTATTACTGATGGCTGTAAGCCAGAGAGATAGAAAGGAGCGAGGGATCGAGCACGTGCGCACTGTTTGGGGTGCCCGTGTGGTGGTATGGAGCGTCTGCAGAGCACGTGCTTGCTGTTTGGAGTGCCCGTGTGGTGGTATGGAGCGTCTGCAGAGCACGTGCGCACTGTTTGGGGTGCCCGTGTGGTGGTACAAGCATTAGCGTGGCCGTAACGAGTAGAGTGTGGCATATGTGGACTGAAGCTAGTGAGTGATTATGGGGCAGTCAGTGTGGAAGGGCCGAGGTCCTAGTATGATAGGCCATAGGTGAGGCAGGTGCCCTAGTGCCGGGGACCCACAGGGGATAGGTGAGGCAGGTGTCCTAGTGCCGGGGACCCATAGGCCATAGGTGAGGCAGGTGCCCTAGTGCCGGGGACCCACAGGGGATAGGTGAGGCAGGTGCCCTAGTGCCGGGGACCCATAGGCCATAGGTGAGGCAGGTGCCCTAGTGCCGGGGACCCAGCTGCTCAGGCTGTGACCGTGAACATTCCCACTGATCTCCGCCAGGGCTTCCGAGTGCATGGATCATGCCCACGGGCACCAGCCCCTCCAAGGAGGAGGAGATCGGCTCACGGGCACTGAAAAAGACTTAACGATTGTCGCGAGCTATTAATTTCTCCCATTAACAGGATATTATTTTCATTTTAGTTTTTAGACTAAAAATTATATTTATTATAATTTGATTTTTCTTTTGAGGGAGGAGATGGTAATTTTTTGAGAGGTTGAGAAACAGCATCAGGGAAAAAACTAGGGCTCTTACCTACCTCTAGCCCAGATTGACCTAAACCTGTAATATTTTTTCACAGCAGACAGGAAGGTGTCAAAAATTTGTAGGGACCAGCAGTTAGCGTAATGGCTATGTCGCTGGACTCTCACGTAGTTGACCACGGTTCAAGTCCTGGACCCGGCGGCTTAAACTCACACTGGGCGTGTGTGCATGTGTGCCCAAGATCCCGAGAGGA
>NW_006159670.1:163886-168643 GCF_000334495.1 Tupaia belangeri chinensis
CGCCCTCTAGTGGAAACCTCTCAAAAAAAAAAAAAAAATTAGTAAGGTTTTGTCCAAAGAATAGTAAGAACATTTCTACTTTTTGTTCATTTTGAAGAATAGTGTCCTTCCATCCTTGAGTCTCAATGGAATTCCAAAATAGTATCAGAAAACCTTAGTCTGGTCAACGATAGCGTCTTGAAAACACCAGCTTGCACATAAGCCCAGACCGTGTGCTTTACTGTGGGATGTTACCGCGCTCGTTTTCAGGTTTCTGCACAAAACAAGAAAGTTCTGAGCTGCGCAGGGCTCTGTCCCCACCATCCTGTCACTCCTGTGCTTTCCTGTGTCGTGTGTAGAAGCACAGTCACAGACACAAGTGAATTGTTCTTCAAGCTAAACCCTGGGTTCGTTCACACAGGGACTCAGTGGCCAGGGCCCTTCTAGGGAGGTTCAGATGGAGGCAAGGCATCTTTCAGCCACCCTTCGACTTCTTCTATCAAACCTTGGTGTGCTCTGTTCTGTTAATGGTAAGGACACCATCTATTCCAGACTGCAAGGGCCCTCATAACACTATATATGATTATGGTCAGCAAATTAATTCTTTTTTTCTTTTTTTTTGGCAGAGGGGAGGAGGTTTTTGCTATAGGGCACGTGCACTCCCAGGAAAGACAGAAAGAGACAGAGAGACACAAAGCGAGAAATCACCCCCCAGGGGGGATGGTCACGCCGCAATCCCTTCTCCTCCATTCTCCTCTCAGGATCTTGGCCACGCACGCACACGCGCCCGGCGTGAGTTTAAGCCCCCGGGTCCGGGACTCAAACCGTGGTTGACTACGTGGGAGTCCAGCAACACAGCCATTACACCAACTCCTGGTCCCAGCAAATTAGTTCTGAAAAGTGCACCAGTGTCCATTGTCTCTGCTGGACTGTAAATGTCCCGGCGACGAGAACCATGCTGTTTGCCCACAGTTGTATCCGGATGCCCAGCTCAGAGCTGGCACAAAGCAGACACTCAGCACTGACGACAAAGTGACAGGTACGGTAAAGAGAGAGGTTTGCACAGAAACAGGAGCAGGAGTAAGAGCAGCAGCCCTCCTTCGTCTTCTTATAAGTGGGCGTAATCAAATCTGGTCGTAGGCCGCCTCCATCAGCAGTAACCACAGTCCTCAAGCCCTCTGCTTCAGATATTCTGCCTGGGTGCAGCTGCCAGCAACATCTCTTTAAGAAATTTAAAAACGTTTAACATGAATATTCTTACACCAAGAAAATCACTTCCAAATACATTTTCTTTATGGGTCCAGGTGGGTGTAAGAGTTATACCTTCTAAGTTATTCCGTTTTGTATTATATTTGCTCAGTTGAACATTAATTTTGTTTCTTTAGAACACTTTTTATTGTACATCTCCGGATGAATAAAATAATGCACTAACAAATTTTTCATTCTTTTTTGCAAGATTGACAAACCAAACTATATTTGAGACCAGTAATTAGGGTAATGGCTATGTCACTGAACTCCCATGTAGTCGACCACGGTTCGCATCCCGGACCCGGTGGCTTAAAACTCACACTGGGCGCATGTGCATGCGTGCCCAAGATCCCGAGAGGAGAATGGAGGAGAAGGGATTGCGGCGTGGCCATCCCCCCTGGGGGGTGATTTCTCGCTTTCTGTCTCTCTGTCTCTGTCTGTCTGGCGAGCACACATACCCTATAGCAAAAACCTCTCAAAAAAAAAAAAAAAAAAAAAAAAAGAATTGTATTTTATTTACATTTTTTTCTTTCTGGTAAAAAATCACATGAATCGTTATCACCAGACTTCTCAGGCGATTTATCTAATTTTTAACTTTTGCTTTCATTATTCTATTTACTTATCATGTTATATGCTTCCCTAATTTGGTCATAACATATTTTTATGCTTAATTTTTCTTATATTAACTAAAAATTTATGATATTTTGATTGCTGATATTCTGAAAGAAATAAAAGAGTAAGCAAAGTGTTAGAAAAAGATTTAAAAAGTGAACAAGCAAAGTATATCCATTAGCAATTTAAAATTATCTTACTTGGCTTTTTATTTCTCTGTAGGAAAAATAAACACTACTATAGCATGTTTATATGTGTATGTAGCTAAATATATTTATACACGTCTATCTACCTATCTATATCTATATACATATGTATATTTATACTTTAAAATCCCTGTAATATCTAGTATCCTGACCATTCTGATGCAGAGCACACATACCCTATAGCAAAAACCTCTCAAAAAAAAAAAAAAAAACAAAAAAAGAATTGTATTTTATAAAGTCTGAAAATATGATTGATGTTTTCCATTTAACATCTAAGTCTACAAAATTTAACGACAAGGGATACAGGACTCCTTGTAGTTTTGTCAGCCTAATAGCAAAGGTACAACCTAATGAAGGCCTCAGATTCGTGTGCTTATTTCGACTTTCCTTTAGCTGTCCTATATAATGTGGCTCTTCCTACTTGACCAGAAAGAATTGAAACTTTTCAACAATTATAAAGATAATAGGCTTTAGTGGTAGAAACCATCTCAGAGAGTCTCCACACCCAATCTTAGAGAATATATTTTCAAGGTCACTTGACTCCCTTTATAGGCATACTTTAGTGTAAGGGGTAACCACTGTTAGAGGAATTCACGACTCACCAAGCCTCGAATGCGGACTACACCTTGCTTGTATGCATAGTTGCTTCTTCCCACAGTAAACACTTCTTGAAGGCAACAGATGGTCCCCCATTGGATCACCCTAGCATATTGCTCTGCAAAGACGAGGCACTCAACAAATCTGTTTTGAATTGAACTCTTCCCTCAAAGTTTAGGCTGAAACACCAAGGTAAAGTAACTACAGTAGATGTTGTCGGTACCCCTCCCAGAACCTTTGCAGAGTTGACGTGTCCACCCCTCAGCTGCTCAAAGGTGCTTCTCCAGAGCATTGCCTCAGCTGGAGATGCCTGGAAGATAACATCACCATCATCAGCCTGAGGAAGGTCAATGACTGGCCGATACAGAATACAAACCTGGTGTTCTGTCTTGTTCTGTTTTGTTTTGTTTTGTTAGAGGTTTTTTGCTTTAGGGTGTGTGTGCTCTCGAGAGACAGAGAGACAGGAAGCAAGAAATCACTCCCCACGGGCGAGGGTGGGGTGGGGATTGCCACACCATAATCCCTTCTCCTCCATTCTCCTCTTGGGATCTTGGGCACGCATGCACATGTGCCCAGCATGAGTTTAAGCCACCGGGTCCAGGACTCAAACCCCAGTCAACTACATGGGAGTCTAGTGACATAGCCATTACGCTAACTGCTGGTCCCCAGAGCCTGGTGCTTTTGCTTCCAGATAGAACAACTCCAGGTGGGACTGCTGATGTTCCAGAACCTTCTCTGAATCAGGTCAAGCGTTTATCTTATCCAAGACCATATCACTGCCCAACTCCTCTCCCTTCCCTACCCTGCTCCCTTTACTCCCTCATAGATTCTTCCTCAGGCGTGCTTCCACACTGACTCGCTTATACCTAAAACCCTACCTCAAGCTCTTCTTTTAAGGAGTATGACCTAAAACACAAAAACTCCCCCACCTCCACCTCCCCACCCCACCACACCAATTCTACCAGTGTAACTCACATCTTCAGTAAGTTGACTTTGGGTTTGTTTCTATTTAACTTCATTTACTAAGTATTGGCTATAATCTGAACATCACCAGCAAAGACAAAGCCCTGGTTCCTAAAAAAGACAGAAGACCCTAATCAGGCCTGAGATGAACTGAGGGAGAATCTTTAAGTATGTTCCTTAGTATCAAGGTTACTTGGAAAAAGGGGAAAAGACTGCTTGAAAACTTAGTTATGAATTGTGAACGTAACCGACCATGAGATTCAACTAAAGGTCTAGATTCCAAACCAAAATAGGCTATAAGTACCATGAAAAACTTGAGGTAAGATGATACATCACTTAACATTGTACAGTTTTTGGAAAGACCATTAAAATAAGGGTCTGATGACTTTGTTTTTAGTACATGTAGTATTTAGAATTATTATGCAAACGTTCATAGTAAACTTACATGTCACGTAAATTGCTTACATAGACCCTCCAATTTGATATATGCGTATGTACAAGCTAAGACTTTCATGAACATCTGGAAAACAGTTACGGTATACAAAGTTACTTCAAACATTTCATGGAACCATGGAGTTGAAGTATAAGTTTATTTTGGTGCAAACACATTTTGAAACCCATGCATAATTTTTTCGTAATATGCACTTTTCATGAACTTTTTCAGGACTCCCCTCATCGTTTTACCAACAACTAGAATGGGAAAATAAATGGCCACTAAACCGGGAGCTTCCGCTTCCATTTTCCTCCCACTGTCGATAATCAAAGGACTTCAAGCTGCATCTCTGTAATAATCCTCTTGGTCTTCATGGTCTAGAGGTGACCAAAACTCCAAATACCATGTCTCTATGTCACTTGCAAAGACGAAAGGCAGGGGGAGGGGTATCCGTCTCTCACCGGGGAAAACTTGCTCCTAGGAGCTCTCGGCAAATGTCTCTCAGTAGAACCCAGCCTCATGACCACTCCTAGGGCCAACCATGGGTCACTATTTCCTGAGACCGTTTCTCTGCCTCAAAGTTAAACAAAATTAGAGGAGGTGATGGAAGCCAAGTCTGGAGCCTGGCAACGAATAGTTCTGCCGTAGTCAACATAAAGTCAGGGGATTCCTTTAAATTGGGTCTATTTTGTTATCTGCAAAAAGACACTAACAGTTCC
>NW_006159670.1:168933-181994 GCF_000334495.1 Tupaia belangeri chinensis
GAGGATGGAGGTCATGGGGGAATAAAAGCACAGCACTCTCCGTGGGCCGTAGTTACAATGAGCGGTAATAAATTATAGCAATTAGCCCAGGAGACTAAAAGCCATAACCATGTGATCACTTAGTCAAATCTTTCTCTCCCCTCAATTACAGTCACAAAAGTAAAAATGACCGGTATCAGCCTCACCTCTTTCTAACCATGGCTGGCCCCTTTGCTGAAATCTGTAAAAAATCATGGTGTTCAATGACAACTTCTAATGGTAGAGTTGACCACATACGCTGAGAAATCATATTTTCTGGATTTTGTCATGCTACAACTTCCCAGGGGTATTGTAATGAACAGAGACTGGAAGCAGCCAAGAGAAGACAGCCAAACTTGGTCATCTTCTCTGTTTTACGGAGAGCTCTTATTGGGTTGCAAATTTAGCCTAATAAAGCCTGAATGTGCCCAAAAAAGGAGAACTCTCTAACTGAAAATGGGGTCTTCTGCCAGCTCTCGGCTGAGGAAAGAGAGCTGCAAATATCAAATGCCTAGTATGTACGTCAGACACTTGTCTTACATGTATTTCCCACGTCATCTTTGTGACAATCCCGAAGTCCAGGGAAGAGTTCCTTACTTGTGGCTGAGGATGACAGCACAGATTTAAGTCCAGGTCTGTCTGGCACCAGAATCCGTATCCTTCAGTTACTTCACTCAGAGACATCTTGAAGGTTCATCCCATCGCCACAAGAAACCTGGTGGGGAAAAAACTCTATCCATGACATACATGTGGTCTACACGTGAAGAACCCCAGCCAAAAGAGCAAAATTCATGAGTTCGGTCTGGGGTAATCCAGCCTCTTTTCTCTTGACCGATTTAGAGACGTGTCCGCTCTCGAGGTCTCCTCTTGTGGACCAGACGTCTAGCCCAGGTCCACTTCTGGTTCTCTGATGGTACGTCTTCCTCCACTCTCGTCCCAGTTGAAATTAGCATACCCTCCTTGGAATGATTCCATACCCTCAGTGCAGTGTCACAGAAGAAAATCATCCTAAAGATCGACTAACAACTGACCATTGTACACACCCTGGAGAGGAGCGTAAAACACTCTTATACAGCGACTAAAAGCGAAGACTAGTGTTAATTTCCTTCAAAACATCTAAAATAGTATTATCAAATAGAGATGCACAAGGCAGTTTATGCAGTAAAATAAGCTAAATAAGTTAAACATATTACATGTTTTTAGAAAATGCTTACAATTGTTTTCAGATAATGTTCATTTTGAATTACTGAATCTTTTTTTCCCCTTATTTATTTATTTATTTATTTTAATTTTTTTTCATTTCATTTTCTTCCATACATTCAATCGCATTATTATTTGTCTTACAAAATGGATATTTCAACAGGTGAACATTTCTCCCTAACACAGTTGATAAAACTACAAAATATCTTTAACCGATAGGAATTACTGAATCTTTTTTTTTTTTTTGGGGGGGAGAGATTTTCACTGTAGGGTGCGTGCGCTCGCCAGACAGACAGACAGAGACATAGAGACAGAAAGCGAGAAATCACCCCCCAGGGGGGATGGTCACACCACAATCCCTTCTCCTCCATTCTCCTTTCGGGATCTTAGGCACGCACGCACACGCGCCCGGCGTGAGTTTTAAGCCACCGGGTCCGGGACACGAACCGCGGTCGACTACGTGGGAGTCCAGCGACATAGCCATTACGCTAACTGCTGGTTTCCAGGAATTACTGAATCTTAAAACCAACGTGGCCAACCAGACAACTCAATGTGTCTCTCATTAGGGAAGCCAGAGAAGGCTATCGGGAGGCAGCAATGGCCCCCACAGAAGTGCCATCTCTGAGGTGATGAAATTGCGTCTACGGAGACAGGGTCCAACGATATTACTGGGCAGGCAGTTCTCTGTCCCTCAGGAGTACATCAGAGCCTGGGGCTGACACGTTTGCCCAGTTGCTCTCTAAGACCTAGAAGACACCAGCAACAGGTTTTCTTTCATTAAGTTAATATTTTCCCTTTGAGGTAGTCTCATACCAGCTACCTAAGTCATATGACACACTGGGGAACCATGAAAAATAGCATGGATTTTACATTTTTAAATGAGCCCCCTTCTGCTCATCAAACAAAGCCAAGCCCTCTGAGCACATCGTGGGCCCTAAATCTATCCCACAAGTATTTACGAAGCACCGATGCCGGGTCCTAAGGGTAGACTTGGTGCCAGGCAGCCTCACAGACAGCCCCGAGTGAACCGCATCCTTCCGTTATCCCTTGGTTATGTGGGACCAGATTCCACATGGCTGATGATGTTTCAAATCCCAGCCCCAGTGACTTGAAAAACTCACTGGGCACTTAAATACGCACACACGTATATACATACATAAGAACGTTTTACAAGAGATGGATAGTCACCTCTAAGATTAGAGCGTGGAAACACTGTATCTCTGTCTCTTGCCCTCTCTCACCCGGAGAAGCCAAGTGCCATAGAGAGGGGGGTCAGGCCTGGGCCACATGAATTAGCTAGAAAGCAGATCATCTAGGCCCATCTGCGACCTTCGGAGTGAGCTTGAGAGCAAACGCTCAGACCAGCTGTAACGCAACCTCAGGAGAAATACTGAGTCAGAGGGACCCAGCTAAGCCACACTCAGACTCCTGCCCGCCGGAACTGTGAGATAATAAACGTTAGCTGTTTTGTTTTGTTTTTAGATTTTTGCCATAGGGCACATGCACTCACCGGAAAGAAAGAGAGAGGGGGAAAAAGGAGAAATCATCCCCAGGCGGGATGGCCATGCCACAGTCCCTTCTCCTCCTTTCTCCCCTGGGGGTTTCAGGCACGTGCACGCATTTGTCCCGCGTGGTTTTTCAAGTCACCAGGTCTGGGACTTGAACTGTGAAGCCAGCTGTGTGGGATCCAGTCACCTCACCCACCGTGGACTTGCTGGCCCAAACACCTGCTGTTTTCAGATGCTACATTTGGAGATGATCCATTATGCAACGAGAGAATACTAGCACAGGACGCTTAGAAGACAAACAGGGTCTTGCCTGTGTGGGACTCAGAACGAGTGGGCAGAGATAGATGTGGAATGCAAATGCAGATCATGTAACGGGGCATAGTTTTAAATGCTGTGGAGAACATGAAGCCGGGAAATGCAATAGAGACTGCATAGCGGATGGAAGAGGAAACCTCTCTGCAGAGACCTGAGAACAGGCTTCAGTATCTGAGGAATATCTGTCTGTCGAATACGTTAAATTAAAAAACTAGACGTGAAAGTCCAGGCATCTCCCATAAGCCGAACATGAAAGAAATCTGCAAAAATGTAAAGCAATGCTGTTCTTCCTTTCTGTTTTGCAACTTTGTTTGAAAATCAGCAGTTAGTTCTCGTCCACATTGACTGACTGTAGATTTTTTAAAGTGGTAACAGGTACACAGGTCACCGGAGAGTAGAGCTTGTTGGGTGAATCTGCGTCCTGGTTGCGTTTTCTGGACAACCGCGCATGGGCACGGCATGAGACGTATCTTACTCCTCTGGCCCAGACGGCCTTGCTGAGCCTGGTATCAGTGCGCACCTCTGGGGTCCCCTCTCCTTCCTGGCGAACTTCCAGATCTCTTTGAGAGCCCAGGTGGCATGTTTCTTAAAGCCCAGGCCAAGGATGCATTTGTGAATGTTGATGGTTCACTCCAGGTCACCACCTCACTGACAGCAATATCACCCTTCTTCTGGCCACCCATCTTTGCGGGGCCTTCGTGGGAAAGAAAGACCGAAAGAGATTGTGGAAAAGTCAGCAATGCCGTTCTTTTCTACACGCTTCTGTTTGTTTGCTTTTTTTTTGGAGAGGTTTTTGCTATAGGGCGCGTGCGCTCGCCAGACAGACAGACAGAGACAGAGAGAAGAAAGTGAGAAATCACCCCCAGGGGGGATGGCCACGCAATCCCTTCTCCTCCATTCTCCTCTCAGGATCCTGGGCATGCACACACATGCGCCCGGCATGAGTTTTAAGCCACTGGGTCCGGGATGTGACCCACGGTTGACTACATGGGAGTCCAGCGACATAGCCATTACGCTAACTGCTGGTCCCCTGTTTGTTTGCTTTTAAAAGAGATTTTTGTTTTTTGTTTTTTGCTATCAGGTGCATGTGCTTGCTGGAGAGACAGAAAGTGAGAACTCATCCCCCAGGAGGGATGGTCATGCCACAATCCCTTCTCCTCCAGTCTCTTCTCACAATTTTGAGCACACACACACACATACACCTGGTGTGAGTTTTAAGCTGACGGGTCTGGGACTTGAACCACAGTCAACTACATGGGAGTCCAAGACGTAACCATTACTCCATCTACTGGTCCCTTCAATGCATTTTTTTGTTTTGAAAAATGTCTTCGTTTTTCATTAAGCATGTTGTGTTTTGTGTATTATTGAGATGAGATGAGTTAATAAATATTTTTAGATTTTATGTTTTAATGGTTAATATAAATGTTGACAGATATAACTCACATAAGCAATGTCTTTCAAGGAGCCTCAGTGAGGGAAAAGAAGCCCTGAGAACAGAAGTGTTGAGTACTGTGGAGCATGTGTGAAAGATGAATGTTACCTAAACTGAATGAGATTAAAATCCACCGAAGCAGTTACATGTATTTTTAAGAGAGATTCTTGCTATAGGGCATGCGCATTTGCCATAAAGACAGAAAGACAGGAAGTGAGAAATCACCCCCTGGAGGGATGGCCACGCTGCAATCCCTTCTCTCCATTCTTCTCCTGGGATTTTGGGCAGCCACATACATGTGCTAGGTATGCGTTTCAAGCAGCCAGGTCTGGGATTCAAATTGTGGCCAACCATGTGGGAGTCCAGCGCCTTAACCACTATGCCATCTGCTGTCCCTCCCTCACCCAGCACCGAAGTATTTTTAGGCAGAATAATGGAACCTAATTTAACTATTTAAAAGATTATTTGACTGAGGTCAGCAGGTGGCATGGTGGTTAAGGCTCTGAACTCCCACTTGGCCAACTGTGGTTCGCGTCCTGGATCTGGTGGCTTGAGACTCACACTAGGCACATGTTTGCATGTGCTCAAAATCCCAGGAAGAGAACGGAGGAGAAGGATTCCAGCATGGTCATCCCCCACGGGGGATGATTTACCACTTTCCTTCTCACTGTCTCTTTCTGTCTCTCTTCTCTCTAGCAAGCACACGCTATGGCAAAAAATCTTTTTTAAAAAAAGAAAAGAAAAAAAGATAATTTGGGGTTAAGAAGAGCAGCCTGGGAGGGAGAGAGAGGAGGACCTCTCTAATGGAGCATGGAGGTTTCCATAGGAAACGTGAAGAGGCACAGCTCTGAAACCGAGAGGTAAATTCTTTACATCAGAAAAAAGAAAGTCCTGGAACCCGCAGGTGGCGTGGTGGTTAAGGCACTGGACACTCCCACATGGCTAAGCACGGTTCGAGTCTCAGACCTGGTGGCATGTTTTCTCACTTTCTCTTTCTCTGTGTGTGTGTGTGTGTGTGTGTGTGTGTGTGTGTGTCTGATCAAATAAAAATAAAATGATAAATTAATTAAATAAATAAATAAATAAATTATTATTAAAAAAAAAAGAAAGTCCCATGCGCATACCACCTGTATGTACTACACAGCAGCGGACTTGCTGTTCTCACACATAAGTATAGGACTAAACAAACCCTGATGATTTCAAAATAGCGTTCTTTTCCCTTGTTTTCAGGCCCTGGTAATCTATCCAAGCCTTGACAAGGTACTCCGTGGACGTTACCCAGGTATACCATATGATTGCTAAGCAAAATAGCAAAATCATACTGAGGTGACATTTCCTGCAAGAGGAAACGATCGGGAGGCAGGGCTACCTGCTGGCTGCGTCAGGCTTTGCTTTTGCCATTGTGACATTCACACTTCTGTAAACTGGCGGTAATGGAATTTTACCTGCCTTATAAATAGCACTTTTGGGGGTGGATAAAACGTTCTCTCTAACAGTAGTGTGCCACAACTATAGAAAACAAATCAAACCAAAAACCTGTAATTCTATTACACTATTGGGTGAAACGTGGTGGGTTTTTTCCCTGCCGGCCAAATATCAATCCACAGACACAACGGAATCTAGCCTGAGTTCTAGAATACCAAAATCACAGTCAATCAAATTGCTATGAATGTTTTAAATATTCCTACTAAATTTTCATGCCAACTCCAAAGAATATCCGTATTATTGCTGACTAAAAAGTTTGAGTTCAACTTTTCTCCCATAAGCGGTGTTTCAGGAAAGAGAATGAATTGCTAGGAAGCCCAGAAGTTAGACGTCTTCCTGAATTATCTGAATGTGTGACGTTGCTCGTGAATTACACAAATGTGGAGGTAAATACCTGGCTAGTGGGTCGCGGAACACCTCACCACGTCTTTCTCATTGCCCCGGTAATCTGCCCTACTTACTTCTAAAATTTGTTTTTCAATTCAATAATGTATTTCTTTTGTGAGTAGAAAAGAAGCCGGATGTAATTAAAGGATAAATATAATGGTACAGGAGGCCAACGGATGGTATGGTGGGTAAGGCACAGTTCAAGTCCCGGACCTGGAGCCTTGCTTTCTCACTTTCCCTCTCTCTCTCTAGTGGACCTGTCCTATAGCAAATTTCAAAGTAATAAATATAATTAAATAAATAATTTTTTTAAAAAGTATATATTTAAAATATGTGTGTGCATATATATATATATATATATGCATATATGTGTGTGTGTGTGTATATATGTATATTTTTTTTTCACAAAAAGAAGTGAAAATATGCTGAGGATGTGGTATCTGATTTGGGTTACCAAGTCCTATTTTAGCCTATGTTACCCATCCTGACTTTTAACACTAAGAAGAGTATGCAGAAGAGGGACCAGCAGTTAGCATAATAGCTATATCGCTGGACTCCCATGTGGTCGACCACAGTGCGAGTCAGGGCTTAAAACTCATGCCAGGTGCGTGTGTGTGCGCACTCAAGAGGAGAATGGAGGAGGAGGGATTGCGGCGTGGCCATCCCCCCCGGGGGGTGATTTCTCACTTCCTGTCTCTCTGTCTCTCTCTGTCTGTCTGTCTGGCAAGCACACGTGCCCTATAGCAAAACCTCTCCAAAAAAAAAAAAAAGTATGCAGAAGAAAATAAAAAAGATTAGACTTTCAAATTCTCTTAAGGCCAGCTTCATGCAGGCAATTTTAATATGATGCCTGACCAGTGGCATGACAGAAATTATATTCCTAGCTACGTGATTATGAAAACAAATGCGGAGTAAATTCAAACAAACCTGATATTAAAAGGCACAGCTTCTCTGAAATAGCGATATTTTTCGAGCGCCCTTTGCAACCTAATAGAATTTAACAGAGTTCATTTTAAATAGTATGTTTGAAATAGAACTCAATTTGCAAAAATTCATTAGATGCCAGTTTTCAGAACTGTATTTAAAGTAACGCGCACCAGGCTTCTTGGCTCTCTGCACAGTAGCTGGAACGAGGAAGCCCTGGCACTGGGCTTCATTTCCTCCTCCTCTCCACCCCGCACCCTTCTCTCCCGCTGCTAACGACAAGCCCCCCAGGTCCCTGTTCCTGCTCTCTGGGTGCTGATTGCCATAGGAAGCAGGAAGGTTGAAACGGGATGGCAGGAGGTTGGCCAGGGACAAGCTTACACATGCCAGCTGCCGGCATTGTGTGATTCTGAGAGCTCCAAAGTCCCCCCAAGTGTTTGCCCACAGCATCTACCTCAGGGCCAGAAACTTCCATGGCTTCCACTCCTTGACCTAAGGGAGTAGAAATTCTTGCCCGATACCGTATTATCCAAGAGTAAGCTAAGAAGCCTGGCGCACTAGGGGAGACTGCAAAACCCCAACGAAGACAGGATCCTATGCACGATGACCTCGTGCGAGTGGCATGGGACAGGGACAGGGTTTCTAAACTGGGTCCTGGTGATGGGCAGCATGGTAAGTAATGGGTGTCCACGAACGGGGCAAAATTAATCTTCCCACTGGAGTGGAAATCAAAGGCTTGCGACAGAGCTGAGTAAGGAGACACAGGAAAAGCCACACACCAAGAGGACACTCAGGTAGAGGGCCGAGGCATTGTGCTCTGGGGCATCTCAAAAGCAGCACGCGAGCTCCCGCTGCGGAGGAGAAAAGAGCGATGGTGAACTTGGACGTGCTGAGACAAGGCTTGGGCGCAAAGCCCACCTCTCCGGTAGGCTGGCACTAAGACATCTTTCATGACGTGCGTTAGGAAAATCTGTGCTGGCATCTTAATTAAGTCGTTCTTTCATTTTTCCACAAACTTTTTGAAGTCGGCTTGTCTAACTTAGAGAAAACAGGACTGGTGGCTCACAGTGAGGATCACCCACAGGAGCTGCTAGAGCAGGGTGAGGGGTGGCACCCCGACTCGCCGACAGGCTGAGCTGCCATGTGTGTCTCAGTCAGGTTCTTTGTCTCTAAGCACAGAAGGTAATTGCTCTTCAAGACAGACAGACAGACGTGGGGCAGGAGCTGGCGACGGGGATAAGAGCAAGGCTGAGCTGGAACAATAGCAGGAGGAGGATTTAGAAAGGAAAGAGAGGAGCCAGAGAAGGGTAGATGACTCAAGAAGGGGAAGTAAGAAGACAACGTGCAAAGGGAAGCGAGGAGGGTAAGGGTTTTACAAGGACCCCGAGCACAGCAGGTGGGAGACAGGGAAGAGCTCGCACTGCGCAGACGCACTGAACGGCCAAGCGTGGACTGTGGAAAACGGAGGCACCAGGGCCGGCAGCTGCCGTGGTGGTGAGGGCACTGGACTCTCACATGGCCGACTGCAGTTCGAGTCCCAGACCAGCGGCTTGCTTTCTCACTTTCCCTCTCTCTCTTTCTCTCTCTCTCTCAATCTCTCTCTGTCACTCTCTGGTGAGCTCATGCATGCTATAGCAAATTAAATAGCAATAATAAGTAAAAGTAAATATTTTTAAAATTTTATTTTAAAATAAAGATAAGAAAAACGAGTCACGAAGCACAGATCACTCCGTGGCTATGAAAGGAAACATGGAAGCAATGGAAGTGCAAAGAAGGAGCAACGTCAATTCAAGACAGTTCTCAAGGTCAGGGAAAAAGCAGCTCTTAGCTCTCTATCCTGGCTCTGAATATTGTAAAAAGTGAACATACGCAGACAAGAATTATCTTGACGACAAAGCCCTCCAAAAAAGGAACCGGGAGAAAACTCCCCCTCTAAGGTAACAGATGTTGACGTCTCTCCTAGAAACATTTATGAGGACTGTGGGCTAGTCCTCCAAACTTCCGTTCTATTCCACCTCCCCACTCCCGGGGCATCATTTCCACGCTAGCGCTTTTCCACCCACAGGGTCCCAGCTCAGCCCTTCCTGTGCGGGCCCAGGGGTCAGGCCCATTCCCTCCCTTGCCTCTAGACCAGCATTTCTCAGCTCCCCCTGCTGCCCACGGGAGCCCAGTCATTTTGCTGGGGTGGGGGCACTGCAGTAGTAGCGGCACCCAGTTCGAGTCCCAGACCAGCGGCTTGCTTTCTCACTTTCCCTCTCTCTCTTTCTCTCTCTCTCTCAATCTCTCTCTGTCACTCTCTGGTGAGCTCATGCATGCTATAGCAAATTAAATAGCAATAATAAGTAAAAGTAAATATTTTTAAAATTTTATTTTAAAATAAAGATAAGAAAAACGAGTCACGAAGCACAGATCACTCCGTGGCTATGAAAGGAAACATGGAAGCAATGGAAGTGCAAAGAAGGAGCAACGTCAATTCAAGACAGTTCTCAAGGTCAGGGAAAAAGCAGCTCTTAGCTCTCTATCCTGGCTCTGAATATTGTAAAAAGTGAACATACGCAGACAAGAATTATCTTGACGACAAAGCCCTCCAAAAAAGGAACCGGGAGAAAACTCCCCCTCTAAGGTAACAGATGTTGACGTCTCTCCTAGAAACATTTATGAGGACTGTGGGCTAGTCCTCCAAACTTCCGTTCTATTCCACCTCCCCACTCCCGGGGCATCATTTCCACGCTAGCGCTTTTCCACCCACAGGGTCCCAGCTCAGCCCTTCCTGTGCGGGCCCAGGGGTCAGGCCCATTCCCTCCCTTGCCTCTAGACCAGCATTTCTCAGCTCCCCCTGCTGCCCACGGGAGCCCAGTCATTTTGCTGGGGTGGGGGCACTGCAGTAGTAGCGGCACCCTGGCCTCTCCCACTGGGTGTCTCAGCATGCTCTCCTACACGAGAGACACTCAAATATGTCTCTAGGTTCTGCTGTACTCCTGTGTGGTAAGACATTTGCCGCCACCCTGTGACGCTCTGGGAGTCACTGCCATGGACGCCTGTCTGCCCTGACTTTCCCTGTACCCCCATACAGGCACGTGCCCCACCCCACTTCTCCCCGTATTCTCTATCTCCAAACCCAGTAATGATACTTTAGATCACCCCTCCCCGCCCTGGTGCCGAGAATGTAACGTCTCGAGAGAGACAGGGACGGGCCAGGGTAGCCTGGCTGTTTCAGCCCCTGCAGAGACGCCACGTAAGCCCGGAATGACACCCAGCGTGGCTGCTTTCCGCAGTACAAGCAGGACGTGTGAGGTCAAGGCTTCCTCCTCCCGAGCCTGGGGAACCAGCGTGCAGTGCACCGGAGCCTTCTGCTGTCTGGGGACAGCCCGGGCACGTGGCCCCGCTGCGCTCGGGGGTTCTGTCTGGCAGACAGCGCCCAGACCCCGCTTCACAGGTCTGTTCTCCACGCCATCGCCGGGGTTGGCCACAGGGGCACCCTTCTTGCCGAAAGCCACACTGTAATTTCTCTAGACTGTCCTTACCCCGCCGTGCCTCCTCCAGCCACCCCTCAAGTACTCGGCCTGCCCACGCTCTCGCCGTCCAGCCTTTCCTGACCTTGTGGCATACTGCGCAATATTTCTAGCTCCGAGCCTGGAGCTGGCCCCTTCCCGCCCCGCCCCGTGAGATGCAGCGTCTCCCGCCGACCGCGAGGCTCCACCTTGCCCCTCGGGCTGCCTCGCCCTTTCAGCCCCGAGGCTCCAGCCCTGCGCGTCCCTCTCCCAGGCCCGGTCCGTCCGCACCTTCCTTTTTCTTGGCGTTGAGACCTGGCGGCCGCACTAGACTCCGGATGCGTTTTCCTGCAGTCCGAACAACACCTTGCCCCCGTCATTGAGCGGAGAAGGAACAAGGAAGACGCCCTAACTGATGACGGTGTGTCTGACGGGTTGTCCCCTACGGCTCTCGCCTCTTCTCAAGGTCGTCAGTCACGCCCTTTACGCTCAGAGAAAGCAGCTCTTCACCCCGCAAGTCACCTCGCCGTGCAGCCGCACTGTGGGTGCCCTGGCTCGGCCGCCCCCTGGCCCGCTGACCGCCCGGGCCGTTAGAACTGTGCTCCTGAACGCAACGTCCCATTCTGGAGGCACATTTGCTAGTCTCCTCGGAATCCTCTCCAAGTGGCTGAATGGGTTGAAAACTCAACATCCCATTCTGGAGGCATTTGCGAGTCTCCTTGGAATCCTCTCCAAGTGGCTGAATGGGTTGAAATACAAAATTACACTGACTGGTCCTATGAAAAGGAAAACAGCGAGCCAGCAGGCGCCTGGTGGTTAAGACTCTAGACTGCCACATGGTTGACCACAGTTCAAGTCCTAGACCCGGTGGCTTGAAAATTATGCCAGGCACGTGTGTGCAAGCCCAAAATCCCAGGGGGGAATGGCGGGGAAGGGATTGTGGTGTGGCCATCCACCCAGAGGAGTGCTTTCTCACTTTCCCTCTCTCTCTGTCACCACACACACACACACATATCCTATGGCAAAAAAAAAAAAGGTGGACAGCCTACCTTCCTGGTCCTTCATCCTGAAGATGGGTACCATTTATGGGAGACAGTCTCCCTTCAGCCCTCTGCCCCCTCCTAAGCACCAAGAGAAATAAAATGCCTGTTTTTACGACTGCTTCCTGACTAGCCCATTCAGTCTCTGCTTCAAAAAGTGAACGGACACTTCCCCCAAGACTTTCACAAAATATTCATTCCAGTCCTACCGATTCTCCTCCCAAACTGTAAAGCCTAATATAGCCACGAACTCTAGCATAACCCTAACTTGCCAAGAAAAAAGAAAGAAAGAAAGAAAGAAAAAGAAGAAAAAAGAAAAGGAAAGCAAAGACCCAAACGTGCCAGTAGGAGAGCCAGGCTACCCCGCACTTCACCGAGGACCGGGCACACACAGTTGAGCCTGGCCCGACCCCTGAGCAAAGGCTCCTGAGGATCTGAGGAGCATCGCATTAAACTGCCCTGCTCACTCACGGGTACAGCTGACAGGAGCGAGCCTTCCGGGCCCTCCGTCCCTACCCTGCAAGGCAAAGACGGGGCATGTGTCTCCACCCTCTCCTCCCATTATCGAAGGGCCGAAAACTCAATAAATACCAGCGACTCTAACTCTTGGATTATAGCCAAACTTTTTATTTAACTCACTTAAGAAAGTGGATTAAAATTCTGTTTGGTGTGATCATTTATAAACGAGTGAGATAACACCTCTAAGAATACACACACATCCACTTTGTTGAGACATTTGGAAGGATCGCAGAAATAAATAAAATGTACAACAAAAAGACTAGAGGTGAGAATTGGCCCCCGCGGGTGTCTTGGGATTGAATCTAAGGGAAGAAGAGATAAATTAAGAAAAGGGAGCAGGGTGCACCTCCCTGCAGGCCCCGGCAAACAGCAGACAAAGCCGGGGAGAGAGCAGGAGGGCTTCTCTGCGTCCTGCCTCTCCCAAGAAGCCACGACCACTTCCTGAGAAGGGGGTAAGCTGCCCGTGTTGAGCCGTGAGCGGCACGTCCACACTTGAGCGTACGTATTAGTGGGCGCCGTCCTTCCTAATAGCTCAGGGAATTCTGCTTGGAGAGAGGACACTTCACGGCAATTTCTGTTTCTAGGGTACCTAGTTGAAGTGGGGCGCCTCTCCTAAAGAACAGCAAGCAGATTAATATAGGCAATTCTGAGACCCCGCTAAAAACTCCAATATACTGTTATCCTCCCTATTCAAATCTAACTGAAGCACAGCACAGAAATGCAGGCTTCTCAAGAAGAATTT
>NW_006159670.1:182208-183430 GCF_000334495.1 Tupaia belangeri chinensis
ATCCCTGGGCAAGAAGCTGAGGCACCTCCCCCTGTGTCTGCTTGTTGCACACTGGGCCTCACCGCCTGTGCGGCCCCCACCGCCTGTGCGGCCCCCACCATTAACCCGGACCCAGCGATCAGAGCACACGGACACAGCTCTGGTCTGGCCAGAGTGCCCCGCCCGAGCACCATGCTGACCCTCAGCTGGAGAATTCCACTACCCACCAGCCTTTCCCTAAGAGAGGCCGGAAAACACACTCGGATCTCGCACAGTCGGCTTCTGAGTCGGGGAGGGAACAGCGGATACAACTCCCAGAAGTGCATCTGTATTCGCAGAGCTCCTGGTCTCACCCACCTTCCTGGACGCGGGGTTCCTTAGATGGCTCTGCTTTCCCTAATGACTCCGAGGAAATCAGTTCGGGCATCTCGGAATTATTGTACACCTTTCACGATTATTTAGGGAGCTCTTCCTACATTTAAAGACCTCAAGGCCATAGAAAATTACTGAGCTCCCCTGAAGCGGCACACAGTCACTGCAGGATGAAGCTGAGATCCGGGCAGGGTGGGCGCTGGCTTACAGGCACACGCTGGAACCTGACTCAGCACAGCGGTTCCAAAGACAAGCTCACTGGCACCGCCACTTGGCGTACGGGGCTCGGAAGGCTCCCATTTCAGCTTTAGAATCTCCACTCCGCATGTCTGCTGTGTGCATGGCTTCCTTCCTGTGAGGGATGGGGTGCACTCGCCTAGTGTTTTATGCCAGAAGACCAGAACTGGTGGTGGGGGGGGTGCAGCTAACTAGTGGTGTTTTCTGCCTGGTAATTGAAATCCGCATTCTTGCACAGAACACTTCAATACCACAAAAATGCCATGTGACTTTATCTATGTTCGTGCTATTATTTTCCACTCTTACGGGTGAAATTATGCCCCCCCCAATTTATACGTGGAAATCCTACCTCTAGTACCTCGAAATGTGATATATATGAAGATAGGGTCTAGGACCAGCAGTTAGCGTAATGGCTATGTCGCTGGACTCCCACGTAGTCAGCCGTGGTTCCAGTCCCAGACCCGGTGGCTTAAACTCATGCCGGGCGTGTGTGCGTGCGTGCCCAAGATCCTGAGAGGAGAAAAGAGAAGGAATTGCAGCGTGGCCATCCCCCCCGGGGGGGGTGATTTCTCACTTTCTGTCTCTCTGTCTTTCTGGCAAGCACACGTGCCCTATAGCAAAAACCTCTCAAAAA
>NW_006159670.1:183528-183821 GCF_000334495.1 Tupaia belangeri chinensis
GCAAAACCACCGGCCCTAAAAAAAAAACCCCCAAAAAAAAAAAAAAAAAAAAAAAAGATAGGGTCTGCACAGAAGGAATTATGTAAATAGAGTCACAAGTCAGCAGGTGGTGTGGAGATTAAGGCTGCTGGGCTCCGTCCACATGGCTGACCAAGCAGTTCGAGTCCCCAACCCAGCAGATGGAAAAACATGCCAGGCTCATGTGCATGTGCCCCCCCCCCAAAGAAAACCCAAAAGGAGAATGGAGAAGGGACTGCAATGTGGCCACTCTCCCACCCCTGCGGGGGGATCTC
>NW_006159670.1:184204-186700 GCF_000334495.1 Tupaia belangeri chinensis
GTTCTGCACTCCCCGTGAAGGGAAGGCTTAATTTCAGTCCTGCTGGACCACGCGAAAGGTGTAAACGGGAGGAAGTGACCTCTCCCGGCCTAAGTATGTGGAGAGGAGTAACGCGGAGGAACGCTGAAAGACACGCAGATGTGGAGCAGCAATCGGCCGCATTCGCAGCGCACTGGAGCCTCGAGTTACTGAGAAGCCTAACACTCGGGAACCGAGACTTTTGAAGGTTTTTCAAACTTCATAGTGGCAAATTCTAGGATTCCTTTATGATGCTAAAAAAAAGTCCCACTGACTTACTCTGTGTTAATTGGTGGTCAGAACAATAGACGATTGTGACAGCGCGATTTAGGCTGGTAAAAATAGATTTCAGTTGGGTTTATTGATTTTTCTTCTCTTTAGATGTTTGCCATAGGGCGTGTGCATTCACTGGGAAGAGTCAGAGAGGAGGGGGAAATCACCACCTGGGGGTGTTCACACACCACCCCAGCTCTTCTGTTCTCCTCTCGGGATTTTGGGCACACGCACACACACATCCAGTATGAGTTTCAAGCCCTTGGGTCTGGGGTTCGAACCATGGCTGACCATGTGGGAGTCCATTGCCTTAACTACCATGCCACCTACCAGCCCCGGTTTATTAAATTATTGATAAGAAATTTTTCCTGGGACCAGCAGTTAGAGTAATAGCTATGTCGCTGGACTCCCATGTGGTAGACCACAGTTCACGTCCCGGACCCAGTGGCTTAAACTCACACCGGGCGCATGTGCGTGCGTGCCAAGATCCCAAGAGGAGAATGGAGGAGAAGGGATTGCGGGGTGTCCATCCCCCCCGAGGGGTGATTTCTCGCTTTCTATCTCTCTGTCTTTCTCTGTCTGGCTGGCGAGTGCACATGCCCTAGAGCAAAAACCTCTTCAAAAAAAAAACAAAAAAAGTAAGAAAGAAAAGAAAAAAAACATATTTTTCCTAACATAATTTTTTTAAAATAAAATGCCTGTTTTCTTCTAATAAATGCCAATACACAAATGGCAACCTGGAGCAAGCCCCTGAGCAATTCCGGCCCTCCGTCTCCTCGTTTGTAGTGGGTAATGTGAGGTGTAGCCTCCTGCACGTCTGAGCCACTGGGAGTGAACTTTCCATCTTCCCGGACGGCATCTCAGATACAGCACGGGCCAAGGGCTGCCAGTCCGCGTGCCTTTCATTTTTGCCCTGGTCATCCTGCCCGCCAGGTGGAGGAATGTACCATCTAACGTTTCCCAAAATGAAAAGCATTGAATTGTCATTCTCGTAGTGGAGAAGGTTGGATTCTCTTAGTCACCGGTCGGGGAGCCGGAGTACTGGGGATCATCCTCCGAGCGGGTCTCTGCCTAGGTTTACCGTCGCTTCTCCTTAGTTAAATCCTGGAAGGAAGGCGATGGCCCCCGCGGGTGACGGAGGGTGAGGGCCCCCAGCTGACAGGATGCGAGCAGTACCAGCAGTACCGCGGACCCACGCAGCTGAGCAGTGCCCCCTGCCAGTGCAGGGGCCGCGGGCGGCAGCTGCAGGCGACTTCACTCCTCGTAGGTCGTAGGTCGGACACATGGCACCTGCCAGCTCTCCAAACAAACCAGGATGGAGCACTCTCACAAGGAAGAAGCTTCCATTCCTAACTTTCCTAACATAATGCCTCAGTCCAAGCTGCTGCCAATTCTAATACAACAGTAACAGCAAGTTTCTAAACGCAACAGCAGTACAAACCTTACTAAATAAAAAAAAAAAAAAAAAAATTGTTGCACCTGATAATATATAAAATGTTGACTATTCTTGGTTTTATATGCTTGACAAATGTTTCAAGGAGCACTGCAGTAACCCTTTTGGAGAACTCGGTTTTAAGCAACAGCTGGATCCTGAATGTATAAATCAGCTCCTGATTGTTTTTGCAAGGAAGGACACAAACGCTCTGTATTAATCCGGCCTTCGCTAAGACAGGAGGAGCATACCTCCAGTTCTGTCCTTTCCTGTTAACCTCGTCTGTGATGCGAAAGCACAAGAGCAAGCTCCAGCGATGTGTTGGGGACCTCCTTTAGTTCTTGTTCTACACGGTTTTAAATAATTGCCCTGAGAGGAAGAGAGAGAACCTAAGAGGACAGGGCACAGCCTCGATCACGCAGTGAGCAGCCCCGAACCCTGCATCCTCCCAGGTCGCACCCTCACCTGGAGGCCAGCTCCTGGGTGAGCCCCCTGGAGTCTCAGGTCCTCTGTGAACTCCGGGAAAGCACCCAGGACTAGGAGGTGCAAAACAGCTTGCACCCAAATTCAGAAATCAAAGTTCCTTCTTCCCTCACAGTTGGCCTCTGACCGACGTTTGGTCTGTCATTGCAAGGCCGGGTCCCAGGGCAGTCCCACCCCTGATGTAATCCCTTCCCTTTTACCCTCTGCTTCTTGGACCTCACTCCTCCCTCCTTCCCTAGCTGCTCGTACCAGTTGCCTGAGCTTCACACTGTGCCCTAAGGAATACCGCT
>NW_006159670.1:186710-190117 GCF_000334495.1 Tupaia belangeri chinensis
TGGCAGTTTTCTTTTGAGAGACACACTTTTGCTATAGGGCGTGTGCACTCGTCAGAGAGACAGAGAGACAGAAAATGAGAAATCACCCCTCAGGGGAGATGACCACACTGCAACCCCTTCTCCTAGGATCTTGGGCACACACACACATATCCCTGGTGTGAGTTTGGTTTTTTTTTTAAGAATTACTTTATTATTTTTTTTAAAGAATTATTTAATTTATTCATTCATCTTATTTGTCAGTTTGACCAGAAAGACACAGAGAGAGAGAGTGAGAAAGCAAGCCACCAGGTCCAAGACTCGAACCGTGGTTGGCCATGTGAGAGTCCAGCGCCCTTATCCACCACGCCACCTACCGGCCCCCCGGTGTGAGTTTTAAACCGCCATGTGTAGGACTCGAACCGCAGTCAGCCATGTGGAAGTCCAATGGTTTAACCCCTACGCCATCTGCTGGACCCCCAGAAATTGCAACATTTTTAACCTTTTTAGGAATAAGTGTTTGGAATAGAGTTACCTCCACTCTTGCCTCCAGGGTACACATCCCCTAACACATGATCAAGCAAAGAATTGTATCCCATGCCCCTCCTCTGACCATCTATCCATCCCCCACCACTGCTGCTCACGGTAATGAGTTTAGGGACATTCAGCCAATTAAGGTCCAATGAGGCACAGAGAGACGTTTGCCAACCGCTGACAATGAGCAGCTCTGGGCCCAGTCCCGTTGGCCCAGTCAGTAGCACACTGAACTACAGTGCTGAAAGGTAAGGGCAATCATGGTTCAAATCCCCAACCTGGGCAGCCTGAGAGACCCTGAACGCACATGCAGGGGCCCATGTCTGAGGCCCGGAAGACTGGAGGAGCGCAGTGTGCCCAGACCCTGTGGAAGATATTCCTCTTTCTCTCGGTCTCTCTCTTTCTCTCTCATTTATATGTACGTTCTCTATTGTGGATAAAGAAAAAACTTAGATAAAACAGATTTTAAAAGGCAAGCTCTGTTCCATTGGGAATAACCCGGGACGATACGGGCCCAGGAGCTGGCAGACATCTCGCTGATCCTGAAACCTAAAAACAAAGCTGCAGTGAGAGACCCAGAGCCGAGACCCCATGAGAGGCCGTGGGGGACCCTGTCCTACCCCTTAATCCCTACCCTGCTACCCAGTGGTCCCAGGACTGGTATTGTGCATCCCCTGAGCTCAGGTTCCTGGCCCGTTCTTGGTGCTTCCACCACTGTCCATCATAGTTCTGTGCTCACTGCCCAAGAGAGGGACCGGGCCAGTAACGGGCTTGCCTTTGCCCCATCCAGCACCCCTGCGTCTCATGGCGGAGGCTGCTCTGGGAGATTGGCAGGGTCTGCCCTCAGCGGGCTCCCGTGGGTTTGGGCCTCTCACCGCAGTGAACGTTATCCCGTAATAGATCCCAAGAAACCTTTTAATACGACTTAGTCTCTAAACGCAGCACACCTACTGCGCACGAAGCTCCGTGGCCTCAGGATAATTGTCACGGTAAATTTTGGCACTAAGCGTTGGTTCCATGACCTAACCCCGAGCATACAGCTGTCCTTCGTGTGATAGGCTGGTGTGGACGACGGCCGTGGTAAAGGCAGAGAAGTGGATGCAACTTGCGGGTCTGCAGTGGGGACGCAATCCACATTTCTAGAAAATCTGCTGCGGTAGAAACCTGCCTGCTTCTCAGAACCTGCACTCTTGTCTCCAGGAACCCCCTTGGAGTCCCCAAAGTCCTGTTGCTGTGAAAATGATCCGAGTTACTTCAGCAAGAGAGGGTGTGCCCATCGCTTGTCACGGAGAATCCGCAGCAGGAGAGTTTGGGAACACGCAGGCCTCCGTGTTTCTGCTTTCTCTGTTAAGCTCCCTCAGCCTCATTATGCAGTCTACTGAGGAGAGCTGATAGCGAAGGTCCTGTGTATGGTGTCAAAGGGAGACCTCAGAGAGCCATCGGGGCCTCAGTCAGAGCGACCGAGGTGCATGGAGGCAGACGGTGCTGCAGCATCACACGGCGTCCGTGCCCTAACACGGGACATGAGCACAAGACTCCTCCGCCCTCCCATCTAGCAAAGAGCAGGAGAGCTACTAACCAAGGGGCACACAGACAGCACTGTCAGAACGTGCTGGTGGAGACCACGCGGACCCAGGGCCTTAGGACACGTGGGGCTGGGAAGATCTGGGGGTCCCAGTGCAGGCTCTCTGCTGCCTCAGGCGCCCTGGTGTGTGGAGAATCCCTCAGGCTGCCTGAGGCCTGCTGGGGAGGCTTTCCATGCAGCCATCCTTCCCGGACAGCAGCCAGGCTGCAGCCTCAGAGCCCCTCTCAGACCTCCACAGCTCCACTGGCACCCCCTCTCACCCCCAGCTTAAGGGTCCGTCTCTAACCTTTGGGAGAGCCTTCTCTTTCTTCTGCTTCTTCGCATGTTCTGCCCATTCCCAAAATCCTCCTCACACCCTAAGGACTTCGGATTTTGGAACACAACTCTGGAGAGACTCTCTACCTGTCATCCCCGCCCCGAGGCGATGAGCTCAGGGCTGCCCATCTGCTCCAATGCAGAAAGGAAGACTGTGCCAAAGGACAGAAACCAGCCTCGATCTGGGACGCCATCATGTCCTCCCGCCGGATCCAAGGTTTACATCCCTGCGGGGAAGGTTCGCCTCACACCAGGTGCTGCTCTTCACCCTCACCCAGAACCACCTCCCATGCGGACACCCCAGGCTGGACCTGTGTCCAGATCCCCACCAGGTGGGACCTCCAGGCTGCAGGAGCAAGGTCTTCCCCGGATTCCCCAGAGCCGAGCTAGAGCCGGGCAGCCCCCGGGAGAGTGCTCCCCTTAGAGAGCTCCTTTCAGAGGCCACCCAAGGCACCCTCCCGCCGCATCAACCATCCTTCTCCCGGGCCCCAAACTTACCCACCACTTCCGCCTGGCTGAGAGAAGGCCTCGAGGGACCCAGAGGGACCCAGCGTACCTGAGGTGAGAGCTCTGGCCGACTCCAAGGAAGTGAACACGCTCCCAACTGGGTCTCCACCACCATCTCCCCACTCCCCACATCCCCTTACTAACTCTCCCGGCTTCAAAGCAGTGCGATCCCTTCTCCATTCTCCTCTCAGGATATTGAGCACACGTGCACATGTATCTGGAGTAATTTTCAAGCTGCCGTGTCCGGGACTTGAACTACACTACCAGCCACATGGGATTCAACACCACCTGCTGGCCCCTTCAACAAGTTTTAATTTGAATTGGCATCTACTTACAAGGAGGCTTGTGAGCTTGGTGTTAAAGTTAATAAGTGAAAAAAGTATATAAAGACTATCCTTAATACACTTGTTTCGGAAATGTATGCTCTTCACACCTCTCTGAGGTGGCTTTATCGGTTTCCCTAATTGATCATGTGTAAATGTTTCCCTAA
>NW_006159670.1:190966-191449 GCF_000334495.1 Tupaia belangeri chinensis
CTCCAAGGAAGTGAACACGCTCCCAACTGGGTCTCCACCACCATCTCCCCACTCCCCACATCCCCTTACTAACTCTCCCGGCTTCAAAGCAGTGCAGGAAGAGGGGAAGCGGGCATTTGCTGGGCCCACACTCTCGAAGATGCCAACAGCCCCGTTCCCTGGTGGAGCAGGCCTCCTCCAGTTACTGCTGAGGGTCTCCTTGCAGGCAAAGTTGCCATTTAAATGCTCTTCTTCCTTCAAACGAAACAAACTAGGGTGGCTTGAGCTTCAGTCGTCTTAGAAACGCCCATGGTCTGGGAAGCAATGCTCTATTGAGGCTTGTGAGGGATCCTCAGTCCTCCTAGAGAGGGGCTGTGAGCCAGGCCCCACCTTCCACAGCACACTAGGGCCCACTGGGCCAGGCTCCCCATCCACAGCACACTAGGGGCCACTGGGCCAGGCTCCACCCATCCACAGATACACAGCCCCTCCGCGCCACCCCGC